>NC_134703.1:92844004-93148004 GCF_043290135.1 Rhipicephalus microplus | reverse complement strand
AGCAATATTCTTAAAGATGGTAGCACCGAAATGGTTCCAAAAAGAATGTCATCCACGGTGACTACCTTCGAAAGTCGGTATTTGTAGCTTCTGTAATGTTACTAAACGCTAATGGTGCTCTCTCACCTGACATACTGTGTCGGCTAAGTTCAGAGATCCGAGGTGACTGGGCCCGGGCTCAGTTGCTTGAGCCTGTGTTCTCGCAGTTGTCTCACGTTCTTGAAGCCAGAACTTGGTGCGCGACACTGCGTAGAGGATTTTCTCGTTGTATTCCTGCGCTGTTGCTATTTCGTGGTCAATAATTTTTCATCTGTAGCCTTCGACAGTAATGCCTCCTTGTCCATGAGGTAATCCATGTGGCTGTTAATCTGAGAGGCGTCAGGATCCGGTTACTGCAGGAGTTCTGTCGACAGTGCTAGGGCTCGGGTGACACCAATTCTGATCGAGCCAAGCTTTTTCCTAAAATGGTCAGAGGTCGCCATGAACGTGACGTTCAGGAAAGTTTCCGAGGGGGCGGCTCCCGAGTTTTGTGCAACAAATGTAACTAAATAACCGGTCCGCAGATGTTAATAGCACATTACCCGCTCAATCGTCGTAGAGTCCAAGCTGTCCTTTTCCAGAGCGTGCCTGTCCCCACTTCGTCCTCTTCGATAGACTGGCCCGCTTCAAGAGAATATTCTACAACACCTACTACCAATCCTCATTAACTGCTACTGCTTGCCAGTTTCCAGAGATTGCTTCTCCCCATACGTCTATCAAATACACACCTAAAAGAAAGAAGCCTGCCGGAATCCACACCTCTATTTTTATTCCAACTCACAACAAGATAACACATTGCATTTTTATAATTATAGCAACGGGATTACAGTAAGTATTAAGTTTAGGTGCGGGTAACTGTGCTTCATATATCGCAATGTTTTTTTTCTTGTTTGAATGTACTCACACACCATTTTTATATGAGAAGCAGCTTAGGATCGATCTCTGTTCATTGTGTGGCATGACCGGCCTTACCGCGCATGCGCGTCCGCCCCCTTTTTCTACGCTACCCCCCGAATACCCTTGCAACGCCGACGCAGGGAGGGTCTGCTAACTTATGCTAACTCCTTTCTATCTCTCTTCTAGGCATTCCTCCATGCCGCGTTTGCACCCTTATTGAGCGCGCACGTGCCCTCCCCCGTCTCTCGCCTCACAACGCCGATGCAAGCAGCGCCTGCTAGCGCATTTCTCGATTGAGAAAACCGACTGCTTGCGCTGTACTACCATTTACCGGCCACCACGGATGTATATACACTAGACCCTGAGCTCCATGGTAATACCGGTGGGTGATTTTTCCTATGCGTTGTCAAACAATAAAAATGTGTAGCGTGTGCGTTAACTAAATCGGATTGCGTGTCTCTGGGTCCAATCGGAGTCTTCTGTTTCTGATTACCCAATAGCAGCAATTGACTTGTTCCAATAAAAAACACCGGTCCATCACTGTGTGCTTTGTGGCTCCCTAGTTTATTTCCTTCACGATGCATAGTGATCACCAGCGTCAAGATTACTGCCAGTGTGCGCGCTAGCGCCCTCTGCTTCATATATACACATGGCTTGCTTTAGCGAGATATTGTGTAATTGTTTTCCTTCGTGTGGTTACAACCAAGGCGTGTTTCAACTCACCACCAAACATTAGGCAAATTAATTTATAGGAGCCATTTCTTTAGTCACTGGAGCCCGTAATACGGAAACAATCTGCTGCCACCGGCAACAGGTGCTACGATCTTGTGGGTAATGTCGCTGCCCTCCCAGAGCCTTCTTTTTGTGAAGGGCAGAAAAAAAAATCACAGCAGATCTGCTGTCTGCTTATGTGTCTGTCCGTACATCCCTCCATTCATGCATCCATCCGTTCGTCTGTTCATCAACTATACAAAATTGCCAATGATACGAAAACCACTAACGCCATCTAGTAATATTATTTCCAAGGAGATATACACACAACGCACTCTAGTCGGCAATGCTTAAAACTAACTAGAAGTCACTACACACTACTACGACTACTGCTATTACTACTACTACAACTACTACTACCACCACTACTACTACTACTTTTACTACTACAACTACTATTACTACTACTACTACTACCACTACTACTACTACTACATATACTACTACTACTACTACTACTACCACCACCACCACCACCACTACCAATACTACAGAGAACGAAACGACCCACACCCTAAGGAACATGGCCCCTAACATGGCCCTAGAGCAAATTTTGATGTTTAGAGAGTAGAGGGGAGCTATCAAAAGGGTGCAGTACCATAAGCTCGTGCAGTTAAAAATGTTATGAAAAAATATAAATTGTCTGGAGCAATCACACGAAGACAAAGAGAAAAAAGAATAACAAGTGATTTACCAAAAAAGCAATTGTTCGAAGTAATAGCCACATTAGGAGGTTTAAGAAAGTTGGGCGCTTGGGCTGATCAAGAGAACTGACCAAGGAATTTCAAATTATAGTTGCGCTTTCAGGAGCCCTAATGCAAGCTGTAGTAATGTCGCCGGTTTTCCTGTTACACCGCATACATTGATCGTCATGATTGCTCACCTGTCCTAATCAGACTTTCATAATGAAATATTGAAAGACCGCTTTCGGCAGGTTGTTCACTGCCTCCAGCAGTGTGCAACCGTACAGCTGAAAGCTCTCCTACGGTACGGTACACAGTACGCTAAATCACCGAACAACTGTACTAAACACGCACCATAACGGGCGGTTCACGTGTTATTATTCTTTGGTGAAGAACGTGATATGCTCTGTGCACATGCTCGTCAACCACCACGAAGTCGTGAGCTTGTTCCCGCCGTAATTTTTGTCGACTTGTTCTCATCAATTGTCAGGCGCACGGGACGGCGTCATACTCTTTCATAGTAGCGTACCTATAGTACTCTCAATTTGCAGCCACGTTTTCCTAAACACATTAATCTTCCTTTATTTCGACCCGCCTAAGGCCCGCACAGGTTACGTGAGAGAGGTTTTTGTTCTTTTTTAGTGTACCGATACATACTCATTGGGGCATGAAACTGATTATTCGAAGATTGCAGGTTCAGTAACTGCCTACGGCTAATTACATATTCCTTCGATTTTCATTCTTGACATATACATTTCAATAACTATATTATTAACATCTCGTATACTTTCCGACTGGTATTCTGCTGCTTTCTTTATGAAGCAATATGGTAGCAGTTGATTCCCAGTAGACTTCTTCCAGGATGTTTATATATACTTCATCGACGCCCCAATTGTGCACTGTCTGTCTGCATGACTGCTGATATTTCTGCTGAATCAAACGCTTTCTCGTAATCTATGAAAACTATATATACTGGTTGGCTATATTCTCAGCATTTCTCTGTTACCTGATTGATAATATGAATGTGGTCAATTTTTGAGTAACCTGTTCGAAATCCTGCTTGTTCCTTTGGTTGATTAAATTCTAATGTTTTCTTAATTCTTTCAGCACTTACCTTTGTGAATACCAATTACCTTTGTGAACAGAATACCAATCAAGAAGGGTGTAAGGCAGGGGGATACAATCTCCCCAATTCTATTCACCCCGTGCTTACAGGAGATTTTCAGAGGCCTAGAATGGGAGCAGTTAGGGAAAAGAGTTATTGGAGAATATCTCAGTAACCTGCGCTTCGCCGATGACATTGCATTGATGACTAACTCAGGGGACGAATTGCAACCCATGATTAGGGAGTTAGACAAGGAGAGCAGAAAGGTGGGTCTTAAAAGTAATCTGCACAAAACGGAAGTAATGAACAATAACCTCGAAACAGAGCAGCGCTTCGAGATAGGTAATAGTGCACTTGAATTTGTAAAAGACTATGTCTACTTAGGGGAGGTAATAACCACGAGATTGAAGTAACTATAAGAATAAGAATGAGGTGGAGCACATTTAGCAAGCACTCTAAAATTATGACAGGTAGATTGCCACTATCCCTCAAGAGGAAGGTATATAACAGCTGTATCTTGCCGGTACTTAGCTATGAAGCAGAAACCTGGAGACTTACAAAGAGGGTTCAGCCTAAAGTGAAAACGACGCAGCGAGCAATGGAAAGAAAAATGGTAGGTGTAACCTTAAGAGACAAGAAGAGAGCAGAGTGGATTAAGGAACAAACGGAGGTTAAGGATATCATAGTCGAAATCAAGAAGAGGAAATGGACATGGGCAGGGCATGTAGCGTGTAGACAGGATAACCGCTGGTCATTAAGGCTAACTAACTGAATTCCCAGAGAAGGCAAGCGGGTTTGGAGGAAACAGAAGGTTAGGTGGGCAGATGAGATCAAAAAGTTTGCGGGTATAAATTGGCAGCAGCAAGCATAGGACCGAGTTGATTGGTGGAACATAGGAGAGGCCTTTGTCCTGTAGTGGACATAGTCAGGCTGATGATGCTGATGATGGTGATGATTCTTTCTGAGGTGTCATTCTCTGCTATTTCTCGTTAATTTTGTGTTGTCTTTTTATAGTGTGCTGTGCGTATTAAAGCTAGACACATCACGCTCCTTATCTTGTTTTACCATCCTCCTTGACAAGACACACGAAGACCGTCAACGCTGAACAGCACAGAAGGACATACTATGGTATTCATAAACATTTTCTCACGTAACCTTGTCCATTTGTTTGTTTATCAGCTGCTACTTTCTCATAGTCAGCGTTGTTGCATGCCACAAAAATTGCACTCTTGGCTTCTGAGCAACGGGGTTAATTAGGTTCCCCGTCGGTCTTGTGTGTGATGGCTTAGTTCACTTTCATACCAGGCAAGTGACATCAATGCTGGGGCAGGTCGATATGCCAAGACATAGCTCATTTTGGTTCCGTGTAGTATCTAATCTATCATTCTCTGTAGTGTTTACCATGGAGATTAGATTTAGCAAAGAAAAACAGAAGCATACACAATCGATGACCAGATTTCAATGAAATGATATGAACTTTAAGAACTTCACCGATTGGTTATTGTCGCTAATGCATTCATCGCATTGTTCGGCCGACTTGAATAAATATTTTGGTTGTCGTATTGGAATAAGCCTACGTTGTGTGATGAAGGCTGACACCAACCCAGGAAGTGGGCTTGTGGAAAGGAATCTCATTAGCAGGAGACTTCATTACGATTATTGAACGTCCTCATAAGAGACGTTCAATATTCAACTAAATATCTCTTGACATTCTCCACGTGAACAATATGCTTCCCCAAACAACGGAAAAAAATTCGTACAATCTTATTATTACTGAATAACAGCACCGCCTGGTGATGAAGAAAGGTTTCTAAGCACAAGTAAAAATCTCGGATAAACGAGCTAATTTATTTGATTTTCCCTATAAGTAATCTATGCTCAAATACGTGCAGCCAATTTTGAGAAGTGTGCCGAGTAGTGCATGTAAAACAGAATATGAATTCGGAAAAAAAGCATGAACAAACAACCCAAACTAGCTTATAAATTATCTAAATTCATACCTAACCCTTCAACCAACTTACTAACATGCTAAAGAAATGCATGAATGAACGAATGAATAAATTGATTTGATTGATATGTGAGGTTTAACGTCCCAAAACCACTACATGATTATGAGAGACGCCGTAATGGAGGGTTCCAGAAACTTAGACCACCTGGGGTTCTTTAACGTTCACCCAAATCTGAGCACACGGGCCTACAACATTTCCCCCTCCATCGGAAAAGCAGCCGCCGCAGCCGGGATTCGAACCCGCGCCCTGCCGGTCAGCAGCCGAGTACCTTAGCCACTAGACATGAATTAATCAAGAAGTGAATGAAGGAATGAATGTACGGCAGTTATGTACTACCTGAGCCACAGATGCATAGTATTGAACAGAAAAAGATTGATTGGCTACTCGCTGGTAGAAATCCCGGCTGCGGCGGCTGCATTTCCGATGGAGGCGGAAATGTTGTAGGCCCGTGTGCTCAGATTTGGGTGCACGTTAAAGAACCCCAGGTGGTCTAAATTTCCGGAGCCCTCCACTACGGCGTCTCTCATAATCATATGGTGGTTTTGGGACGTTAAACCCCACATATCAATCAATCAATCAATCAATACTCGCTGGTAGAAGAAGTGAAGCACCTAGCAGCATAGAGATGAGAAATGAGGTTAACATAGCTAACATTACTTTACCTGTCTTACTGGTTTTCACTATTCGCCCCTTAAGAAGTAGCATACGTTGTCTACAATCACCATTCCGGCCCAAAATCTTATTTATATCATGTCTAGCTTGCCGTGTAAGCGAAGAAACCCTTTTTCACCGTCATGACTGAATCACACTCGCTTGCCTCTGCTCACAGAATTCGGGTATTGCAGCAGTCAATCTCTCTCTACGCGTTGTTAACAGTATATGTTATTCTACAGTGACCGACGCAAAAATTAAAAATCATGAGATCAGCCGGAATCAAACCCGTAGCAGTCAATTGCCCGACCACAAAGGCGTGCTAGTGCTTGAAACTGCTCCAGAAAAACACACTGTGGAGTTGTCATGGCACGGTGATACCAGTTGTGGTTGCATTTTCGGCTAAGCACCTAGATAAAAGTCACAGCTTTAGCGCGAAGGTGAAGCAATGAATGCCATAGCGACAAATGGGAAAGTCGCATGCAGAATGGCAAGCAGAACGAAATGTGCCCCGCGTTGCTCACGCCTAATTGACGCACAAGACGTACTCACAGCTACAGATGAACGCGAATAAGTGTCTTAGTTGTTATGTTGCTTTGTCTGAAAAGCGTACCCTTTTCGCAAACGGAGGCTTTGCAAAAATTGCAGTGACCTTTATGTGCCCCGTAACTACAAAAGAATTGTTCTAGTGCAAGCCCACCACTAGGCAAGACGTATGATCCTTCCTACCGGGAGATAAAATCGCGTGAAAGATCGTTCACTCCCCTCCTCTGCGCGGGCTAGAGTACGCGTGAGAGATGAGAGCCGCCGCGCCCTCATTGCGTCATTTTGCTCATAATGCTGAAAACACGATAGTTCCCCCCGAGATGTCCGCCAACAGTGGTAAGTGGTAGATATGAATAGCTTGCGGTTTGAACGTTGAAGGACGTTGTACTCGGTTGCTCAGTGGTTAACGACTCGCATTCACGACTCAGAGATGCCACGTTTGATACCAGGTGCCGGAGTCTTCTTCTGGTCTTTTTTCTTTCGTGTGTTTTCATATGCGTATACATATACGGTGAGTGACGGCGACGCCAACGTCGACGTTGACCTCGACGATGGCGGCAAAATCCAGCTGAGAGTGTCTATATAATTGCTATCGCAATAAAATCTAGTGAGCGTTTCGTATGTACTACTTTGTCTAAACAACGTGTAAGCCAAGGATTGCTGGAACACGGACGATTACGCCAGACACCGCTAATAATGACATACTGTTGAAGAGTTCCTTGCACCCAAACGCTGCGGTCGGCGTCTTTGTTGCAAAGGAAAAAGTTGGCTTTGTTCATGACACAAAGTTTGAGATAAATAAATAAATGCTAACACGTGGTCATCACTTTGAAAAAGAGAGCTGAAGGCGGGTTTAAGATGCCACATTTAATTTGGGCGAACTTGTGCGTGAGATACGTCAACTCAATAAGATACGCCAACAGGAGAAGTCCGATTCTGTTAACACGTTTATGATCCGTGAGAGGGCAACCTTAGCACAACCGTTGGTCTTGGTGCTAGCGTCCAACCATACCAAAATAACCGTGAAGAGTAACTGCTTCATCTAGCTGTAATACTTTGTTTCCGGCTTACACTTCCCCAGACGAAAATGGCGACTGGGCTATAAGCCACACGAGAATGGCTTTGCGCTTCTCTCCATACTCCGGGCGTCCAGATCAATACCTCTTTAACATGTCACCACTAGGTGTCTTTAACTCAAGTTCTGCGTCCAATAAGCGACGCTCGTGTGATTGTTACACCACTTTCTCTAACAACGCTTTCCCAAATAGCAAATACGCAAGTGTATTGTTAGTCATTGATCATGGGCGTTAGTCGTCGGTATGCACTTGGGCTGCCTAGGTTCAGTGTAGTTGCATCCACGTTGTATGATGCTGTAGCTATCGAAGAGAAATAGATAATGCGCAACGTGTCTTAACATCAATGTACAGTAAACATTCATCGACTTTAGGACGGACAAGTTTAAATTTCGTGCAATACCAATTTCTATGACGCAAGATTCAATCACATTTTTTTGCTTTATATATCACGCAGCTCACTCACTTTCCACAAAACTGATTTATTGGTTGAACATGAGTAGTGATCTCAGAGAACCATGAGCTAATCTTTAGGCATCATTGATCTCGATGGGCCTGGTAAGCCTTCCATCTGTGCCAAACAATTCAACTTACATACAGACGTCGATCCATATCGTAAAGCTTGGCTTTAACGAAAACAACCCAAAACAAAATCACTGAGGAATAGATCGGTACTCACTGAGTGCTTCGCAGGAAATTGATTTCACTATGCATTGGATTAACTTGAATTTTATTGAAGCCTAATTGTATTGAAATAACCTAGTCTGATTATTTCATTCAAGCAAGCTTAACTTAGAAGTCTTGTGACCACCATGAGGCGTCAATGACTTTGCTCTTTAATTGATCATCGAAAAAGGAAGCGAATATATTACTTGGGCTTGCAAGGGTTAAGCATATATAAATAGAAACATAAATACATACGTGGGACGGCAAATCACCCTCCAATTCTTTCAGGTCCGAAAATATTAAAATTTGACATGCTTTATCTTACCCGTAGCTTTTATCACAATAAAACGAACGCTCTGCAGCAAATCCTGAACCTTTTGAACTATCGTTGCTACGAAAGGCAGGGCGCTACTGTTCGAAGCCTTATCCTCTTGAGATACCATGCATAATATCCGTAGGATATGTTGAGGACGTGGCACTAGACAAAACTACTTTATTAGAGTTTTGTATTGGCCTTAGTGCGCAAAGTCAAAAGCCATGCAATAACTCGTAGATAAATGGAGCGTTGACAAATATTACTATCAATATATAGATAGTACGAACATCTCCAATGAAAGAAAATTAAATGTTCCTTCCTGTAACTACTACAAATCTAGAGTAACAGCTCGGCATCATTGCTCATGTGTACAGTCGGGCCTATAAAATCTCGGATCGCGGAATCTCTGGCAGCCGAATTTGCGTATTGATACAACCCATAGGTTCAGAGCGCTGAAAAGAAATCAGGATACTACAGAAGAAAAAAATCTACATGGACATTTACACTCTACTGGACGAACCTGACCACGCTTAGAGCTGAGTGGTAAAGAAAGAGATATGCATAGAAATAGATATTCACTTACTTTTGAAATGAACACCTGGCCGACGGGTCAACGAAAAGTCTTTTTTCGTCACCATCGGCCATTTCTTCGCATCGAATACTCTGGCGAGCCCTAGGAAAAACTCAACGAATAAGGCATGTGCGAAAAGTTGTTATTCTGTAAGCTCTTTCACAGGTGGCCTTTGCCAAATAGTGCTCACTGAATCTTCAGCTGGTCTATATAGTGTAGCTCGTCTCTTTGGGGGATCCGCGCGGTTGATTTGATTGATATGTGGGGTTTAACGTCCCAAAACCACTGATGATTATGAGAGACGCCGTAGTGGAGGGCTCCGGAAATTTCGACCACCTGGGGCTCTTTAACGTGCACCCAAATCTGAGTACACGGGCCTACAACATTTCCGCCTCCATCGGAAATGCAGCCGCCGCAGCCGGGATTTGAACCCGCGACCTGCGGGTCAGCAGCCGAGATCCGCGCGGTGTAGGAATTGTGCAATCCGCAAGAAGCTTTATATGCTTTTTCCCGCTTGGAGTTTTTTTTTACTTTCTTTTCTAAATAGGGTCCATTCCTTCAGCCCCCGTATAAATGTATACTTCCTATTCTACCTTCCAAAACAAGTTATTCCCCTAATAGCCTTTTTCTGAATTATTCGCCATTGTTGCTAGGCTATGTATCCTTTTGCAGGCGTTGCTGCAACCACTGCCTAGCAGCTTCCACTCATGCCTTCGGCAGATTCGATGTGACTGCCGGGCTGGGAATTCCTCTTCACAATAGCTGCACTCGTTAAATATTTATACTCTCTTGCTAAGCAACAAGTAAAACCGAATGCGTCTGAAGAGCACGAGAAGTTTTAGTTTTTTATTATAAAAAACGTCTTTACTCTGAAATCACCGCAGCTATGGATGTTGTGCTTCACGAGGGACAGGTAAACAGCTCTTCAATGCGATGAGTGGCCTTAGGTAAAGACGCGCTTTCTCCCTCCTATTCTTGATCGCAAAGAAATTTTCCGTCACATTTCCTCGTAACTCACTCTGGCACAGTTCATCTGCTACACTTTTTCTCCTACTCTCCTCGTCCGGACATTGCGGCAAGCCTGAAAAATATTTTTAACAATGCGATTCAACCCCTTCCTAAACGTGATCAGCAGCGACTTTATGAAATGTCATAAAGACTAAGCAGGGTTGATGCGAAGATCGAGCGCAATATCGATGAGGCGACAAGTAGAACTGACTCTGAAAGTGATAGTGAAGAATTCTTGCAGTAACTGCCCTGCACAGTAAGAGACGGCTACCTGAGACTACTCGGTGAGGTAGATTTGTACTCCTCATTCCAGGCTCTCTTCTTTGAGGATAGCCATGCGACGGGTGAGAACCACTCGCTCGACGTGCTTTATTGAAGTAAGATGACAAAGCTAACAAAAGCCCTGAAGTGTATACCACGTGTCACTGACGGCGGGTGCAAATACAGCCGTGAAAAATTAGGGGACCCGAAAGCTTTGCCTTTAGGAGTTGAACGTGATAACAATACATTGTTTCTAGTGCGTACTTCGAATACATAGTGCACAAAAGTTTTTAGAAACTGCTGTGTACCCACTACATGCCCTTAGGGGAATAGATAAAGTAGGGTGTGTCCCTGTTGTAGTTGATGACGGGCATTAAACCACGAAGCTGATATGATAATCACTAGTTCTCACACCCGCTGGCAATGGGCGCTTGTACCACGAATTATTACTGCAATATTTCATGTTGCATTGTGAAGCAGGTATACACGACGCGTGTATTTGTAAAGCATGATTGTTACCTTCACTTCATTTCCAAGCAGATAAAGTTCTTTTCACTGTATTCGCAAGCAGACGCGTGGATGTGTGGTGGTACATCCGCTTGCCACGAAAACGAGTCGACACCGTCTACAGCCTCCCCCCCCCCCCCCCCTGTACATGCTGGGTTCATCGAGTGCGCCGTGACTCGTCTCGTCTCCCTTGAATGTGGGCGACGGAGTTCGCGTTCGGAATTCTGTCACGACCATCTTTGCGGACCTCTCCTCCGTACTTTTCTTCCTCGAACGAGGTCAGTGTGTATATGAGCGTGCGCTCAGAATTCAGTCAGCGCGTCTTTACTTGGCTTTCACTTGACTTGACGCTTTGCTTGTCTCAAGTACACGAAATATTCACGTGATACCCCAACCACTCCGCGACGCATTTACTTGAGTTCCCACTGTGGAAAGATGTGGGTGCCAATTTTCTTAATCGTTTAATAAATGCGAACCATTTCTTAGCGAACATCGGTGACTTTGAGCGTATCTATCTATCTATCTATCTATCTATCTATCTATCTATCTATCTATCTATCTATCTATCTATCTATCTATCTATCTATCTATCTATCTATCTATCTATCTATCTATCTAGCCGCCGATGACTTTTAGCTCTCAAGCCGTTTCGATAATCGTATCGATACCAGACGTACTGCATGAAGAATATATTTGACTAGTCATAACATGAAAATCATTGTATGTATGTCATGAATGTCATGATTTACATTTCATGGTCCTGCAGCTCTTGCGGTAACTTTGTTTACATGGAATGTTGCAAAACTGCTATAATATGACATGACTGTATGGCGAACACAGCGCCCGACCCCAACATGAAAATTATGACATGCGTGTCATGTAACAACTTGACTACATACCACGCTCATGATGGGCTCGCGGCCGCTTCGCTAGCGTCGCATATACCAAATTTGGTAATACGTGACGCCAATACATGACGAAGGTTTGTGACTGGTACAAACATTATAATCATGAGATGCGCGTCATGTAACAACATGACTACATGCCACGCTCTTGATGCGCTGGTGGCTGTTTCGCTAGCTTCACCTATACCAAATTCGGTATTGATGAAGAAGGTATGGTACTGGTGCAAACATGATAAATATGCGATGCGTGTCATGCAACAACATGACTACATGCTACGCTCATGATGCGCTCACGGCCGTTTCTCCAGCTTGACATGTACCAAACTCGGTATTACGCGACGCGAATGGATCAGATAGGTAAAGGACACATCCAAACGTAATAATCACGACATGCGTGTTATGTAACAACATGAATTCATGCCACACTGAAGATGCGCTCGAGGCCGTTTCGCTAGCTTCACATATGCTAAATGTGGTATTACGTGACGCCAATAGATGACGAAGGTATGTAACTGGTGCAAACATGATAACCATGAGATGCATGTCTTGTGAGAACATGGCTACGTGCTACAGTCAAGGTGCCAATAGGTTTCGAAGTGACGCGGTGCGCGTGCTTACCGGCGTTCATTTCGTCACGTCACACTGACGTTGCTACGTCAGGCGCCGGTCTTGCCATATACTTGCCGGCACGCGCCGCACTGCGTTGCTTTAACGCATGCGCGTTTCAGTGCGTCTGGCGTCCCTCAGTCACGAAAAAAAGGAGACGCAGTGTTGTCTGGGTAACGCATCGGTGTTAAATGCAGCATGTCGAATTTCACGCTAGCTGCCGTCGGGCCGCGCCGACGGACGCTGGTTGCACCTTGCGTCAGACTGTAGGGTGCTCGAGTTTTGCTAACGTAGCGTCGCTATTCCCAGCGTGCGCACGCATCAACGCTACGTTGGAGTATATTGGGCCCCTCATGATGCGCTCGTGGCCGTTTTGCTAGCTCCACATATACCAAATTCGTGGTTACGTGACATCAATGGATTTCGAAATATATGACGGGTGCAAACATGATGCAAACATGATAATCCTGACACGGGTGTCATGTAAGAACATGACAACATACCACGGTCATAGCGTGCTCACGGCCGTTTCGCTAGCTCCACATATACTAAATATGGTATCACGTGACGTGAATGGATGACGAAGGTAAAGGAGACATACAAACACGATAATAATGACACGGAAGTCATGTATGGCATCATTTACTTCCTCCTCATAACGTTGTGCTGCTTTTAAAGTGACATGTCAACATTTGTCATTCGTGCTTCGTATATCATCGATTCCCACTGTACGTGGAATCTGCCCTTTTTTAGATGCGGAAGCATCTTATACTCGCGCCTTGTAGTGCGCCGTCCGCGCCGTCAGCGCCGTCCGCACCGCCTTAGTTGAGCTAATTCATTACGTCTGATACAATAATCACTCGTTCTCTGCTACTGCAATATTCACGCGTTCATCAAGTATAAGGATATTTGTTGCACTTCAAAAGCATACATGTGTCCGAGTTAAAACGGTCAAAGTTTCACATTAAATGCACCAGGAAGGTAAAGTATTGGTACGGAAACCAGTAACACAAACATGAGCTTGTACGGTAAAGTTAGCTATTTAAAACCTACGCGAGCGTCGGTGCACACTGAACCATGCCTGTGTATTCAGGCATGTGTCTAACTCTGTTACCAGCCACTAAACTGTTTTAGCGGGACGGCTCAGTGCTCTCCCATAGTTGAGTACGAAGTACTCAAAATCGTTCAACATATTAGATGCGGAAGCATCTTATACTCGCGCCTTGTAGTGCGCCGTCCGCGCCGTCCACACCGCTTCTCGAACATTCGACAGCTGACGCGCGCGCATGCGCCGTCGCGCCGTCGCCCACCATCTGTGCCGCGCGCGCTTCTCCTTCGAGAACATTCGACAGCTGACAGCGCATGCGCCGTCGCGCCGTCGCCATCTGTGCCGCGCGCGCGCTTCTCCTTCGAGAACATTCGACAGCTGACAGCGCATGCACCGTCGCGCTGTATATATACTCAAGGTCGGCGCTCGCTCGCTCAGTTGCCGCTCGTCCGTTGGTTCGTCGCAATAAATAAAACACCGCCCTTTCGCATACGTGCCGTACGTGTTCACTCATTTAACACCCCATTTCACAACCACGTTAACCAATTTAGCCATCGACCCAAGTAAGTCGCAATTTAACACCCGTTAACCAATTACATGCTTCCGCATCCTCCTCAGTGTTCCCCCGAGGGAAGCTGCGGGCAATTTTTTGCATTGTTATTGAATTTTGGTCATTATTTTTCTTTTCCTGCCAATAACACCGACACCGACATCGGAATATCTGCGAAACAAGCTCTTTACCTCAATCGCGCTTAATATATTAATATCACGAGTTTCCGCGTGTGCAAACTATGATATGAGTATGAAGCGTTCCGCAGTGTAGCGCTACAAAAATTTAGACCATTCGGTTTCCTTAACGTGCAGTGAGATTGCAAGGTACACGGGACTCAGCAATTTCCCTCCACCCAAAGGCAACAGCCACCTCCGGGATGAACTTTGCTTCAGCAGCCCAGCACCATACTATACCGAGGTGGCCTGGACACAAATGTAAGGCGGCTACTGAAGTGAATTTTGTGTCAGACCACTGCGACAACACCACGACCACTTTTTCTTTATTGACCACTTCGTTCCTTGTTTAACTTATTTTGCATTTTTTAAAAGAAAACAGGTCATTGACACGTCATCATTCTATCAGCGAAAAGTCAAGATTTTGAGAACATGACAGCAGAATATTATCATCAGCGATCTTACTTCCCATGTTCACAAAAGAGCAATAATGTCTGCCGCGTGAAGAGGTCTGTGCAGCAACCATCTAGACATGACAATAAAGCAAGCAGCGAATTTGTTCATGCAGTGGGGAAAGAGATGAGAAGAAGAGGCTCGAAAGAAGGCACGCTGACAAAAGAGAAAATGGAGACTATGGAGATGAAGAGAGTGTGGGGCTCTGAGATGCAAGCGGAGCGCGAAGGAATGGCCGCCTTCCCAAACTGTCTCGATTCGCATCGTCGAGGAGCACAGAGGCGGCGCCGATGGTAATGCGCCAGACAGCGAACGGCTGCTGCCTATTGTGAGCCGCCGTTCTCCTTTGTGTGTCGGTGTCTCGTCCTCTCCGTCTCGTACGTGCTCACCATTTTGTGTGACTTCGCCAACTCTTCGTCACCCAAAGCCCCATCGGCATAGCAGTGTGGCGCGTCACAGAAAGATGGAGAGGGATTAGATACGCCACTGCCGTTCCGCTTGGAAGCGAAGTAACTGTGACAAAAGGCGCTGTGGTGGATTGTGCAAAGCAGTGGCAGTAACCTTCTTGCCTTTTCGCTCTCAGCTCTTCGAGAGGCCAGAAGAAGGTGGAGTGGATCAGACACCCGCTCGAAGAGAAACCAAAAAAGCAGACAGTGTTTGGTTGCAGAGATCTCAAACCGATCACTCGTTTGGAGTGTGTCATGTGCCTTCTTGACCTCCCCGCCACATTCTGTACTTGGAAAAGAACAGGAGTGAACAATGCCTCCATTCTCTTCATACGTTTCATTACTTTTCTTCTCTACATCGAGATGGCGTTTCTGGAGTATGATCGGAGGACATTAATTGACCTCAAGACGGGCACAAGCTGGCTGCTGAAAATGTGTTCCAGTTACTCAGAAAGGGTTCCCTTTGATTTCTAGCCACACCATCCCGCAGAAGGAGACAGCGCCGCCTGTAGGTTGCGTCCTAGTCCGCCATTCTTACTTCACGCCACCGAAGTGTGATTCTTGAAGTGAGATACTGTGAAGCAGGTCAAGTGTGTGCTTACATATCTAACTATGGAGTCTCATTTTGGTGTCCTCGTGTACAGTGCAAATACATCATTTTCATTAGTGAAGGCACAATTCAGTTCTTTTATTCGAGCCTTCAACTTCCCTTAGGGGCTTTGGAGAGTTTCATATTGCGATCGGCTTTGAGCCCTAGCGAAAATAACTGTAAAGCCATTATGCATCATTCACACCTTCAGATGCATAACATTCATGAAATGCTCATACATCTAACAACAAAATGTCCCTGATGAAACATACAAAGCGAAGTTTTCAATAGCGGGAATAATTAGAGAATCGTAGTTAACGAGGGTTTCTAGGCCTCGCAAAAAACTTTAGCCAGAAACATTAGAAGGAAAGCTAAAAACATAAAAATAATGATTGGGAATGATATGTGAACAAAAATACAGTAACGTTAAAGAGCATGGGCGAAGACAAAACTTATTTTACAAGATTGCTGTCACAATAAGTCTTTTCTACCCTAAAGAAGAAGTGGTAAATTGCAGCTCTTACAAAATGAATGGTAGGTGACTTTGAAAAAAAAACAACAACAAAGATTGAAGCTCTCATCTCACTGCTGGTCTATATGTACACAATGCTCTGGAGAGAAGCACATTGTAAGAGACAGCCAGGGTTGCCCCTTAAGCCGAAAGTATGAGCTTGTTTTTAGCGATGTTATAAAGACTATAGCCCTGCAAGCACAAAAATGTGAACGTCCTCCCGGTATATTATTTTTTGTTTTTCGTTGGACTGCCATTTTCCCGGCGAGAAAAGCACATAGTTCTCTTCATTGGCTTGTTGCTCTTTGCCTCTCGCGAAAGTTACGTGAATGAGTGGAAAGACGACGGCTTTGCGTGACTACCCCCTTAGTGGGCTGGTTATCTGGCAATGCTCTGACAACTACAGGTGTTTATACAGTGTCATCACTGACCTCTGCACGAAAAGATAATGAAAGTTTGCTCTCACCACGCATTGTTATATTTCGAGCCTCACCGAAACGTAAACATTGTAGCACTGAATTCTACATCCAGCGCTCAATAAATACTCTTGTGGACTTTTAAAGGGCCAGTCAACGAACCCCGGCTTTTTTTTACCCCCCCAAACAAGCTCGCGCATCTTTCATACACCTGAACAACCTCCTTCCACGCGTAGTTACGTGAACTCAGTGACCGGTGACGTTTGTTCTACTGTTTGTTCAGTCCTGGTTTAGATCAATCGACGAGCTCCGTGCTGCGTCACGTCACCGATCACAGAGTTTACGTCCCTGTGCGTGGAAGGAGGTTGGTCACGGGTAGGGAAGGTGTGCTAGCTTGTTGAGAGGGTGGAAAAAAAACGTAGGAGCCTGTTGGCTGGCCCTTTAAGGTAAGCACAGTTCGTGTGAAGAGCTTCGAGCTTTCACTTCATAGCCAACTCAAATGAAAAAGGAAAGAAAAATAAATGATGATTTCGGAGCAGTCACAAGCGATTTTTCCATTATCGTGTCGCCGTTTTGTTTCTATGATACGCTAACCTCCCCGCCTTCCCTCCATACTTTTCTCTCTTTTTCTCTCTAGCTATCTCAGTATCATGAAACAACCGTGTCATTAAAAACGAATGCTTTAAGTGTAACTATCAGAGTAGTTTGAATGAGTTACTAAAAAGGGGCAGTAAAAGATAATATTAATTGTACTCCTATTCCTACTCTTCTGCAGCATAGCGGCAGGAACAGTTAGTGTCACCAGTCATACTGTCGAGCGAAACTGCATTGAAATCTACAAAAATGAAATGACTGGCATTTCACTTTGAGTGAGACATGGAATGAGAGAATATCACAGAGCCAGTGTGGAAACCAGCAGCGAGAGAACTAGTCGCGAAGCAGTATGAAGAAAAACTAAACAGCAGAGAAGAGTGCACAAGGAAAAGTTACAATGGCTGGATGCCCGTGAAAACAATAACCTCACGAGTACAATTTCCAGAGTATTTTAATCAAAGTTGTGGGGCCTTCCTATTGAAAATTTCTTTCTCTCTCTCTCTCTCTCTCTCTCTCTCTCTCTCTCTGTGTGTGTGTGTGTGTGTGTGTGTGTGCGTGCGTACGCGCGTGCATGCCTGCGTGCGTGCGCGTGCGTGCGTGCCTGCGTGCGTGCGTGTGTGTGTGTGCGTGTGTGCGTGTGTGTGTGTGTGTGTGTGTGTGTGTGTTTGACAGCAAGTATACAACCTATTATTTCAGGATTTCTGCAAATAACTACAGTCTTCAGGAGATTCTAAGCAAACTGATAAAGGTAGAGGAGGGCAAGATAGTTGCAAAAAAAGAAATAATGAAGCTTCATACACTATGCGAGCATAAAAACATCACCCTCTTAAAATAAGGACAGTTAGTCGAAGTGACCGGAAGACATCATAGCTCTAAGAGCTTTAAATGAATGCACCAGTTTTGCAAATTAGCCTTCCAGGCCGTAACAGACAAAGCCTTGCTGAATCTGAAACAATCAACATCCCAAGGCTCTAGCCCTGGAAGTGCTTTTACATAAAGCCCTATAGTGCATATATGTACCTACTGCCTTTGATTATTTTTCTTCTTTTATCCTTCTTAATTATTCGTATCCATGTGTGCACCTTCTGCAATACTACCATACTCTCGCGATAGCCGGCTATAACGTAGCCTACCTTCCCATAGTTTGCCAAATATAAAAAAAGTTGTTGATAAGCGAAGATTAGGGGCACAGATGAAAATGAAGAGAGTAATACGACACTCTACGATGAAATCTCTTCTACTGATGGTTGCCAGTTCTTCTGTTATTACTGATATAAATGTGTTCTTAACGAGTTGCTAGCGCTTCTGTATAGCGGCCGTTACCATCCTGAGTGACAGTACGCTATGTGAAAATCACAGCAAGGAAAACAAATTACACAGAGGATGATGTACGAAGAATTCCCCTTAGTCAGGAAAGCCATCAAATATTATGTTCTCGAAGTGCATTAACATATTGACAAAAAAGGTTCCGCACTCAAATATCGCTATGCATAAAATTCACTTGCATGAACACAGTAAATGCTGAAAATAAAGCTACACGTTAAATACGGTCACGTAGACCACTAAAATTAACAAGGTCCAGTGGCAAGAATATGTAACAAGTTTACACGTGAAGAGGCACATATTGCATGTGTATTAGGCTCGTTCAAGGCGGATTTCCGAACCTCAAGCACGATGTGTGCATTGTGTAGGGAAAGAGGGCTCATCGGGAACGGCGGTGTATGCGCGGCCTGCGAAGCGACACGCACGAACGACCAGACAAGCGTTCTGGATAGCCCACGATAGGCAACGTTGCCGCACGACATCCGATGCGGGGCATCGATCGCTAACTTGGCGGCTCCTGCGGCTGCTTATAGCTTTGCAGACGATGACCCTCTCTAGCCATGGTTCATGACAATGGTTGCGTGCCGGGGATCCAGAACGCGAATCCTTCTTGCAGTGCAAATAAGCCGAGTCCCACGGCCTATTCGCCGAAGAAAAGGCGCAGTCGAAGCTGTAGATATCATTGCTTATAAACCAGGACCTCCGGAGCATGTCTTTTGCCCCTGCTGCTCTGTGATCGCCATTATGTGGAGTGTGGTGTCAAAGCTCGTTATTTACTGCGTTATTACATACCTTTCAAACCAAAAACAGTTCGTAAACACTGATGGATCCAGTTCTCAATTTTTAGATGAGCACTTAGGCGTTCCGCAGGGGGTCCGTGAAGGGCCCACTCCTCTGTAACATCTATATCAGTGACTATAATTACTTAAGACTTACTTATCTGTGCGCTTGAAATTATTCGCAGATGACTGCGTCATATTAGCTCCTGTTATTTCTGTACATGATCAAATCACCTCGAAGGGCACTTTAAATAAGTTGGCAGAATGGTGATGCGAATGAGAAATGGTAAATAACTTTCAGAAAACTTTGCACATCAGCATCACTAACAAATGGAGCAAACTTTTTTTGTCTACTGTATCAAAAATAACCCCCTTGAAGAAGTTCGGGCGTGGAAACATTTAGGAATCATATTACCTTGCAGTCTAAACTGGTCAACTCATATAAATGATATATGCCCTGAAACCGGAAGAAATAAGGCCGCCTGAAACACAAATTAGGCGAATTCCCATTCCCCATTCTCTTATAGTGACGACGTACAAAACAAATATTAAACGCTTTCTGGAATACGGCGATGCTGTTTGGGATCCTTATACCCAGCCAACATACAAAAACTCGAAAAAATCCAAAGGCTAGCTCTCTGCTCTGTTTATGAATGCTTCCGACTTATTGATTCACCATCAGATATTCTACAGATGGCGGAATTATAGCCAGTATCTCAAAGAAGGAGGCGTGCACGCTTAGATCTCTTATCTTCGGTTTATTTTGGTGAGCTCGCAATAAATTCTGATGACTAGTGTCAGAAACAAACTGTTCGAGCTTCAGGTCACAAGCAAAGCTGTTGCATCAAACCTATTCTCTCAAAAACCACTTTATATTAGCATTGTTTCTTCACACGAACAATCACAGAGTGGA
This sequence comes from Rhipicephalus microplus, assembly GCF_043290135.1. NCBI lineage: Eukaryota > Metazoa > Arthropoda > Arachnida > Ixodida > Ixodidae > Rhipicephalus > Rhipicephalus microplus. The sequence continues at coordinate 93,127,592 of NC_134703.1, read as the reverse complement.
GTTCATTACTATCTTCTTCACTCACCACTTATATGCAAAAAAGTTTTGATGCTTTCGTTTTCTGTGCGTCTGTTCATGTATATTCTCTCCAGCTTGTACAATTAAAAAAAAGTTAATATAAGGGATCCCTAAGCCACCGTTTCAGCACCAAAGTGTTTTACGCTGGGGTCCACCAAGACTTCAATGACGCATTTCAGTCACATATATGGAATTGTAAAATTAGCGCTACCGAGTGAGAAAGCAAGCATTCGAAAAAACTTCCCCCCAGTAGGCGTCGAACTCTTGGTAATACGAAGAAATGTGTCACATGCTCTACTGACGGGTTCGTACGAAGCGCAGCAATTGCCCCAGTTGCTCTGTCCTTATTGACGTAGCTACCGGGAAAATTGCTGCGCTTCATACGAATGCTAGTTCGGACTACGGACTTCAGTACGGGCTTCTAGCAAGCCTAAGAAGACCATTTATTCTTCATTGCACATGCGCATACTTATTTGTCTATCTTTTTTTAATACGTTTTATTTTTTGTAATAGCTGGGCGTTCCTCCCTTGCTATCCAAAGGTAGGCTGGTAAGCAAAAAGTGTGGACACCCGATGTCCCTGCAGCATGTGCTCAGCCATCCATCTTCCCCATTATCCAATTTTATTATACCCTTTAAGGATTTTTGTTTTGCAATTATTATTTGAATAGTAAGTGAAGTGTGCAATTCACCTCAAGAAACTACATAGTACTTTCGTTCAGTCCACTTGTATTGCTCTATTCTGTCTCTCGATCACTTCAACAATTGAACCAAGATGCTCGGTAAATCTGTCGTTAAAACAGGCTCACCAGCCTACGGCTCCGATGCGATAGCGTGTCGTTATATACGTAACAATGTAAGCCACGTTCAATAGGTTGGGCGAGCTTGTAGGATTGGGTGTGTTAGTGCACATTCATCGTGGTCAACAGGGCTAGTAACTCAGGTGGAAACCTGACATGAACACGGCAAGCAGGCATTTATTGTTCCAGGCTGTGTCGACTTCTCGTCTCCGTCCGTGTGAATTGCGCTGTTAGCCACGGGGAAGCCGCATTTGTTTCGCGCTGCCTATGACTGTGCACCTACGGTAAGTCTTTACTTTTGCTGAAAGTAAGTGGCAACAGTCGAAAAAGTACCGCTTTACGCGTCTTTCATTTGGCTTCGAGAATGCCCTGTGTACAGTAGCAGGCTATAACGAACTAACTCAGGTTGACCTCTCTGCCCTCAAATGAATATTTATTCTCTAGTGGGGGCCTCTTTATCGCGCAGAAGTACTTGTAATGCTTCACAGTATTTAACATAATCCACGAGTGCTCACTTTAGATTGAAAAGAAAATACTTATAGCATATCAACTCCACCCGTCGAAAGGCAATCTATTCAACAGAAATGGTGTTAACATTGTGAAACCTGATATACGCAGACTGTTGTCTTCTGGGTAATGTCATCAAACTACTTTGTGGTTATATGCATAGTGTCATTGCAATTGTAATATTTCTTGAAATAAATGGAAATATATACTGCAGTAGCTGATGCTTTTTTATCCTTGTATGTTAATGTGCACTACAAAGCAACGCTTGATGCAGCAGTCGGCATTCTCTTTATTTGTTTTGCAGCTACTTCTACATACTCACCTATACCAGCTCATAGATGCTTTCATACTTACATGAATGAAGAAAAGAAGCGTAAATTTAAGGCGTCGTGTTTGTTTGTTTGACAATTTGGAGGAGAACTAACAGACTGTGATGTCCAGGAAAGCATTGAGAATGTTACTAGAAATAATTGTAGTGCAAATGTGAAGAAACAAAAGCGGGCAAAAATAATACCTTCACCAAGCACGGACCGAACCTGTGACTCACGACAAATGCGTCAGATGATCCACCACTTAGCTACGGCAATGGTCATCCCTCCGTCTTCTTCGTATGGTGCATGTGTGCATTTAAACGTGGAAGCGTTGGTCGGTGCCATAAGCAGCCATTATGGTGAGTGTGGAACACTCTCATTTTGCATGTCTGTTAGAATTAGGATCACGTAAAACGGGATGGTAATACGAGCTGCTATTTAACTTATAATCTCTCGTACGCTACCTGAAGGCATCAAGTTTGCCAGAAAGAGAACATCGCTATGAATAAAACAAAGAATTTAAAGTTCGTGGTTCGTCTTCTGGTAAACGTGCAGCGGCAGGAACAGCATGGTCGAAACCGCCGTATTAGTTGAGGGTTCGTTTTATTTCTTTACACTCTGTGGTATAGGGAGAACTAATAGGCAATAATGTCAAGAACCATTTAAGTGGTGTTAACAGAAGTAATTGTACCGTTAATAAGAAACAAAAGTCGGAATGATCGATACATACATACATACATACATACATACATACATACATACATACATACATACATACATACATACATACATACATAATCATAACATTGCGAGCAAATCGAATAAAGTTAACTTTAGGCGTACTCGAAACAAGCTTGCACTCTTAAATAGCAATGTGCCACCACACCACACCATTTTGTACGTAACTTCTTATGACAGATGAGCTCAATCCATGCATCAGCAGTATTCACTGTTTTCTGAAGCCACATCCCATTTTTCGACTCACTGCTCCAATATGCATTGTGGCGAAGTAGCAAACTGGTCGTGCATCTCATCCAACATTATCGTATGCCCCTGTATAACTACGATGAATTTGCCGTCTTCAATACCTTCCGCCTGACACTTCTTGTTGCAGGTCTCACATTGCAATGCATGGTCCATACTTTTCGCTGAAGGTCGGTGTATACTATGACAGTGACGGTAGTAGGAAGAGACAACGCCTCCGCGAGTGTCAGACGCACCGCACCCTTTTTGCGAAACGGTAACTGTCAGATGCTGATTAGAAGGATGTCGCACAGAAGTTGCGTCAGAAGCTAGTCCGAATTAACCATTAATGAGTCTAAAAATGGGATATACGGGTGTTGACACTAGTGTCAATGATCGGATGTCTCTTCCGCACAGCGTGTAAACCCGAGCGCTTCCCAATGAATTATAAACGATGGTTGGCTCCGTGACACTGAGGTGTCTGTTCAGGCTATGTGACGGTGATGAACTAACTTACTCATTCCTGTAAAACCACTGCAACAATGCTGGTGACATAAAAAGAGAGCATAGTAAATCCTCAATTGGCTAAGACAAAGGAATCCCAATTCCCAATTTTGTTCGGTGTTAACCCTCGTTCCTCCAAACGAGCCCTGTTCTGCGCGTAATATTTTGTCTCTATGCATAACACGGTATCAGAAGCGGCGCTAGAATTGAGCCCATCAAACTGTACGCCTACCGTGACGCGAGTTTTCTTTCTGCCAAAGCCTAATTCCACCGGCCTGTCGCTTGGATATGAGTTGAAGCTGTGGGGAGGACTGGAGTAGGAAGGGAATTGCGACTACGAAGCATCTGGACCCACGCAGCTTAATGTAGAGAACGAGAGAACATAATGTATACTAAAAGGAAATGCATGTGTCCATCGTAGCAAGCCATCTCCTCCAACCCATCAGCCCACCCCTGTCAAATTCGACTATGGCCCAGTTGGCTCCGGCATCTGCCCCCTTCCCTGTTATCCCCACCGCAGTTTTGGATTGGGAGGAGGAGGCGAACTGCTTCGATGGGGGTCGCGTTTGCCGAGAAGGATAGGGAAGCTACTCCATTTATTTATCCGAAATTGTCCTTTGTCGAGAGTGAAGCGTGTACTTCTCTTCATGAAGCGCTGTTTGCTGCATATATCTGAAAAAGCGTATCACAAGCGGTGTTTCGCAAATCATTCTCTGATTTTAAAGGTTTCACTTTAGTTGGTGTTAGATTTTCATCCTACATTAATATACTGCCATCTACATGCACCACTATTTCTATCGTATATGCCTATACACATTGTTTTTTATTTAACACAGAACAAAAGAGTAACTAATGTTCATATATTAAATACATTCCAAGTACAGTTTACTTACCATCTTAGACCAAAAGCGGCCGATATGCACGTTGTCGCTTCAATTTTGTTGCTTAATTGTGTTGGGCATTTTGTCCTTTGAATAACACCAATGCTGCTAGAAAGTGGTGGGCGATTACTTTTTCCCCCTTACTTATCCCACATGAGGAACCCCTTCGCACGCCTACGGTGGTAATCGCGTCGTTCTCTGCAAATGATTTGAGGTGGAATCGGCATGCAGTATTCGATTGTTCTTTTTTCATCATTCTTTATAGTACGGAATAGCCGAGGGAAAAGTCCAGCACTCGATTGTCGAAACTCGTATTTGGAAGCATATTTTTGCAGAGTCAGAATTTTCTGGACATGGGCAATGATTCATGTCGATGTTTCACACTGTCCTATGTACAGAGGCCATTGGCTGGAGTGAAACCCTTATATGTCACTTGATAAAGTGGCCTTGAACAAAATAACGGCGTGAGCCCGACGCTGATAAAAAAAAGGAAACATCATATGATTTCTGAAGAGTAACCTCCTGCACACACAAAGTTTATTCTATTGATTATTTTGGTGCTTAGGATAATAATAAAAAATAGATTGTCACGTTACCTTCCAAGCGTGATTCAAAGCACTAGAGTTGCGGGCTATTTTCTTTTTGTGAGGAGTTTGCGTTACAAAACTGATATATCAGGAAACCTTTGCCCTTCGGTACAACGACGAAAAGGGAAGCTTAGCGAGTGATTTCCCAATGCCCAATACATTACACAAAGCTCGCTCCAAACTGTTTCTTCATGCTGATACTTCATTCGTCATTCGCGTGCTCAGCAGCCTGACGCTTCACTTGCTACAGGCTTCGACAACAGCCATGCATGCTCATATCCATGAAACGATGAAATATGCTAACATGAAATGACAAGTCACACAGATACTCTTCATAAGAGATCAGCAGCCCCTTAACATATGTGCTTGACGTGAACACATTGTTACAGTATCTGCATTCCCTTCCTTCAGTGGCCGCTTGTTTGTTCTATCCCTCTGCATACACCGCCACAGCATGCCCGTGCTCCATGCTATCGCTGTATAGCTCCAACCAGGCAAACAAATGTAGTCTGCGTTCGTAATTTGTGCATTGCTTGTAGCCTAGAATAGTTTCCTGCCAGAATTCGCGGCGTGTCTGAGACAACAAATCGCAATCGCCTGTGGTGCATGCTGGTCCGTGCTTCTCACCGGTGTGTTTGCGGTGTCTGACCCCCGTATTCAGAAACGCTGCTTGGCTTGAACTTGTTTTGCCTTCGACATCAATGCAGCATGACCGCGTTCTGAACGCGGTCATGCTGCATCGATGCTGCATCGATGACCGCGTTCTGAACGCGGTGATGCGCGTTTCAAACTCGCTGCTTCGAAAGCTGTTTCAACCCAGAAAAAAGCGATTCAGCGGCAGGGAGCATTGCGCACAAGGAGTGACGCGGCGAGGTTCTGTAGAAATCGTCATATCCGGTTCCATAAGATTTAAATGGTCAAACTGCTAGAGCTGAGCGTTGTCTGCTTGCTGGCAATTAGAGCACCAGTTATAAATTAAACACTCTAATGCAAAAACTTTTCATTGTCGTTATCGTAATTTACCGTACTACGTACCTATGGTCGTGTCCACCCAAGTAAAATTTACTTGCAGTTGGCCTTTTAATTAACGGGTGCACGTAGAAGCTATGCGCAGACGTATTGGTATTAGAGGGATAGACGGAAGACGGGAAAGTAGCTGAGGTTGAAACGAGGGCTAGAATAAACAGAGGAAAATGCAAGCGCACGTGTGTAGGAAAAGTACATGTCAAACAGATGCTGCCGCCTGGATTGAACACGAATAAGGCTGATTTGCGTGAAGGAATGAGCTTTGAGATTTGCGCCTGTGCTCATTTTCCACGTACAGCAAAAACCCAGGATTAAGCGAAACGTTAGTCCTGAAGGGGGTAAGGAGGTGAGGGGTTGGCGTACACTAGGAAGTCACGCCTGCCAGAATAGAGTGAACGATTGGGTGTATTATCCTATTGCCAGCTCTGCCACGTAGTGCTTTGTGTACATATAGAATATGCGTGATATCACTGCCTGCAAATCTATGTCCCAGGTATGTCGCGCCACTTCTCCGCGGATGCAGCGTAAGTAGGCATGAGAATGCATCGACGTATGATTCCCTCAGGGTATGCAAGGATTGTTTGTTAAACACGTCACTCCGTCTAGCTTTGACATTCTACTTAAAAAGGAGCCCTCATGTGTACAATACAGCCACATACAAATTCTACTGGTACTTGTTCTCACTCTTGATTCACTACTCATGAATGCAAGAGTACGTTTGTACAAGGAGTGTTAATGCCATGAAAAAAAAAACATGGTGTATACGCATGGTCCTACAACATCTTTTGAATTTTTGCCAAAATTGGTGCTTAAGATGGGGTCGGGGTCACTGAAGGACCTGCACGATTTCTTCTCCCAGGGAATGCTCTTGCTTATTTTATACGTTAAAGAACCCCAGGTGGTCGAAAGTTCCGGAGCCCTCCACTACGGCGTCTCTCATAATCATCAGTGGTTTTGGGACGTTAAACCCCACATACCAATCAATCAATTGCTTATTTTATATTTCTGATTTATATATATAATACTTTATATATTCTCGTATATTTATATCTTCTGGTATATTACGCCAGTGCTTCCTGTAGCTTCTTTCATTCGTGCCATCCTCGCGTGTCTACACGAAGTGTACAGCTGCGAGTTCGCTCTCACTCCTTCAATGTTACTAACCCTACCGCGGTGGGTCGCTACATTCTCAAATAGAACAAAGCGCTGCCACGAGCACGTAACTTGCACCTGCTTTCGTACCACCGTCTAACTAGTCTTCCATATGCACTCGGGTGAGGTCTGAACTTGCAGCGGAAGCAACCCCATTGTTAACTGGGAGGATTGCTGTGATGAAAAACTTAACATGATGAAAAAAAATTAAAACAAACTAATGGTGGCGTCAATATAGTTCCAGACTCACTTTTTCACGCAAAATAACCTCTATATTGAGAGAGTTTGGAGTTTCTGCTTAGATAAAGCTGAGCATATTGATTCGAATATTATTCTGTAAAGAGACATGACTATACTTATTGTGTCGAAGCGGCAGGCCAATTACCCACATCCTGAATGTGTTTTGGAGAATAGCTATGCAGCACGCTTTCCTGGCATGCTAAAAAATAAACGAGATTCGGGTTTGTTCCCCTCAAGTTTCCACCTACCGTAATTGAATTTCATGGTACGTCATGCATGATGTACTTTGGTACTGCTAAAAAACTTCATTGCAAGTCTATTGGTGAATAAACAAACACGTTGTTGATCCCGACCATTTTTCTAAAGTAAATTACGCCTCAACAAACGGACACTGCATGCTCTTTCTTCGCTGGGCGCTTAACGAGAGCTGAACAAAGGGTAGTTGCGAACTTAGTTGGTGAGAAACTGGGAGCCGAAAGAGGAGCTTGGAAGTGTTTGCATTTCATTCACCTGTTCTTTAGTTGAAGTTTGTGTATGAAAACACAGAAACCCGGGCAATATTTCTACGCCGTAGTACTTTGGAGATAATAATTAGGTGGAAATAATGCGATAAAGTTCAGCAGTTTTTCAAAAAAGAATGCCATTGGGAAGGTATCTTGAGAGCACAGGCTATCTTTGAAAAACAAACTAATAAAATTATTTTTTTTTCCTTTCAGCGTCTTCGAGAAGATTCAGTGTGGGAACAATAACTTTGAACTCACCCTAGAAATAAAAAAGAGCATTAACATTTCTGAAAAAATGGAGCACAGTCTACAAGAGAGTTACTCGAGCGCGGCAAACGCACAGACGGTGAGCATGTATGGTGCAGAATTTACAAGGCAGATGAGCGTGCGTAAGATAGGCTCAACAATACGTCTTCTGCTCTAGTCAATCGTGCTGTTAGTGGCCCCACTGTGGCTCCGCGTAGCGACTGCCGTCAACCAAGAGAACTCTTCGCCTCATTTGCACACTCTCCGAGCACAAAAAATGGGAGATGTCGCGTTAATGTCAGAAAATTGCGAGGCAACGTGACGTGTTTACTCTGTGATGTTTGCGTTGTTTGTCCCGCTGGCTTCGTTGAAGCTATTTTTTGTGGTCGTTAAGTCAGATATGTCAGTATATGCTTTTGCGCAATGCTGTTTTGTTGAACTATACCATTTAGGTTGTGTAGTACGAGCCTTCCAGAAATAATAATGACTGATAAGCTGGCGAACCTTAGGTTCGAAGCTGCCTAGTGCAGTGCGTTTGCTCTACTCGCGCTTTCCTTTTCGGGCGAACAACAAAAAACTTCTATCCCACCTGATGCGAATGAAGCGGGTTTGGTTCCCACCAGGCGACAAGTCTTTCTTTTGTCCATTCTGATTTTCCTTTGCACGATTGAAAATATTGCAACTTAAAAAACTTACAGCAATCTTTGTGCTTTATTTAGCTTGATAATTTGTTAGTCTCATATCGGCTATTATTCCCCACAGCAGTGCTGCCTTGTAGCTGCATATAAACAGACGTTTCGCCTACATGCGCGAATTTTTAAATGCGTAGCACCCTATACACAGAAATCGTTGAGCACACATCGATAGCTGTATGCACTGTTCCCCAATTTTACGCGTCTATTTCAAGTTCACTTTATCAATGAACACACCCGTTTCAGAAGAAAGTGAACATTGGTTTGAAGTAACAAAGCCTAATTAGTTTTGAAAATAAAATAATTGCACCTAACTGAGGCGACATGCGTAAACGTAGCAGCCTATCTCACAAACCTTTAGAATGAGGAACGTTCACGCAATCACTCAGTTTAATCCACCCATTTTCACATAGATTACTCTCTTTGTGTATTTTGCTCTAACCGGTGTTTCTAACACGATGCGCATTTCAGAATTATCTACAAATACTTTATTGGTAGCGAAAGTGTGTGTGACAGGTTTTGCTCTCATATAGTGTTGAATCAGGATTTCCGTTCACGAAGACGCAAAATAAAATTTAAGAGTATAAAAAGTTCGGAAATCCCCTCTCAGTGCACCTACATAGTCAGTGCGCCTATAAACATGAGAATAAGTGCACATGAAGAAGAAGACGTCAGTGTGCGTACATAAAGATAAGAACAAGCTGCAGGTGTTATAGAGAGAGAGAATAAACTTTATTGAAGAATTAAAATTACGTTACTAATCCCGGGTGGAGCCCTCTTGTAGAGCCCCACTGGCCACAGCGGCTCGCCGGGCCTGGTCTAGGGTCACCAGTTGGCTCCCCAGCGCCAGCTCGGAAAGCCGTGCCTCCCAAGACCACGTTGTGAGTGTTTGTAGTGAGCGCACCAACCTAGATACTGCATTGGCTGGCCGCTCGGTACATTGGTAGGTTATGTGTGTAAGTGTGGCTGTGTGGTTACTACACCATGAGCATACCCCTGTTGTGTATATCTGTGGAAAAATTGCGTGTAGTTTTGATATGTGGGGGTATGTGTTCGTTTGGAGGCGGCGCCAATCCCGGGCTTGTTGGCGGCTTAAGTTCGGATGTGGAGGGGCGTACGTGCGTCTTGTAAGGCGTTGGTTTTCCAATGTCTGCCTGCTTGTTACACTTTGCTCTTCATGATGCCCTGTGAGGTGTCCTGAGGAGATTCCTGCGTCTCGGCCAGTAAGTCCGCGAGCTACGCAGTTTGCCTCCTCGTTCCCCCCAGGCCGTCATGCCCTGGGCACCAAGTGACGCCATGTGCCTCCATCAACATGGACCCCAAAAATATCAGTGACGCACCTTGGAAGTGTGCCTCTAAGGTATAAGTGACATGCAGCTTGTGAGTCTGTCAAAATATACGCTGAGCGCCCCCTTCTTTCGGCTTCTCTGATTGCCAAGGCTATGGCTGCTGCCTCTGCGGTGGCACTCGATCTGGTGCGTAGGGACGCGCAGTCCACGACTTTGGTTTGGTTAGTCACTGCCAATGCATATGCTTGTTTTCTGGAGCCTTGTGGTGGCGCGGGATAAAGACTGACGTCGGTAAAGTAAGCGTCTGGATCGCTACTTCTCTGCAGGAGTTTTCGTGCTCGCGCTTGACGGCGCTTTTTGTTGTAGAGCGGGTGCATGTTTTTTGGAACTGGTTCCACGATTATATGATCACGTATTTGCTTGGGTACAATGACTGTCTCATCGCCACAATATTGAGGGGTGAGAGGGTATCCCAGCCTCTGTAGCGGTGTTCTTCCCTGGAGCGTAGTGGTGAGTCGTTCTCGCTGTGCGATTAGCGTGGCGGCGGCCAATTGTTCATACGTATTATGCCGAGTACCGTATTATGCCGAGTACCGGTATGCCGAGTACCGTGAGTTTTTCTGTGCTTGTGCTGTTCGGAAGTCGCAATGCTGCTTTGTACGCAATTCTGATGAGTCTGTCAATCTGCTCTATTTCGGGCTTGCGTGTTGATTGAAAGGGAAGAGCGAACTTGACTCGGCTGAGAACGAAGGCCTGTACAAGGCGTACCGTGTCGGCCTCTGTCATCCCATCATTACTTCGCGCAATTCTAGCTATAAGGGATGCAATACTCTTTACGGTGTGTTTGAGTTTGCCTATCGCAGTCTTTACGCTGTTGTTTTCTTGCACGTGCATGCCTAATATTTGAGCTACTGGGGTCCTGTTGATGATCTGTCCGGCAATTTCTAGCTGCAGCGAGGGTGCACAGTTGGACCGAGTGCGTGGAGGTCTTATATGCAAATATTCCGATTTGCTAGGTGCGCACGACATGCCTGCAGCAGTGAGGTAGCCTTGAATCATGTCTATAGCGGTTTGCAGTACATCTTGTCGTTCTCCATAGGAGCCCTTTGTTGCCCATAGCGTAATATCGTCCGCGTAAAAGGCACAGCCCAGGTTTGGTACAGTCTCCAGCTGGAGGACTAGTTTCCGGAGGCCGATATTGAATAAAAATGGAGACAAGATGGAGCCCTGAGGTGTGCCTTTCAGTGGGAGGTCGTATGGTGATGATTTGGTACCAGCTATGCCAATCTGCGCCTTGCGATTTCCAAGATCATCAGAGGCATAGTTGAATATGCGTTGTCCGCATCCTATGGCTGCAAGACCGTCTAGTATGGTAGAGTGCGCAATATTATCAAATGCTTTTTCGATGTCGAGTGCAACGAGTAGATTGTTGAGACTACCTGGCGCTGGGTTAAGCACTTCCTCTTTGAGCAGTAAGAAGATATCCTGGGTAGACACTCCTCACCTAAATCCGTACATAGATGTTGATAGAAGCCCCCGTTCTTCTGTGTATTGCTCAAGGCGAGTGAGTATAACTTTTTCGAAGAGTTTGCCAATGCATGACGTTAAAGAAATTGGTCGTAGCTGATCAAGGCTTCGCCGTTTGCCTGGTTTAGGTATGAGTACAACCTGTGCCAGTGTCCATTCTGCAGGTATCTTTCCACTCGGTGTCCAGACTTCCTGATTAAAGTGGTCTGTGATGGCTTGTAATGCTTCATCGCTGAGGTTCCGTACCATGGCATTTGTAATGCCATCCAATCCGGGCGTTGTATTTCTTTTGAAGCTTTGAGCCGCTGCGTAAACCTCAGCAAAGGTTATGGGGGCGTCGAGCTCAGTGTTGGGTTCTCCATTGTATTCTTGACTGGGTGTTGGGCTAACGTTTCGCTTGCGTTCTCCTGTGTAGCGTTGTTTCAGCTCTTCTATTAACTGATCCGGATCACCTTGAAATTCCCCAGCTAGCCGTTGAAGGGTAGCGTTTGATTCGGTTCTTGTTGCAGAGGAATCCAAAAGACTCCGTAGGATGTTCCACGTCTTTTTCGTGCTTAATGTGCTTTTTAAGGAATCGCAGAAGGTGCGCCAGTTGTTGTTGTAAAGTTCCGTTGAGTATGCGTTTACTTCCTCCGTCATTTTCGCTATATGGAGTCTGAGTTTCTTATTCAGCTTTTGTCGGCGCCACCGTTTCGTGAGGCCTCGACGAGCTTCCCAAAGATGTGTCAAGTGGGTGTCAATGGCAGGTGCGTCGGTAGTTGTTTGATATATCTTGGTGTTCTTGTCGTAGAGACCCTTAATGTACGGTGTCCATTGGGCTATAGTTGTTGGCTTGGGCCCGTCTACTTCCTGTTGCTCTCTATATTTAGTCCAGTTAGTCAGTCTGGCTTTTCCGAGCGGGCGTCGCAGTCGAGCTGTTTCATATGTTATTTGCACAATATTGTGATCGCTACCAAGATTGTCGTCCAGCACACTCCAGCGCATGGTCGTGAGCGTATGCTCGGTGTCGTGAGGAGTGTGTAGTCGTAGCGCTGTATCGCTTCTAAAAGTCGCGTACCTTTGGGTCTGTCTGCGCTATAACCCCATGTGGTGTGCCAAGCGTTGAAGTCCCCAGTGATGATCAAGCGGTCACGTGGTTGAAGCTTGTTGTTCAAATAGTGGAAGATATTGCTGAATTCTGCTTTTCTGTCTTGTGGGGGACTGTATATGTTACATATAACCTGCCTCGGGTGTCCCTTCTTCGCTGGCCAGAGCGTTACGATAAGGTGTTGCGTCTCTTCGTTCGGTGCCGTTATGCATGTAGCTGCCAATTCTTTCCGGACGAGTGTCGCAATCTTAGGTGTATTTGGATCCATGTACAGTTTGTAGCCAGAAAGTGTTTTAGGCCTGGTTCTTACCTCTTGCAAGCAGATTACGTCAGGAGGAACCAGCGCCGCCTTTATGTATAGAGTGAGTGTAGCGTGCTTGTTGTGTAGGAAACGACAGTTCCAGGGCCATATAGTGAGATTCTCGATCAGGTGTTATAAAGAGAGTGCTTGAGTACTAAAGCAAAATCGGATTGTGGGTCTCTGCGTCCAATCGAATTCTTCGGTCTCTGATTGCCCGTTATCAACAATCGGCATGTTACAGTAGAAAACAGCTGTGGTCCATTACTGCGTGCTTTGCGCCTCCCCAGGTTTCTCTCCGGTGCAACTCCACGATGAGCATCAATGTCACCACCAGAATAAGCGTTAGCACCCACTGATTCGCGTCTGCATACCTGGTTTCATTTAGCGGGAGATGGTGCAATTTTTAGTCCAGGGTCACAGTTCCTGTTTTGGTCAATTAAAGCGCTGTCGTCCACAGTGCATACACGTGTGTATTCGAAGAGTGGCTGAGGAAAATATATTTAAAGGGGGACGTCATGTTTTAGGACAATATCCATTCAACTGGTTATCGTTATAACACAAGGTATTTCTGAAAAGTACGTCACCTGTATCTGAACTAACTTTACTGTTTGAGGCGATTTTGTCTTGACAGAAGTAAGCAAGCTATGCCGCTTTAACATATTACAAAAGATATTCGAAAGCCAGCACATTAAGGTGATCGCCGACTTCTTAAAGAAGTAATGTTATGGCAGAACAGCACAAATCTTGAGAAGTTTCTTCAATAGTTTCTTCTTTTAAAAAGGGAGCTTCTAAAGCTAGAGGTTCACTGTCGGTTGTCCGCAGTAGCCCTCTATGGCATTGCTTATAGTAGACAGCTTTATTCAGTCGTCTTCAGTGGCTCTACGGACGCCCAAATAAGCCTTTCCTATAACCAAGGCACAACAGTGCCCCACCTGGGTTTAACTTCGCCTAGCCCCACATTCGCAGAGGAGCAGCCACCGCCAAGATACGCCCCCGGACAGATATAATCCGCGCAGACACCGTGTTGAGTATGCCAGGCGGGGCACAAGCCAAGTACGAGGGACGAAATGTATGTGCTTCTACCGAGAGTGCCACAGCCAGGTTCGCACGTGAATTGCTGCTGTTGAAGTTTTGTCGTTTATGCATCGTCTTTGAGAAGCTGCAGTTCGGCTGCACCGTGTCTACGCGAAGTAACAGCTAGGATCAGGCGAGAATATCACATTAGGCCCCTAAAATATACCAGTTTTACTGTGAGTGAAGCTTTGTATGTCTAGTCTACACTACGTTTTCTTTTAATTTTCAACCTGTTTTTGTCTCAATAACAATATTTGAAACCCATTTTCACTAGAAAGCAACACCAAAAACTAAATTGACAGAATCCTTTTGCAATAACAACTTGCAAGTGTAATGGTGACCGTGGCGACAATTAACCTTAATAAATAAAGCAATACTAACATTTAGGATATAAATGAGGCACATCAAATATACTTAACACATGTTAGAAGCTCAACAAGATAGTGCCCAGCCACCATTAATTTCTGAGGTAATAGCACAACCTAAGACTCAAAAAATGAACCAATATCTGCATGTTTCACTGCAAATGTCGCCAAAGACGATAGTCTTGTGTGTGGAGAGAGTGGACAAAGCGTTCATTTGATAAACTGCGCCAAAAAATTGGTTAATTGTATTCTAGTAGCGCTGCGTTAGAGATTCTCGATCTGTGCCACGAAGGTCAATGGGTGAATCGAGGCAAGTTAGACACGAGCGCTATCTGAAGGAAGGTGTGAAGGAAGGTGTGCGCGCCCACGCAGAAATATGCATGCCTGTCTTGGATGCGATAAGGTGTAAATGCAAAGCGACGGGCAGGTGCCACCACCGTGTCATCTTAACAAAGCGTTGGAAACACTAACCCTTTTTGAGCATCGCGTTGCACTGTCAGCGCAGCGTGATGAACGCTACGGTCCTTATAATTACTTATGTGTACCACAGATACAAAATAGTGGCGTGTTTTTATGAAGTCTCAGATATGTGCAATATTTGCTTTCAGGGGCGAAGCTCCTTATAGTGGCATCCGTTCATCCCTCGCAGCCGTTGTAGTTTGTAACATGTACAGCATTTTGACCTCCAAGGTAGTGCTGGTGAGAGATTTCTTATGTGCGTTGTTGAACAATAACAAAGTGCTCAATGTATATGCCAATGGCTGCTAATGGAAAATGAGAGACAGGAGCATTCGGCTTTTAGTTAATGCGCACGCTACAATCCCTATTAGCAGCCATTGGCATGTACATTGAGCACTATCTTACAGGAAAAGGTTGCTACGTTATACTCGCTGGGCGTAACCTCCTTGGTTTTAGAAAGGTTTAGCGAGCGTTGAGCCGCAGTGCCATGAATACAGTGAACTAGTATATACCAAGAACTCGAGGTGGTTAAAGGTGGGAAGTAGACCCGAAGCGCAAGCCGTAAGAGAGTGCGCGTGTGCCACCTCTCGTTTAGTCCTTGGAATGTCCGCTAGATGGCGGTGCTTCTATATCAGGAATGTATCATGACAAGATGCGAGATGGTGGTACTTGGAGTGTTGAATAGATGGACGAACGGACACACAGACAGATGTACAGACGAACGCAGGGACGGACGCATGAACAGACGCACGCACGGACGGGCGGATGGACGCATGGACAGTCATGCAGACGGACGCATGGACGGACGGAAGCAAGAACGAATGAACGGACGAATGCTTCACCCCACTCTCCATCATTCACTCTGTGGATGTGCTGCCAATTTTTTTTAAATTGATAATCGCACAAGGCGGCTGCATTTCCGATGGAGGCGTAAATGTTGTAGGCCCGTGTGCTCAGAGTTGGGTGCACGTTAAAAACCCCAGGTGGTCGAACTTTCCGGAGCCCTCCACTACGGCGTCTTTCATAATCATATGGTTGTTTTGGGACGTTCAACCCCACAAATCAATCAATCAAACATGAACACTGAAACTTGGGCAATATCGGTGGGCGCTGGGGAGGCAGTTGGCCATTTGGGCTAACGCTTGGTGCCGTTTGGGGTATCGTTACGGAGGGCAAACAGAGAATTGTACAGGAAGACAGACAGAGAGACCAAATTTTTTGCGTTGAAGTCCTCCAAGAAAGACTATCTTCTTTAAAATCAAACGCATCTCGCCGTGAAGGAAACCCAGAGTACCAGGCAAAACAGCAACGGGTCGCCTTAAAGAGGTGCTATTTATTCACCACCATAGACGTTCATCAATGCGCACACTGCCGCTTTGTCAGCTCTGGCCTCTACCCACTCATGCTCACCTTTTCACTCATACTACTAGGCTGTGTGTGTGAGAGAGAAACAGGATTAAGCGCTTTTATTATACACAGCAGCGCAGCACAGTAGCGGTCTCCACTCATATCAGAGCATGCGCCTTAGTGGTACGAGTGCATTACCGTATAGAGCCATCTAAGAGGAATAAGTGTTCTTATTATGCAGAGCAACGGAACACCACTAGTGGTCTCCACTTATACCAGAGCAGGCACTAGAATAGAGTGAGGGCTCTACCATGGAGCCACCTTGTGGGCGCTTTGTGTACTAGCAAGGCTACGCCGAGAGAAATGGGACAAGGGCCGACCATACGTGGCCTCACTTCTAAAATGTATAGACATTTGTCAATGCCCTACTTCAATCACCTGGAATTATACATGTTGTGGTGATACTCAGCCACACATTGAGCGGCTGAGTAGCATCACTGAACATAAACTTAACATGGTTCAGCTGCCATTGCTCATTTGAATATCAGCCATGAATGTTTGTTATAACCTTTCATGTACATATGTAAATGATAATAATGAACCTTACTGTTTTTGAAAGTACGCTTTGATGTAAGGCAAGCAAATCATATGTCAAAAGTTAAATTTTTTTTTTCTCTGAAAGCTGCGGGAATTTTATCGCCATTAAGTTTTCGTGCTGTAAATAACTGTAACGCAAATTTATGCTTCAGTTCGGTAGACTCAGCTGCGCTTGCAAATAAACTTATCGCCAAAAGAGATGTGTACACAGAATGATAGCGCATCTTGCTTTCGTTTATGCGAAAGACCATCCTAATTCCTTGCCAGGTTTTAAAGAAAGAAATAGTAGTTAAAAGAAGCCGCCACACATGCAAAGCTTCAATGTAGAGGACATAACACCAGACGAAAAAGTTTTGAATTGCGATGAAACAAACAACAAAGTTTTATTGAACACCCATGCCAGAGGCTGTTGGAAAGGTGTAAGATTCAGAAGTGCAGTTTTCACCGAAAAGAGCACGAAGTTGCGCAAATTACCCTCGAGAAAACGCGACTTACAATATAGAAGCCTGAATTTTCAGTTTTTCGAGAAGCTGGGTGACTACGTCGTTATTTCGTCACGTGCAGTGACAGCGACAGACGGAGCACAAATATTTAAAAAAGCAAAACTTGAAGTCCAAAGAGCGGGTGTGTACCTTTGATTTAAGACGCCATTTAAGGCACCCTGCGTCATCGAATGACAATGGCAAACGTGGCCAGACCGTCGCGATTCTAAATGTGTCCCTTTTCTCGAAAGCATTATCCCTGGCTGCGCTGCCTTATTGACCGGAAAACATATGGCTGCTTTCAGTTGCCGAAAGATGCGTGCTTAGAACTGTTCAATCTGCATATAAAATTACCTGGCACAACTTATTTAGTGCGGAAACTCGCGGAGAGGACTTTGGTAGCTTCTAAAAAGGTTTGAGATGGCCTATCTAGAGATTGAACGGCATCCAGTTTCCCAAAGACCGCTTGCGACACGTGTATTCCTTCTTGACTGCCGGATTGCCCAACAGGTGGAGACATCGTACTGCTGCCACACTTCTTCTGATAGCACACCAACGGCCATAGCTTATGCGTCACTTTGATAAACGCACCGCCCTCATTTGAGACTGAGTTTTATTGAGAATATGTGTGTTTTTGGAGCAGTATGAAAAAGACATTACTTGTTTCACCGAGCATTGTGCTGTTTACGACCTCAGCTCCTGAGCTCGTTCATTGTGAAAAAAATACGAAGGAAAGGATACATTTGTTGATATTTATGGACATCAGCAGCAACGCCCGCTCGGGCTCTTCGAGATGTTGTCACCAGACAAATCAGTCTCTTTGTCCTACGACCACAATGTTTCGCAAGACGTAGGGTTCACCAGAAAAACTAATAGGCGCAACAAGTGTTATGTATACGTAGCCCTGTCCTAAAGCACTTACTTTGATGTTTTCCTGCTGCTGCTTTTGCAAAACAGCCCTGTTAAAAAAACACGCCGCTTTTAAATATCTTCTTCGCAACATAAATCTATAATAAACGGAGAAATCCCTTCAAGAAAGGAAGTCACCATTTTTAGGGCTTGAGGCTTGGTAAAATTTTCGTATTATTGCTCTCTTCAGCATTTAATTAAATTCATTGTTGGCCATGTTTTGCGGCCATGCCGGACAGCAGCTCCTTGACCAGGGACTAAAATCATGACATCACATGCCGCCGCCGTAACCCCTTTAACGGTTAGTAGTAACGAGACTGATGTAGTAACATCAAGAAAAAGGCAGGCACGTGATATCTGTAGCTAAACCTAGCTATACTTACGACTACTAGCAAAAGCTTCTCCTGCAAAAGCATGAACTTACTAGCAATACTGAGCCAGGTCTAACATGACCGCTTCACTGATAAATCTAGCCTTTCAACTCTAGAGCAATCTGCACACTTTTTTATGTGTACTAATGTATAAAGACCACAGAGTATATCCAAGGAGTAAACGAGGATGAGTGTGTGAAGCACCGGAAGTACATCGGTGAACGGTGAATCCCACTCCTAGCCGTTCCAGAGTTGCGAGGAGCCTGTGCCAGTATGCTGATGCTGCAGAAAGCGTGAGAAACACGTGTGGTTTGCCCAGCTGCTTAATCTTGGCAAAGAGTTCCTTGCGGCGTGCCAGTATTGCGCCGTGTTGGGCCCGCATGAGCGCCAGGTCTCGGAGGAGCACTTAGTCGTTGAACTCGCGCCCACCGCTTTAGAGTTGCTGCCACGTGAACGAGCTGGTGATGGCAGCCTCATTGAAAATCGCTCTCGAGAAACTTCTCCAAAGACCGCAGATGCGGTGGTTTAGTGACTAAGCCATTCGGCTGCTAACCCGCTAGTTGCGGGATCCAATCCCGGTTGTGGTGGCCGCATTTTCATTGAAGGCGGAAATACTGTTTGCCCGTATGTTCATATTCCAGACCACGTTGCCCCAGGTGGTCAAATGTTACGCAGCCCTCTACTACAGCGTATCTCATAATCATAAGGTGGTTTTGGGACGTTAAACCTCACATATAAATAAACTTCTCCAAAGACCCTCTAAATTTCCCTGTTTTTTACGGGTACCCTCTCCCTCTCACTTTATCACTCTGTTTTTTTCCTTCGGCAACTTCGGGGAGTTCTATCTTCTTCTAGAGAGCTATTGTTTATTAAGGAGACCTGGCGTAGCATCGAGCGACAAAGAGATGGTAGCCTTGCTTTTTTATTGATTTTCTTCCTGCAGACCGGAAAGAACTATTAACATTTACGGTAATTCGTCGCGTCATCAGCAGCGCTTGGCGAATCCTAGGTGCACAAGTTTCCGGATACCACAGCAAACATTCTTTCTAGCAGAGCTTTTGTGTATCTGATGCTGTACTTTCACAATAAAAAGAACAAAGTCTAGGGGAAATAATTCAACAATGCTTAGGTTTTGGAAGATGATGCATCGAAAAGTGAAGAACATATTCAAGAAAATTGTCTTCTTTTTTTTGCGGAGGGCCAGGGGGTTCAAACGAAGCTGCAAAGTAAGAGCAATTCCGTACATGTGTGAAAATGCTAAACTTGGGGTCAGAAATAAGAAACTTTGTTGGGTTCCTTCTTTTTGTATTTAATTGTTATTCGCGTATGTAAGACAGACATTGTTGGTGAGATCGTGTGTTTTTTATGACACCATATAAAATATGACATTAGGGGATGAAAATAGCAGTTACGATACATGAAGATTGTGAAAGCTTTTAAATCAGCAATTCTAACAATACAATCAAAGCACGGCCTGCATAAAATAAGCATAGAACTTATTAAACGTCAATGCGAAGATAATTGGTAACGCCTGCAGCTACAGTAACCATCACCCTCTAACAATCTGTTTGTGAAGCCTGTCAGTAATGTGTATCAATATCAGTCGTTCGTACGTAGAAGCAGCAATGTATACCAGTCCTTTTGTATCCGGTACACGCTTGAAAAATGCTATAAATATTGAAGTTTGGTAGCTAAATGTTTGCCATATACGCGCCAAGTTGCCGAACATGTGCTAGTTGCATATGCAGTTCCCGCGGGCGACTGGGTTAAAATTGGTGTTGACAAAGGGAGGTCTCCTAAAAATAATAACTATCACGGGCCTTTGGCTACTGCGAAGCGTCGGACGTTGTACGAATGTACTAAATAACAATTATCATTATGCTTATGTCCGCCTCTAGCCGACACAAATTTTAAAAATTGTCCCGAGGCAGGAGTACGCGTTGATACACGCTCTCAAATTTAATTGCAGTTGATAAATTTGTGGGGAATAATAGTAGCATGAAGGACGCCGAATGGAGAGTATTTTGTAGTGCATTATGTTTACCAGAATTCACTGGGTATTGAACAATTTATCGCAACATAACCCGAAGGAAAATAGCAAGATTCTAACACAGCTTAGCAAAATTTACTACCTAGTTAGTGAATAGTGCTGACTCGAATGCTTTATCTATTACTGAATTGTTAGTAGCCATGCTAGTCACTTAGTAACCGTATTAACTATAGTGGAATACGATTAGTCAACTTGCTATCGATGCCTATTTATTTCTATGTGCGTGGTCGTTGCCATATAAAAACAATTCTATCACAACAGCACATGATAAAAAAACGAAGTGGCGTTCTCCTCGTGCATTATTAAATGGCATTAACTACTTCATGTAACTACCATAGTAAGTGCGCATCACAACAACATACTCATATACAACCAATCCCATAGTCATATGGTCATACTTAGGATCATACTCATTTATCATACATTTGACAATACTCATATGATTACACATGAATATGTGAGCACATAATCATATGAGTATGTTAACTCATACGAACGCATCACAGGTGAGAACGCGCACGCAAACGCACACAGAATTTCAAATTTTTCGCATTGTCAGTATTCACTTTAGCAGAAGCATGAAGGCTATTTATCCTTGAGATCGCACACCTTGTGCTGGTGAGCAGCTATAGAAGTTAGAAGAATAATTGATATTTTCTACATATTATCGTGCGCGCCCTTCTATATGCTGATATGTGTGCCATCACGTAGCACGAAACTACTATTACAAGGTAGTCAATAAACTTAGTTACCAAAAATTTTGCCTAAAACGTCACAAACGCTGCAAACTAAAATGCGACATCTGCGACAGATCAGGCAAAGTATAGAGGATGCGAGTTACCTAGTTGAAAACGCAAAGTATACTGGCCTGGTTAGTAACTGCAGCTTTTGCAAGCTATAGTAGCTGCGGCCTAGTAAAGTCACACCGAAAAGGTTGCAAAATACGCTAGAAACAAGTAAATATTAGCATTTAATAGTTGTTTCATAACTTATCTTTATGAACACATACGCTTATCTCCTGCACAAGAGGTCTTCTTTTACAGTGAGGCTTATGTGTTATAGCCTGATTTAACATCACGGAACCCACCACGCTTCCTATTCTACATTACGATGCTCAGAGAGAGGAAACGGAAGAAGGACAAAGCTCGGCAACAAAGGAAATGGCTAGTTTCTGGGAAATATCCGCGTTAAAACTTTTTACATCGCAAACGAGCTGTGGTATCAGTGTTCGCGGCAGGACGACTCAATCGACGTTTTGAAGCGAGCAATTCGGAACTCCATTGTAAGCGTGAAAACTAAATCACAGTAATCTTTGCTGGAACTCTCTTTTCTCTTCAAAATGGATGGCGGAAATCTAAATGCACCCATAGCATGGGGTCCAAACGATTGAATCCACCTCTGAGTTTTGATGTCCGATTCTCTTCTCCAACAGGGATAACCTTCCTTGTTTCAGCGCTTTCGCTTTTGATGAAAAACAAAGCTATCATGCATTGACTGACACTGCGATTTTCATCGAACGTGACGTTTACAGTTTTTGCGCTTTCATACATTCGTGTGACATTGTTAAAATGCGCTAGTATTCATCAACATAAAGAACGTAAGCCCAACTATATCTCGAGTCTTGCATCGATTGGTGTATGTGTTCGCCGTATTTATTCAGGAAAGACAGGGCTGCAAGGTGGCAATGCCATTACTAGGGCTCTACATTCCGCGACAATCCATGGCCTTTGTTTTTTTTGTCCTCATATCTTTCCTTTTTTTTGCTTCAAAACAAAAGTGCAAATATAGAAAATAATAAAAAAACAGCGTATGCATGCAATCAATAATCTAACATCTAGCATTTGCATCCATCAAAGTAGTGGGGAAAGAATATCTTAACCATGCAGATATCGATAACTTGGTACCAAGGTATGCTCAATAAAATAAGGTAGCGCAATAGTACTCAACAATTTTGAGTACCGATAGGTGAAGTGAATGATTGGCGTGGAACATGAAATGATTGATGTCAAATAAGACAAAGACTGATTTGCGAGGCAAACGGAAATTGAGGTCGCTGCCACGGGGGGTTTGGAAGATTGGGGGGATTGGAAGCTGCTACTTCCAATTATATGTTGTCTTTCTGGAATTATGGAATTATAGATAGCCCAAATTGTAATTCACCGATGATTACGAGACTGCCTAATGCAAATTTTGCAAATTTAGAACACACACACACGCACACAAACACACACACACACACACACACACACATATATATATTATATATTTATATATATATATATATATATATATATATATATATATATATATATATATATATATATAGACAGAGAGAGAGAGAGAGGAGAGAAGAGACACATATCAGCGGTTGTTTGTTTTATTTATAACGGTCTCAACTGACCGATGGACCGGTCTTCGAAGGGACGAAGACGAGTCCGCCGGTCGATACCGTTGTAAATAACATGAAGACAACCACTAAATTGCGTCTCTTCTCTGTACATATATATATATATATATATATATATATATATATATATATATATATATAATGAGGGAGAAAAGTGTATACTTCAAGGCTCGTTTTTCCGTATTTTCACACAATTTATACCGAATTGTAGACCGAATTGTAATGTAAATGTGAAGAAAAAAGAGTGATTGAAAAGATAACTTGCCGTGGCCAGGAACTGAACCTGCGAACCGAGCGCAGCTTGCAAAACACGGTGCGCATGGCACAAGGGATTATAGGCCGTGTTCTAACAAATACCGGTGGACAGTAAACGTGAAGTGGCTGTGATATGACGAAGTGTACCACGCCACCTCAACATAGGTGCCGAGAGTTGCTTCAGGCGTGAGTTTATTCAAGTGAACGTTCGGACACAGGGGCCACGTATGCGATAGACCTATTCAAAAGCAGTCCTTCTCGCATTTACGATATTTGCAAAGAGGCCAAACGTGAACTTGCGGTTGGAGTGCTCAAGCAAGCGGTCCCCAGTGGGGACCACTTTCTTGAGCGCTCCAACCGCATATGCAGCTGTCACGAGGACATTCAGAAATGTCCCCGTGACTGACACCGCGGACGATGTAGTCTGACGAGTCCGACAATATAAGATACATATTACTGTAGACTTTGCTTCCCAAATGAACTTATATACACGGTGAATTGATGTAAACGGCGTAAAGCGAACTCCCTTCTTGCAAGGTCGGTAATTACAAGGATCCAGACAGCTCTACTATATTCCGAGAAAGTAGCCGATACCAGCCACTGTGCTTCAGAGCAAAGTACGGAGGGCTCTCTATATGTATTCTATATCACACTCTGTTAAAATTGGAAACTGAATAACTAATCGTTTTCTCTTAATAAGCAACCCATTCTTGCATTCGAACAACAGCACGAACGATGGAAGCATATTATGTGATTATTCCCAGCATTTGGAGACATGTGCGCGTGTCACCTTGTTTAGGCTGATGCCCTGCTGTCCAGCCGTAGCTGTACGAGAAATATGGAAGACAAATTTGGTAAACAAGATCACTTATTAAAATCAACTCTCACTTTTATTTCAAAATACATAGAAAAGTTCTGAATGAAATTGAGTATCGCACCACAAACCATGTAGCTCTCCAGGCCATCTAAACTAATTGCAATGCGCTAACATTTTTTACTACTATTCTTGCAACGTTCGTGGTTCACGGCTGAATACCTAACTGTTATCGCAATGCTAAATTTGATATCTTCTATACTCAAAGTTAAATCAATTTTCATTATTGTTGTTTTTGGTCGATACTATGTTTTTCTGTGGTTTTTCTAGTTACGGTGAGGCACCACTGTTACCGTCGAAAAAGCCATCACCAAAAAGCGTCTTCGAATGCTGATTATTTTATTTTGTAAGTAAAAACTATCCGTTTGCCTCACTTCAATTTCACTTTCAACACTTTCCTTAAGAGCTTTGTGATGGCAAATGCAACGCAGCGAAGCGTCTAAAATATTTTTATGTAGTCTCTGTTTCATGTACTAGCCCATAAGAGAGTAGTGTTTTCTTCAATTTATTGCCTAGAACAAGCAAGGAAGAAGTGTTGAGGATAAAAACAATGAACAGCGAAGGCTGCTCGACGAAACGACAAAAAGAAATCATTCCGCTGAGCTGAAATAAAGAGGCAAATGATGCATTAATTCCTTTGACCGATGTCGTGTGTAAGCGTAAACTCAGCTCTTGTATTTGATGGCGGACGTATGTCGCATATCGTGTTTGATGGCGGACGCATCAGCTATGTGCTGGCTCCAAGAAAGTCAGCTTGAAGGAAAGAACTGAACAAAGCTAGAACATAAACAATTTAATGAGTCATTCCAAAAAACTGCCAGAGTGCGGCACTCTAAAAGCATCCGACAGTAATCAATCACTCAGAATGTCAGCAGAGCAGGGCCTTAATACGATCGCAGGCACCTCGGCTTCGCGTGTCTAAGTCGCGTAATGGAAATCATGGTAGGTCGAAGCTTTCTCCACCACAGCGGGGTGACACAGCACCCGCCTGTTCCCAAATGGCTTCGGTGGGCTCGCGACAACAAAACCTGCCTTGAGTGGGGGAGGCAAGCGTAACGTCGAATTGCGAATGATGATAGGGCATAAAACGAGAAGCTAACGGGCACATTAGAAAGAAGGCACTGCTCGTCGTGGCTGGCGAAATTTCCCGAGAGATTCCGGTAGCAGTCCAGTGCTCCACAAGATAGTTGCCTCTTCTTTTATTGAGTTATCCGCTGCGGCACACTTAGGTATACGTAGACACACATGCGCATAAGTTGAAATTGGACAAGAAAGTGTAATTTGATAAAGAAGAAGTATGGTAACAAGATAAGTAACATCTTCATTGATTTATGGGTTTTTGTCCGTCACATTAGGCATAGACCAACGCTTAGCGTATTTGGACAGAATTTGTTTTTAAAGTGCTTCTTGTCCAGCTGCACATTCCTTCCTTTCTGCAATTCTTGTACACTTCGCTGATGAATATTAATTTACTTTATCTGGTAGTAGGTAACCTCATGCTATTGAAACGGTGCCGCAAGGTAAGACGAGTGTGCACAAAAAAGTATCAAGAAACACAAGCGCTGACTCACATATGAACTTTGTGTGCGCAGAATTAGGTGCACGTTATAGAGCCCCAGGTGGTGAAAATCTTCAGAGCCCTGTGTACTATGGCGTTTTTCATAATCATATGGTGGTTTTGGGACGTAAACCCCACATATCAATGAATCAATCAACTGAAGTTTGTTAATTATGCGTAGAACATGAATATGTACCCACGGGCTTCTCCACCTATAGTTAACAAACCAGCCCATAGGACTCAAAAGAACAATACATCAACACATTCAAGTACATCATTTCGATATTTTGCAAGGCTACCTACGGCAAGCTAAAGCACGCTTCTTTTTATTCTTCCATGTGCAAAGCCACGAACATCTCTCGGGCTGTCGGTTATGTTACCGTGGCACTACGCTGGTTTTACAGAACCATAGTTCATTAGCACACTGCCTACAATACACAGCCATATGCGATAAGCCAGCACTACGTACACCTGAACCGTGTTCTTTTCACCTGAAATAACCTGGTGAATAACCTGGAGCACAGTCAAGGAACTTGCTTGTTTTGCCTAATCACTGATCATTCGTGAATTTTCAGAATCATTAGTCTACCTAAACCGTACACGACATGTGTGCTAAACTCTCCTGTTTGCAGTATGCCTTTGTGTGAGGGTAGTCATTGTTTGAAGTAAAAAAAAAGCTCTATAAAAAGGGGGAGGAGGTAATATCCACGCATCAAGCGCGCCGAACGTTAACGTGACAAAACTCGTCGTGAAGCTCGGCAACATATCATATAATTTTATTCAATAAATGTAGGATTGCAGCACGTTGTTTAAATGCCACAAAGTGTTGAAACTCTCTCTCTCTATCAATGAATAGGAGCAATTCCCCAGTAGTTTTACGTCAAAGCAGGACCATTAACACTTTCCTGGCAATGAAAAATTGTCATCAGGAGCTGTGCTATTGTACGCCCAAGTAGGGCATGAAAAGATATGATCTCCAAGTAAGGCCCTCTTATGAATCCACTCAGGAAGCTCTTTGAAAAGTGTCGTCATTTGCCTAAATAACCAACCGCATTTAGGTAATATACTGGCTTTTTGCGTGCAGGAATTTTTCGGCAACTGGGCTGGCAAAGACATCCACGTTGTCGTGAAGAAAGTTCTTTCATGGGCTTATTTTCTAAAAAAAACAGTGTGCATACTGCGACCACGCCTGATTCATGCCACAAAACTCCCAGAATGCATGAAATATCTCAGCGAGTCCAGTAATTTTCAAGAGTGTGGGTATCAATCAACTGCCCGCCCTCTCCTTCGCATTTGTACGCCACGCATCTGACATAGGTGACCAAGCTGCTGACCTTGTTTCGTAGGCTGTATACTCTGTTTTCGCTTTGGAAACTTGGTGTATGTGGGCCATGTCCTGCGGGTCAGAGAGAGCAATCTTTGGGCAGCTTTGACGAATAGTGGCAAGCGAGGAGTGTACGTGTTCGGCGAGCTCTACAGGGTGTTTCGTCATTGCGCCCCAGAGCTTGCCATGTGTAATCGTCCGCGGCAACATAGTACGTGTCTCACTAAGCCGTCTGTTTGCGTGAGTGAGGATTTTCGTGCTCGGGCTATATAATCCGAAATGCATGAAAGCATTCTTAGGCTACTCAAGGAGTAAAGAGACCGTTACTGTTGGGACTTCACTCTTAGTGGTTTTGATTTCAGTAGCATGCACACATTAATTGGCGCCTTTCACGCAGTAGTGTCTTTTGCGTCTGCGGCTAAAAAACTGGTAAAACGCAGTAGTTGTAGGGTTTCATGCTCATAACTTTAGTACACCTTGCTTGTTTTTCCACCAGGCACATTGCTATTTTGTTTTTTTTAACGCGAACACCAGTGTAGGGGCCTGAAAAAGCGATATTATATAGTCATGTATCAAGCAATTACCATGCGAACCTGAATTTTTAAAAATATTACTAGAAGTCTCACCGAATTTACAAATACGAAAAAAAATGATGTGCTGTTTATGCTAATTTCTTGAAGAGTGAAGAGCCAAAAAAGAAAACTGGCAGAAATTTGAGATTTTCAAGCACTGTTGTTCTCTCCATGAGCCAGTGCGTTTCTTGCTCCTGTATTTATTAGTTAGGGTCATTAGGCTTCGCTCAGTACAATGCAGAGAAAATTCTACATTTCCTTTAACAAGTGAATGTTAAGCAGAATATCGTGTCATCTTATATAAGGCAACAAAGTTAGTGAAGTGAATCACAAATACTAAATAAAAGTGAAAGGCTAGCGTGCTTTGTTTCTAGAATAAGGCCAGTATTGCAGGCAGTGTCGTTACTTCTGTACGATAGTGAACCATGTTCTGTACCTCAATAATTCTCATGATTTGATAGAGAGTTAAGTACGAATAAAAATACATGAAGTGCAATTCTATCAGCCCGGTGGCCAGCCTTACCAATACCAAACATGGAAGCATGCTGGAAAGAGTTGCTGGTGATTCCTGAAACGTGCGTCGTTTTCCCACATGGCTCGCAAGTGATTGAAATTCAGATCCCGCTTCCAGACTCACTTCCTCACGATAGGCCGAACAGAAAACAAGAATATAATATAATATAACTTAAAAGAATGCGCGGGGCAAGGCGGTCGTGTCTCGCGTATCTGCAACGCACCAAAGGAAACAAATTTGCGGAGTACACGCGAATAGAGCAGTGTTGGAGACCGCGAAGAAACGGGATTCAAAAAACTGAGTAGTATAGTTTTGATGAAATTGTGAAAGGCGAAGCAAACAAAAATATAAAAGCAAGCATTGGTTCTCCTCTCATTTCTGGCGTCTAAATTACCGACGTGTTCTCAATAATAATCAGTTAACGTTTTGTGATGGCTTTGTATACATTTGCTTGCGTTACTAAATTTATTTCGAAGTAAAGGTGTGAGTTTGCGATGCGTGGGCTATGGATCTAAGAGCCTTTTTAATCTTGTGTGCTGAAGAGTGCTATGAGTTTTTTCGCAGCAAGTTCTAAGCGAAGCGAATATGCATGTCATGTGCAGTAAACGTAATTCAAGAGTTCTGTGATTATGCCTTCAGTGTAATACAGGCACACAAGAAAAAGGGGATCTGTTTGATCTCTGGTGGTTAGCTACTACAGCACCGGGCGAATAAAAAAACGTGGTTTTGTTCTTTTTCTCACCAGGCCTATCAGTTGAAATTTCAGAGAAAATCATGGGCGAAACGAGTTAGCCTTTTTCTAGAGCCGAAAATCAAGTACGCGAAAAATTTGGCAGATCCTTCATAGAGCGGGAAAAGTGATGTTATGCGAATCATGTAGAGGGAAGGTGACTGTGGTGTAGTTTTCTCTATTAGACAAAACGTTACAAAATCACACCAAATTTATGTACAAATGTATGAAAATACGCATTTGGAAAGTCGCTTACACTTCATATGATGCGTTGTTTACAGTTGCCTGACGATGCCATGATCCACATTGGCATTATCAACACCATAACCAGTAATCTGACATTTAGCAATTGTGCTTGCGTGAAAGTTAGCCCGTGACGGTGGTAATTCAGGCACGCCCCGTCAGTCAGGTGCAGAAGGCCCGTGACGGTGGTCAGTCAGGCACGTCCGGCACGTGATGAAGCGGGACCGGCCTGCGGAGGCTCCTCCCTCTCGAAAAATGCTCTCCAATTTGTCCCACAGGACCTCAATGAAGTTCATTGTATGTTTGTCTATTCTGGCAGTTCCTCGGTAGATTTTAACTTTCGAATAACTGTGGCGCACATCCGCGTAACGTGGCCTGTGGCATACGCGTATAGGCCACAGGTGTCTGGTGGGAAAGGGTCGACGGTGTACACGACGGGACTTTCACGTCAATCATGTGATGACCAGCCAAGCATATTCGCCAAATATTTTACCTTCCCCTAATAATTTTTGTGTGCCCCAGCTTAAGTAGGTGGTCACTAGAGCACCCAGACTTAGGCGGCTGGAAAGCTAGATAGAAACGCAAACAGACACGCTCAGAATACCTGCAGTTCACTAGCAAATGCTTCGCAATCAATATCTTCGTAAGGTGTTTCTGATTCACCGGAGCCAGAAAAAAGAGCGACCTTGTTGTCACGAATGAAACACTTATTGAGTGTGACTGCAATGGAAAACGACAATTTTATACAGAGGTTGTGTGTAATTCTTAGAGTGTCGCATTAAGCAATAGTACATTGCATCGTCATCCCTGCAGGAATGCATGAAAGCTATATATTCATTTAAGCACGTTCGCTAGCACGGGAGCATAGAGAAAGCACTCGGAGCTCTTGGAACATTTTTATAACTGCGCTTGTACTAGATGGAGTTCAGGGAATTTTCGCGTTTCCCATTCGTATACGATAAACAAATTTAATGAGGCCAATTGACGAATACTCGAAAACTTTTTTCAGTGCCCTTATAGCTTATGCTTAGCGTTTGGCTTCAAATACTTGTTGCTGGTTAACGCGATAAGTTAAAAAGCTCGTATCGCGGATTTCCGACGTCGGCGTCATTGGTTGTGAGTGTAAAATCATAATCTTGTGCGTGACCGAAAACCAAGACAGCTAAAAATAAATGAAAAGTAAAAACTTTGCCCCGTATCTGCACGTTTCACTCCAAATGTCGTCGAGAAACGATAGTCTTGCGTCTGGAGAGAGTGAAAAAACGTTTATTTATTGCTCTTCGCGAGAAAATTGGTGAATTGTATTCTGGACGCGCTGCGTTAGAGTGCCTTGACGCGAGACACGAGCGCTATCTGGCAGTTATCTTCGAAAACGAAGGAAGGCGTGTGCGCCTGTCTCGGAGGCGATAACGTGTAGACCGCAAAGCGACGGGCAGGTGCCACCACCGGGTCGTCTTAGCAAAGCGTTGGAAACACTTCCCTTTTTAAGCATAGCGTTGCATTGGCAGCGCAGCGTGATAAGCGCAACCGTTCTTAGAAATAGTTATGTATGCCTTCTCTGGTATAAAGAAAAGACACCTATGCAGAATACTGATGTGTTTTTATTGTGCGGCAGATATGCGCAATATTTGATTTTTAATTTACAATTGCCTAAATATAAATGCTGACAATTCAGCAATATTAGTGGGCGCTGCGAATGGGGTAAAGTAGGGTTGTAATACAAATTTACACAACTTGCGCGTAAGTATGCGCTCTTTACAGCACTCGTCTATATGCGCAGCAATGAAACATGCCGGAAAATAAACGAACAAGAGCAGAATTACATCGAGTGTGCCAGCAGTGGCAGTTCCAGATGGTACTATATCAAGGAAAACGACTGATCTGGAAAAACGCAGGAGAGCTTCAGACGAAAGGCCTCGCACGAGCTACTGCTGCAGCCAAGTACAGCGAGAAACGCCCACGTTAGATAAAGCTGATAGAGCGTTCATGTGTTGCCGCTGGTGCCGAAGTGTCGTGAACGGTAGAGCAGCCTTCGTGTTTCGCATAAGCAGAGTGAAAAGTGTAGTCCCACAATGGCAGGCACGGAGACGGAACCAGTCTGCTAGGCTAAGTAGGCGCAGGTGCCTAGAATACAGCAGCAACGCCAACTGGAATAACACAGGACAACCTCAAAAAAGGTACCGCACACGAGCTGTCACTGCTAAGTAATCGAACCGTAAATGATGGTGTTTGGATAAAGCACTTTGGTCTTTCGGTGTCAGATACTAACCCAATATAAACCAATACGCTAGAGGTGCATGTCCATCAGGCACAGTAATACTCTCTTTAGAATGTCCCGTGTGTAAGTACGTGCACCGAAACGCTTGGGAATTTTTCCGCCACGTTGATGCTTTTCTCCTAAACTTTCTTCATGCAGGCCAGCATGTTGACGCACTTGTAATGCTTTCACCATGGAATACATTGAAGATAATGGTGAGGTAGGGTTTCAAGACACTGTCGGTAGAGCAATGGGCAGGTTTTTTGTGTTATACCATTGTCACAAGGGCATTTTTTAACAACAATCAGTTTTAATCAGGAATAACCACAATACGCATTAGGTGCAACTGTGCCGTTCATTTTAACTACGATCAGGCGACTTCATGATTTAGGCTATACCAATCCACGCACAGCAATCTGACCAAGGGAACGCAATTTCGAAGTCGTCTGCACCCCTTGGCCGAGCTTGTTGCACAATAAATAAGAAAATTAAGCATATAGTTCAATAAAACCAAATTCAAACTGCAAGATTAAAAAAACTGTTCAAGATTAGAACGATATCTGAAATATCGCATAATTTAAAATTCCTATAGACTGCATGTACTTATTGGAGAAGCAGACGATAAGCAGGCGACTGTTGTCTTCCGCTTAGTTCAACTCTCACACAACCGAAATGATTATAGAACCTCAAAACAAACTGATTATGAGTGTCGCCAGCTTTTCGACTACATTGCAGCGTAGGCTCACTTCGTGTTTGAATGAATACACCTTTACAGTAATTGACCACTGGCAGAACCGACTGGAACACTTCATGTGCAGGGAGTGAGGAGGCGAGTAAAACGGGACTGACACTTCGCTGCGAATGAACGGGTGTGAGCGGGGGCCATCAGAACTAAAAACGAGGAGTATAGAATCTCACAGAGCAACACAGGTAAGTGCAAATAAATCTTTATCAAATTATAAATTTATGAAACTACTTTTGTATTGTCACGCAAAGTTTTTCAAGTTTGAGTGGTTCTTTCCCGAATAACATTGCTGATAAAGGTCTCGATATAGTTATTGTACAGCCACGGCCACGTTTGTGTATAGCACGTGAGCAGCCGGCCTTTATCGGCCGCGTGACACCTAGCAGCCGTTGCGGGTTGTGACGTCACGTGGACAGAAGCATGCGTGGCATTATAAACATGTAGGCGTCCTCAGCACGGCTGACAACGTTATAGAATGTGTGCTTGTGCAACTGGAGA
Source organism: Rhipicephalus microplus (assembly GCF_043290135.1). Classification (NCBI taxonomy): domain Eukaryota; kingdom Metazoa; phylum Arthropoda; class Arachnida; order Ixodida; family Ixodidae; genus Rhipicephalus; species Rhipicephalus microplus. The sequence goes on along the minus strand of NC_134703.1, from coordinate 93,095,328 downwards.
TCCGCGCTCGGTCTGGGCGCTTTTGTCATATCTATTTCAAAAGACGAAATGCGTTTCGACTGATAACACACGCCTGCATAAACTACGCACTCTCTGTGGCCGTCTAGGCTTTTTTACGCAGCTGTTGGCATTATCATATCTTTCCAATAATCGCATTCCTCAAACCGGCCACAAAGAGTGCATCGTTGATGCAGACGCATTTTGCCAATCGAAACGCGCCCCGTCTTATGAGTTAAGGCTGTTTCACATGGCGCGATTGCAGCGAAAAAGATTGTTCCGATCGCTCCAATCGCTCTGTTCGCAACCGTCGCTAATGGCGGTTTCGTATCACATGAAACGCGAACGGTCCACGATTTTCGCTCTGCGACATAAGCGGCGATTTCTTGCCACCGCTCTTAATGACAGACACGAATGTAATATAATATTATGTGCATTATGATAACATTAGGTTTCCGTGAACGGCAACGGAGGACCCGCTTGTTTCGTCATTTAAGAACACTTTCCTGTCTAAATTCATTTTAAAATGCACAGCATCGGCCATTACCAAAACAGACACGTCGACTTTATTTAGACGGCTTGGCCGGAGCACCCCTATTTCGACGGGTTCCGACCAAAAATCGCTCCCGCCGCTGCGATCAGAGCGCAAACTTCCAACATATTGGAAGCTCGCCGCGGACCGCTGCGGCGGGAGCGGCGAGCTTCCGCTTTTTTTTTCGCTGTGAGCTAATTCGCAGCCTGAAAATCGCTACTTTTGTGTCATGTGAAACGGCTTTTAGATGTGACGAAAGCGCCGTGAGGCAGCACGGATGTTAGGCTAATCAAGCACAGCATCTACCGTTGTCACCTGTGTAGAGCATGCCTGCATGTCTGTATGGCCACGCATGTTCCTGTGGATACGACGTCACAACACGCAATGGTCAAACGGTGTCCCGCCGCAGAGCAAAGCAGGCCGCTCGCGCTCTTTATACAGACTTGGCCGCGGCTGTACGTTGAATTATTTCTGTGACATGTTTTACGGCACGGAAGCGGAACCTGGTGCGTTTGATCTCACCCAAGCTCGAATCCGATTAACTTGGGCCACGTAGTTTCGGCCATAATATTCATTGCAATGAAGAAAACCGGTCCGGATCACCCTGATGGCGAATAAATGTGCCCGGTGTCACACCGGTATTAAACTTTTTTGTTAACTTGGCTCCTATAAAGTAGGACGACCATTACTACCTGCAGAAGCGGGATATCTGCATTGGGTCTAGCGTCACCTTTTTGTCGTTCAATATTCTCTTCAACTCGTTTTGACACAGTGGTCAACGAAGAGCTCGACCATGACCAGGTTTTGCGTGTGTATGGTTATGTTGACATTTTTTTGTTTCTCTAAAAAAGCGTGGTACTTTCAATTACGACGATGCCGTTGCGATGCTCTTTACCTTTTTCGGCGCCTTAGCAAAGGGTCATGTTTCACTCATGAGCTTTACCATAGATAACACAATTGAATTTTAAACATCGCTTTAACTTCCTACAAAGAACATGTTTTCTTGGAATATATCATGACCTCACAAAACTATATTTTGGATTGTGATGCAGTCATTCGACAACAATGAAGCGAGTTATAAAATCGCACTGGATCGATTCGGCATTGATGAAGTCTCGCGCACACTCCGTTCAGCAAAGCTTTGCATCATAGAGTGTTAGGTTGCAAGAGGCTAGTTTCTCGCAATGTCTATAACTGCATTAGTAGAGGAAATGTTGGATAAAATTAGGGACAAAAACTGAATTGTTCCTTATCAGAGGACGAAACAAGATAAGAGAGGTGTAGTTGTGCCCAATATGCCCAAACCGTTGCGCCACATAAGGAAGATCGGGAAGCGACATACAGGGGAGGTCATATTTTTGGCCCCTGAAAAACCTTTTTTTCTTCCTTTTTTCGGCCCCGAAGAAACTGCGGAGCTGTGCACGCGTGCACGGATGGCAGCAAAAACACACAAACTTATATGCAGAGCGCTGTGTTGGCCTGATAATTGAAAAGCATTTGTTATATTGAAAAAATATATATATGGAAAAGACCAGTAGATGCGTGAACGCGCTCATGCATCGACATTGTATGTCAGTAAAGTAAAATACAAGCGGGCACATACCTACTCACTGCCCCGGGTTACAAAGTGATCCAATGCCAAAAGATGTGAAGGGATTGAGCCGTGGCCCCGGTAATAGAGCAAGGGAAACTTGCAAAGCATACCACCTAAAGGAAGAAGCAAAATGAGCCAGGTAGTGAACTGGCTGTGTTGTTTATTATGTTTTTTTTTTGGTCTTGCAATACACAGTGACGGGATTTATCGACGAGCGTTCTTAAGATGACGTCTTGTGGTCCTTTTAAAACTTTTTTCATGGTAATATCTTTTGGAACGCGCATGCGTGGTGATAGTGTCTGCGGAATGTAGTTGAAAGTGCACTGTGTGAAATAAAAGTTAGCAGCAAGTCTACGCCTGTATGTGCAACAAGCGGCGTGCCTAAAACCTACCGAAAATCAAGCTCGAACTCCCCTTGAGACTCATTCCCATCACAAATACTTCTGGCCCTAAGATCGTCACCTTTCCTAACGTTCATTATGAGGGATTCAAACAATAGCGATAAAAGTTGGTTCTGAATATGGCTGAAGACTAAGCTGGCGCACTAACGAAGAAAAAGGTCTGGTCAGCCGCACCAGAAAGCAATCGAGAACAGAGTGAGCAAGGGTTCGAAAAAATTGTAAAAAAACTGAAGACAAACTGAGAGAAAAATGAATGCGCAATAAATTGAGAAATAAATGAGACTTATGATCACCAAGTTTCACGGCTTGGGCTTAAGAATTTCTTTCGCCACCCACAAAGTGCTCCCTAGCGGTGATATTTTTTAGTTGGGTGGCGGAGTTGCTGCGACACGCTCTCGGAAAAAAATGACCATGGCAGGAAACAAAGTAAAGTGGCGAGAGAACTGGAAAACGAAGAAACGAGAATGGAACCAATGATTGGTGGTAGCTTCACTACTCAGTGAAGTGCGACCTCCGGTTCGGTCCACTGCACATGGCGGGTGGGGCAGCACCCTTAATCTTGTCTACCGCCAGTCACTATTTATATTACTCTTCAAAGTTTTTATTGTGTGACTTTCTTTTCTTTGTGGGCATTTATACATGAAAACCTTCTGCGAGATATTGTATATATCATTTTTATTTTTCGTTTTTTTTTCGTAACCCGCACAGTGAGACAAAGGACAAGAAGTTGTACTGAAATTCAAGCGTACCTCCAGCAACTGGAAAGCGCTAGCTACCTCTCACTGCTTCATCTACAGTCAAAATTCGTTTCCGTGCTTTTGGTGGTGATAATATATAATTTTATTTCATGGCCGCAATATAAATATTTCGATCTATCAAGCTCTTTTTTGACAGTTGATCGATATCGTTTTCTGTACGGCCCTACACATACTATCTGACACCATATGAGACTTCAACACGCTCTTCTATCGTTACCACGATAGTGTTAGTGCAAGTGTCAGTACTCCTGTGAAATAAAAATGATTCTTACAGTTTACGCATCCCTTTTTTTTATATTTATGAGAGATATCTTATGCAGTGAATATGAGAGAACCACTTGAAAAGTTTCGGCAACTTTGCAAGTATTCGCAGCCATCAAGCGATAAACCGTTAAAAGTCGGAAATATCATCAGTGCAGAGAGCCGGCTTCACACAGCTTGAAAAACAATCCCTGCCAGTGGCTGGTCAGGTGCAACTCTTGAAGGTGCAAGATTATTAACATTTTCCTAACCGTAAAAGCAGCCCCAGGGAACACACAATTTGCAAAGTCAGCGACCCGGTCTTGACCGCTCTATAAATATCGCTGTATAAACAAAAGCTTGCCGGTGAGTTGTCAGAAATAGCACAACATGACATAACAAGACAAAACAAGATAAGTGTATTGAGTCGAGTACATCCTGAGGCGTGCAAGAGTACATAGCGCAGAAGTGGTCACGAAGGGCTAGCGGTGACAAATAGAAAGAGACTCCGAGGTTGCCTCGGGGAAGACGAGGATGGTGACATCTGGGGAAAGATATCGCGTATAGCATCTATCATGGTACGAATAGAATCAGGTGGGTGCTAACGACCCGAAATTACTTCTTTCCGAACTAGAATTTCAACGTCCATGGTCTGCAAGCTGTTCCCGGGGCCCACCTATTTCTGATGCATGCTCAAAAAATGCCGTTGCTGGAACATTGAATACCGTTCAAAGATGGCTCTCGGAGTGCGTTTTTACAGCGAAAGCTGTTATACATCACAACTCAGGTCAGCGCAATTCTCTGCCGCCGCCGGTGTCCATAACCACATCGCGCGAAATTGAAAAAAAAAAGGCAGATTCCACATACAGTGGGAATCGATAATATGCGAAGCACGAATGAGGAAGGTTGATATGTCACTTTAATATCAGCACAACGTTACAAGACAGAGGTAAATTTGGCCGCACATGACTTTCATGTCATGATTGTCAGGTTTAGACGTGTCATTTACACTTGTCATCTATTGACGCCCTCTGATCCTCTGATACCGAATTTGGTGTTTGGGTAGCTAGTGAAACAGCCGCGAGTGTGCTATCAGCTTAGGATTTTGTGAAGCTTCACATGACGGGCATATCACGATCGTTATGCTTGGACGTGTCGTTTAGCTTTGTCGTCTACTCAAGTCAGGTAAAACTAAATTTGGCATATGTGGAGCTAGCGAAACGACCGCGAGTGCATCATGAGAGTCGTATGTTGTCATGGCCTTACGTGAGACGCGTGCCATGATTTGTTTGCACCAGTCGTGTACCTTCGTCATCTATTCACGTCACGTAACAACAAAATTGGCATATGTGGATCTGGCAAAACAGCCGCGAGCGCATCATGAGTGTGGCATGCATTTATGTTGCTCGATGACACGTATTACGATTATATATTTGCAACAGTCACATACCTTCGTCGTATGTGACTGGTGCCCAGTAGGCTGGCATGCAGCGGACCCGGGTTTGAGCCCCACAATAACATTGGTGCTAGTTTCTTTTTCAAATTTCACGTGATGTGGTTACGGGCACTGGCGGTGGTGGCGCGGACAATTGCGCGTGACCCGAGTGGGGATCTCATTATAGCTTTCGCTGTAAAACCTAGCACCAAAGAAACAGGGGGGCTCAAAACCAGGGTTTGCTGTGTGCCAGCCGAACCACTGAGCTACGCTGGTGCTTATAACTTGTTAACAAACTTGCCTAAACAGGCTTGATGTCAGGAAAAAAATTGCGTTAATAGGACTTATAAAGCATTTAAAAAAAGAGAAAGAACAACCAGTCGTCGCACATTGCGAAGAGCGTAAAGTGGGCCTTCCAACGCTCCAACCCGTTACAAAAGCTTGTTCTTGTTCCCCTATTAACTGTGGCGCACACCAACTTCAGCCACAATGACTCATCGTTGTCAGCGACTGCATGGACAATTGGCACAAAATTCCTTGCAAGTGTTAAGCGGATACTACGCTTCTCAGAAGAATGACAAAAAATAGTATAGCGAATGACGACCTACTGCCCAAAAGTTTATTAATAATGCCTTAATGGGTATGAGCAATTGTGCTTGCAGTAGTTACCTAATGAGTGTTTTGAACATGCTCTTAAAGGCCACTCTTTTATTTTTCGCTGGGACTGTGCTGCGCTTTCCACGCAGGCATTGCGTTTTTTTTTATTGGATCTCACTCAGCATCGCTTAGTCGTTCCAGTCACAGACCGACGATCCACATACACTGTCACATCTCGCGATGCATTATCCTTCGGCCACTTGATGCAGTGACGCGAGACGTCCAGTAAACAACAAAGCAACAACAAATACTTAGTCGAGACGTCCTTAAGCCCTACTTACGTTTGCACACGGCGAACTCTACGTTAATCGTTTAATGTTTGAAATGCGCACTGCAACATGTTTACTGCCATTTTGATTTAAATATCGGTTTTCATAACACAACTTAGGTTGATACTTTAGTACGAATTCCGCGTTCAAAATTCTCTTCTGTTGTTCGTTATGTGTTCGTCGGCATTGCATCCTTTCGACTCAAGAGACATTTGAAACCGACTCTATTCGACCACTGCATTTCATGAGACCATACTAAGGCTGATCGCGGCCTCACGTACAACACGCCCTCTGAAGGTCAAATTGAAGGGCAACTGAGGCAAATGTGTGTCTGTGCATGCAACATCTGTACATATATTTAGCATCATTTCATGACGTGTCGCTCATTAAATAATTGCAACACGGTAATTTTTTCTTTGCATGCTTCGCATAACGTCGATTCCAAGGTACGTGGGATCAGCCGAATTTTTTAAGGAAATATATAACGGGCTCATAGACAGTGTCAGAACAGAAAGTACCAGTGAAACCCTGCAATCGAGTGAGTCAAAAACCAAAAAAGCAACAAAAGTGAGCGAAAGTCATGCTATTCCAGCTGGCTTCACAATACTTTACTGAAGTTTCAACACGCAAAAGCATCATCCATCATTCCTACGACAGGCTGCTCGGCGACTGTAGTTAAGCGGATATGTGAATTAGTGCCTAATGGTCTGCAGGCGAATCAAACCGATGTCTACTGCCTCCGTACTTATCAAGCGACTTCTTTTCTGTCACAAAAGTACGAACTACTTCAACTGTGCTTTGCTGTGCTTGCCCTGGAAATGTGCGTTCAATATTGTTGCTGAAGCGCAGAATGGCCTCGTTAAAACACGAAGCACGACAAGTACAATTCGGTTCCCTTGTATTGACTGATTGATACGTTGTGTTTAACGTCCCGAAACCATCAAAATATTATGAGAGACGCCTTAGTGGAGAGCTCCAGAATTTTCTGCCACCTGGGATCTTTTAACGTGCACCCGAATTTGAGCACATGGGCCTACAGTATCAGTTCCCTTGCAGAATGAAGACAACAAAAGCACACGCACATACGCAAACAAGCGTAAGAGCAATAGTCTTTCTTACAAGGAATCCGCATCCATAATGATCTTCAGATGCGAAGTAGCTTGTGTTCGAGTTTGGCCCGCTGTGTGGGATCACCTTTGCAGCATATGTGCAACAGCTGGCCCAAGCACTGCCAGAATGCGCTCGCGCGCTCGCGTGGTTGGTCCTGTGTAAGAGCCTGAGTATGACGCCATAGCTTCTTCCATTCACATTCTCTTAGCAATTATGTGATGGCGTCTGGGAACGAGAATCTCCAGATGCACCACGAACGCACGTGATCTGTTGTGAAGTGAACTGAATTCTAGTTTACTATCAACCTTTTTAACGGAGATGAGGATTTGCTTCTTTCTGGGCTTTTGCATGAGAGCACAAAAGCCGACGTCACAGCCTCAGCAACGCTTTGGAGGGGGGGGGGGAGGTTCACGCACACTAAGAACAGCCCGGAAAGGACTATGAAGGCGTCCAAGGAGCCTTGAGTAAATAGGTCTATAAGCGTGCAATGAATCCGCATGGCGTGTTCCAACAAGAGGAGTTCGGGACGAGTAACCGCAACAGAAACTACAAGGAATTCGTGGTGCGCGCCACTTGCAATTTCTCTTATTATTTACGTAGCTTGATCGACGCGCGATTTCTTGACTACGAACTATTATGAAGAACTTCAACTTAAGGTATTCGCGAAAACATTGTTCGCCAAAAACATTTATCTGGGTTTACCTTGCTCCTACCAAGATATTGATTCAACACCTAATTGTATTTTGAGGACGAGGAAATTGCTCTCACTGTTCGGACTCTCGTTAGTCGAATCATCATTTTCCTAAAAAACAACATAAGTTATACATTTTCAGCCTCTGTTATTGCATCACAATTTTTTAATAGTTGACACTGATAAAAACTCTGATGTGTTTTCGTGTATTGACATTGTAAAGTCCAGCTATCACTTTCTCTTCACTGCGAAGGATAGAAAGAAAAGGCGAGTTCTTGTCCATATATCTTGAGAATCCAGAAGGCAGCCGCACGGTAGCCCAACCTGACCGATACCGGAGGAAATTAGAATAGAGGAGGCAGACATTGTTTGAAATGGGGAGGGGTCAAGATAGCGAAGATCTTAGCAGAAACTGGAAAAGTACCGAACAACGTGGCGTCACGCTGCTCATGTGTCCTCAGAGATTCTGCAATCGCCATGTGAATTTCTGAAATTTTGCGCAGGTGACAGCCGTTTGAGACACGTGGATGCTCTCATGCATGCTTCGAAGAATAGGCCCGGCACTCAGAAAAATTCATCGGGACTCTACAAAAATCGAGCGCTTGCAGCTAAATTTAAACGTACGCACAAAGGAAAGAAACACAGGGTAGATCCTTCGTGCGTACGTTTAAATTTAGCTGCAATCACACGGCAAGCAAGATCACCAGCTAGTCGAGATGAAAACTGTTCTAATGGCTCGTTCAACTTGTAAAGGATGCCCTACATTCATCAAGGATGCCGGACTTAAGCAAGCCTCACAGAGCAGGTGAGAATCGAGTAAAATTGGAGTCGCACCCTGCTAAAACAATTTCGATATGCTGCGAAGATATCAACAGGGTATGTGGGGCTACCTTATTTTCTCTACTTTAGGGCCACCTAGTAGGCTCATTAGGGAAAATTTTTATTTTTATTTGTAGGTAGAGAATGCAATAAATTCAACGCCATACTTTCCTCATCACCAATGAAGTTCATAAATATGTTCCTAAATACCTGTACGCACTTATACCGAATGATTCCTTAGCTCCTGTAGTTGCGCAAGCAACTGTAGTTCTCTCACGTAATGATAACTCTAATCATCTTGAATATCTTAAGATGCGATCAAAAATATTCGTTGACCTATGTTTCAACTTCACGCACAAAGCAAATGTTCCAAGGGAACACTGTTCATAACTGCTACTTACTATATAAAAATTGTGTTCATCACTACCATCACATTTTAAACACAACGCCCACTAACGAAGACATGAACTTTTAAAAAATGGAGACAAAAATATCTCTTATAATAGATAATCAGGAATTTTGAACAAGACAAGTACTACACTTACTAGTTTGTTCTTGCTGCAGGTATTTACTTGTGCAGAAAAAACCTAAAATGAATGGATTTTTTATTTACTGCATAAGATGCAAACATCACCAAGTAATATTCGCATCATCATGGTAATCAAAATGGTAAAGTTGTATAGTTTCGACAGGTACCGGGTCATATACAAATTTCCAGTTGGGGGTAACAGCATCTAAAACAAGGAGGCGTCATGAAGAGAATGGCATAGGTATATGGACTCACAAAATATTTTATGCATGACAACGTGCCTATTTACACCCAAGGAAGCAGCGTTGATAATCTAATCATAACATGGCCGTCTTTGCGAAGGAAGTGGAGTGGGCCACGTTGAAGGGAGACTGCCTTCATGAGCTTGTGCATTACGATCCTCATTCTCCACAGGGAACTCGCATTTTTTTCCCCAGCGACATACAAGAAACAAAGGAGCAGTGTGTGTAGCGAATTCTTTCATGTCGTTACGTCTTGCTTGGAAGCACGGGGTCAGCACACTTGGAGAAAGGCTGGCAAGCTATCGCTCCAACACTCATCATGTAAGTGATATTAACATAGTCTGGCGCCATCCGCGTAGCCTCTCAGTACCTACGGGGAAAGGTAAATGGCCTGGAGGGGAGCAGCATTACCTCAGTGCACAGCTTTTTCTTTGGGTGTAATGGGGACAGCTGGATTCGTCATACTGTGAGCAGAGCAGGAAAGGCTAATGAACGTATCGGCCTGCGATAGTCATAAAATGGTTCTTGTGAACGGAGTTATTGACTTGTCTCTGACAGAAAAGGTGGTGCATCACGGTGTGAATCTATCAATGAAGCCTAAACTTTGGGCTCCATTGGGCTCCGTCGAGTTAAGTTCCCACGTGTGCTACCCTCTTTGAAGAGACGCGCGAACTGCCTTGGCTGGTTCGAGTCGGGACGCTCTTGGATAGTACTTTACCTCTCTTAGGAAGGGTGAAATCAACCTCATCTGAAGGATCACTGAAACACCTGAGAAAGTTAGAAGAAACTGCCGGTAATCCTCCAAAGCAGGTCCAATAATACACAACGTTGCGTCAAGCTACTCGTAGAACTATTTTATATTACTGAATTTACTCACTATCTAGTTACAGGTGGATACTGTAGAAAATGGGGAAATACAAATTTTAAGCAGCTCCTATAATACTTGCTCTTGTGCCCAGTTAGTGCGAAAAAACAATGACCTAATTTTAGCATCGCTTTAGTAAAAAACCGATCAAAATAACCCAGTGTTACAACAGAGTAATGTCGGAAAGAGGAAATTGATGTGGGATTTATAGTTATTGTGTTCAGGTATTTTTCGTCTGAATGCATCCGTAAGTATAGCCAATTAAAATATGTCACTGTGGTGTGCAGAATCATTCGCTGCAAAACTAACTAGTCAAATGTCAATCATGTTTCTACATTTCCTCCTAATGACTAAGAGTAAACTATATTCATAGGACAATTTTCTATCACAGAAAACTCAAGCACAGTACCATTGAATTTAAATGCCAAATGACCACACCTTCTTCAGTCTGGTCATTTAGTGTGGTCAAGAAAACGGGACGCTTTGGGATCGCCGTGGCGAGAACTTTCCAACGTTGAGCACGTGATTACGTCTGTAGTCGTCCTTGAAAATACTTCCCGTAGAATATTTATGACACGCTCATATTTTAGCTAGTCCCAGGCTTTTATTACAGTGATCATTTTCTTCTGATGTATATGCTCTAAATGTAACTCTCGACAAATGACAGTAGGTTAGGTGTTACTATGATTATATGATCAATCACCTGTGCTAACAGATGCGCTAGAAGCCATTCTAGCGCTCTGGGGTGCGCAAATTTCCCCTTGTGTTTTGCAAAGTACAGTAGTCGTTTTAGGGCAGATTGCTGAAGGAAATATATCTAAAAATATGTGTTGCTATGTTTCTAAGGAAAAACTAAAGCGTGCCTTGCAATTAAGGTGTTTTACTAATGAGACAGCCTAATTGATCGGTTCCTTGGTATACAGTCCTGGTCTTCGCAGTATTGTGAAGTCTTTGAAGTTTGCTTCAAATCACACACCACTGGTTGCGCAACTAAGCCCAAAACTCGGTTTGTGCCGTGTGTAGTGGGGGTTGTTTACGCGATTCCATTCTCATGTGGTATGTGGTATTTCGGCCAAACGGGGCGATGCCTTAATGAAAGGCTAAAACAGCACCATTATAATGCTCACAAAGCAATGCAGGGCCACATTGGAATTCACTGCCGCGATTGTGGATGTATCCCCATGTTTGACCAGTGTGAAGGGATAAAAAAGCACCCGTCACAATTAACTCGAGAAATTATAGAAGCGCATTGTATAGCAAGAGCTGGCAGCACGTGTATTAGCTGCCCTTCTTTGGGTTTATCTGAACATGAAGTGGCCTTCCTTAATCAGGGTAACCGCCTATGAATGTGTGATATGTGACGGTGTGATGTTGTGTGTTATCTTGTCGTTGCGTTAGGGTGGTTTTGTATGCTTGCGCCGGTCTACTTATTTGATTCAATTTGACAATAAAGCTCAGTTAGAAGTTAGCGCTCAGTCCTCTTGTGTCGGTCTGCTCGGCCGTTTCTTCTTCCCCGTAATGCGCTATACCAGTTCAAGTCCTTCATATTTCTTTGTTGATGCTTTGCTTTATCTTTATATTAAATTTTAATGAATAATAAATTGGTTTTGGCATCACAAAGAAACCATATGATTATCAGAGATGCAGTAGTAGAGGGCTTCGAGAATCTTGACCACCTGGTCGTCTTTAATGTGTACCTATACCTAGTTAAACGAGCCTCGAACATTTACCCTTTATCTTCTTTTATAGCCAAATGTGTATAAGGCTAGGCAAAATGACAAAAAAGTTCGCCATGAGAAACGCTAAACGTCCCCATTGCCTTGTTCGTCAGTTATGTCGTTTTCGACGTCCCACCCAAGTGCACCCGCCATCAGTGACGCCATTCATTTCTTCGCAGCCGGGCTGCCGAGAGCCGCTCCTTGGAGCTTCAACGTAGTGGCTTTTACAGACAAATAAAAATGCAGAACGAACCTGTAGACAATTGAATTTAAGCCTGACAAGCTTGTTATTGATGGAGCTCTTTAAATATATTTAAAACTTAAATAAATGCTCATTTTCTAAAGCTGCATTAGATTGCCATACATTCAAACAACATTTGTCACAAACAGCGATTGAAGAAATAGGACAGAGATCAAAGGCTTGGCGTTTGTATTACGTATTGTTGGACTAATTAGAAAAATAAAATAAAGCATGTCAACATTTTAGGTGTTATTGCAGTTCTATTTCCATTGCAAAGAAACGATGTCTAACAATAAAATGAAGGATAACCCAATGCTTTACAAGTTGTAGTTCCAGAGAAACTGAGTCTTGGGCAATCCTTAAACTACATGGGAGATATAGGGCCTTAGCTGTGCCGTAACACAGATAAGGGGAAATGTTACCCTCTTTTTTCGGCGGTGGCAGTTCATATAGCGATGATAATGCGGGTTAAACTACTAACGAAAATTGCTTAAACATGACGGACACTGACTTTGTTGGTCTTCTTGTTTTTTGTTAGTCCTAAAGCTACTTATTCGATTTATATCTCGCATTGACTAGCCCATCGTCTATCTCCGTTCATGTATTTTTTCGCTTGATTCGGCATGCACCTCCTCATCATAGAGTGACACCTGGTTGGCTTCCTGTTTTCTCGATAAACGTGCACAAAGGAATCGAAAAATAAACAAAATTTCAGAATGTCTGACGCTGAGAGAACATAACCTAATTTCCGCGTTGCTCCATCTGCTTGTCAGACGTGCTCATAGCACGCATGAAAATATAGCCACACAAGGACAGAGCACGCTGTCATCGCAGAGCCGAAGGTCGAGTTTCTTACCGACAACAATATGCAGGTACCACATACTTTATGACAGGAAAGACGTCGGATATTGCCACGGTACTTGATCGCTGATGTCTGAGATTGGCCGAGAGTGAAGGGGTGAAGATATCTATTGTTGACAAATGAAGCATGTCGCTGAGCATCATCCTTGGCCACTGATTGAGTGCGTCAATTGATCACTTTGCTGGTGACGATAAGGTTATCTATGTTATAATGTCATGCACGCCAAAAATTGCTCTATTATGTGTATGTTGGTTGGGCTACGATTGCCCATTATTTAGAGTAAACGAATGAAAATTTGCCGTGATGTTGCTGAATGGAGGAGGAATAAATGCGGAAGGACAGGGAGGTTAGCCAGGATGTTGCTGAAAAGTGTTGTAAAAGCTGGTGATGTACATTAATAAAAACAGCCACATCTATTATTTATTAACGTTCCTATAGAGTAATTTATAGATCAGTTGATTAAGTGCCTTATTAAGCCACATTTTGAGTGATCTCGCCATGGCCAAATTTCTTTGCGTCAGCGTAGGAAACTGCCATGTCAACAGAGAATGCAATAGACGGGGGAACAGCGATGTTCATGTAGTAGGGATGTAATGTCTGCCCGCTTTGTTATTATAATTTCACGCTTAAACTCAAATCTACGCAGCTGATAAATAATGTGTCAATTGACCATAATTTCACTTGCACTGTACGATAGCAAACTAGAATGCTGTTCGTGTTCAGCACCTTGTCATTCTCTTTGTTTTAAAAGCTGTTTGAAGCAATGGCATTTCTTTTCCTTGTTTTAACAGATAAATAGCTCTTTTCTTGGTCTATTTTTTAATGCTTACTCTTTTTATCAATCGAAATATTGAAATATATAGCAAAGCGGTTTGTCTGACCACTCATTTTATTAGTAAATGCCACTGGTATTTTTTTAAAAGTAATTTATGCTGGAATTTTAAAGTCAGCCATTTCTAGCATTATTCTAAAGTTATGCTTTATTATGTTTAGAGGGAACAGTGTCAAAAGTTCCCATGCCGCGCTCTCAAAAGAATACAAGGGATAGTGGCCTGGGAACTTTTGCTTTCCTTCCCCGCCTCAGCACGTGCAAGCGACATTAAACTTCCTTTTTTTAAGCTGGCGTCACGGAAACCTCGGCATCTTAGCATGATGAAAAAGACAGAAACCAAATAAATAACGTGTCTGCTGGACTTGCTGTTTCTACTATTGAGGTTTTTTATAGGGAAATATTTATGTTTGAATTTATTTGTTCGCCGCCAGCTCGAATGCACTTGCGCATGACGCATAATTTGTACCTTTGAGTAGTCTTCATATTCCAATAAATTGCCATTTCAGAGCATCCCTTGTGTCATGTCAGTTTTCTTCAACCCGTCGGCTTGCACGCTGTATACTTTTTAATTAGGTATTAGAAACATTTTCCTAGCACGCCTAAGACTTTCGCACGCAATGGGTGAGAGAAAGCAATACTACGCATGCGCAGCGTTTGCGCGCACAAGAGATACGAACGCTAGATCTTAATGCTTACGTAGCGCCCACTATGACCGCTTCGCTACGGCCGTTGCGATCACAGAGAATGTTTCTAGATAGATATGTGGGGTTTAAGGTCCCAAAACCACCATATGATTATGAGAGACGGCGTAGTGGAGGGCTCCGAAAATTTCGACCACTGGGGGTTCTTTAACGTGCACCCAAATCTGAGAGAATGTTTCTACACCGTGCATATTTGAGCTATTTCTTGCAAACACGCTCAGAAATCATTATTACGATTGTTTTTTTTGCGTGAGCTTTCATTGGAAAAGAACATGTAATATCTAGGACAGAATTGCTGAAGCCATAATCATTATATGAGCAGTTTTGTTTTGTAAATGTTTTTTTTTTGCAATATGGGCCATAAAATCTATACAAAAACAATGTGCGTCTGTGAAGAAATGTATTCTGGTTCGTAAATAAAATGGATTTCTTACGTTTGGCAAGCCTAAGGCAATCCCGAACTGCATGCGTCCCAACTGACCATATAACTCGTTGTCGCACAAATCGGTGAAGTTTCATTTGGAGACGAGGTATCGACCCCTCTCTCGAGCAGGCGTCTCCAGCTCGGCCTTCATTTTCCCTGGGACCGTGATCTCCCCGATAGTGGAATCCAGCTATGGGGTCTCCACACTAAGAGAGGCTGTGCGGGAAGTTCCAACCCCACAATAGAGCTCCCTCGACTATGCGGACGTGCTGAACGACTCCTTATTGCGATGGCGGGAGGCACTGGTCCATCAGGAAACACGTCTTTTCCGCACGTTAGTGAAGTGCTATTGCTGCATATGTGGATAATACCCGTGCACCTACGCGATAGCATTACCTCGTGTATTAAGAATCACAGAAGACCTTCTATAGGACGGCTTTAATGTATGTTCACCCAACATTATTTTTTACTGAATTACGTTACCACGTTTTTTGCCTGAAACATTTCATGTACACAAAAATAAAATAATTTTTGGTAAATTTCACCGAACTTTGCGACCATTTTTAGCAGTACACTCTAAAAAAAATATCGAGTAAAAAGGGTGTTTTTTTGTCCCACAACAATAATCGTCATCAGGCTTGCGTGCGCTTCCTTTCTTGAAAACACGGCGCTGGCCACTTTCCTATTTGGAATGCATTGTAACCCTGATAATTGGCATGTCGATCGTAACCAGAATGTACCGGGCGCAGGGCGATAGCGCAAGAATGGAACGCATTATATATGACGATTATTGTTGTGGGACAAAAAGACACCCTTTTTACTCGATATTTTTTTAGAGTGTAGGCACCCGGCAATAAATATTTGGAGGCGAAACAACAATCGAGGAATATCTTCTACAAGCAAATGTGTAATAAATAAATGACGCCTATGGCATGACTTTAGAATACAAAATAAGAGCATGAGCGGCGTGTTATAGCGTTATTTTAGTCAACATGTGCAAACAAATGGTCAGGTCATCAAGTATCAAGAAACTCCTTCGTCGCCCTAAGATTAACCACGTCCGAGTGTCTCCATTGGATAATGATTATAGGCAGGTCAATACGAGAGCGCAAGCGTTCACACCTGTGAAGATGCTTTATTCACGCCGTTTGGAATGAATTAGCTGCGACAGGGCTTTCCAAATGCCATATTGCTTGGTTATTTTGCAGGGTTCATAAAAACGGTGATCTGAAAAGAAAAGAAGAAATAAATAAGACGAATTTTTCCACGGTAGCCTGGGTGCCATGATCACAGTTCCTTCTGAGTTATCAAATTCTTATCCAAAAATTGATTTTTGTATTATTGCGGTTTCCTACAACATATGCATGTGAGGATAGTGTTCTCCAAGCTCCCACATTTGAATATGAAACATCGCTTGAATTACGTTGTAATAAATCTTGGGCTCGATGCTGATTCATATTACTGTAAGTAAACTTAGCGCAACTTTAAAATTCCACAACCACTCCCACATTCACACACTCTTCCACACGAGAAGCGCACATCACACACAGCGCTCACCACTAACTGATTGCTCTGGGATTCGGTAGTGAGCCTGATTTGTGTCGTGTGCTTCTGGATCGAAAATGTGTGTAAATCCGTGAGTGTTCGTGAGTTTTCAAGTTGCACTAAATCTACTTATAATGTGTTGAAGTATCTTGAATGTTGCTGCCGACTTACAGCTTATTGACCAGCTGTTGAAATAGAAGAATAAAAGCGTTCTATTTCACTCTCCATGTTAACTAATGACCCACAATCTTTTCTCTTATTGCAAGGTGATCCTCCTCACTTGGAGCACCCAGTTTCAAATTCTATATGGCTGACAATGATAAGACAGATGCTTGGGCTAGTTAGTGATAGGCTGACGATGGCTACACTAGATAGAAGTGCTTAAAGGAAAGCTGAAGCACTTTTCTGTAAAAATGACTTAGGAGAGGATAGGAACAGTTTGATCCCTTCTGAAGTAGAAAAGCGATCTGAGAGTTGCCAAAGTGTATGCCAATAGCACTTTTTAGTGAAAAAATTGGCCCCGTATCTGCAGGTTCTGCGAATGTCGTCGAAAAACGATAGTAGTGCATCTGGAGAGATTGAACAAAACGTTTATTTCAGGTTCTGCGCAAGAAAATTTGTGAATGGTATTCTAGAGGCGCTGCCTTAGAGTGCCTCGAGCGTGCAGCCGAGGCGAACGAGCGCACAAAGTCACGTCACACGTGAGACATGAGCGCTATATGGCACTTATCTTGGAAAACAAAACGCGTGGCTCACGCCCGTCTCAGAGGCGATAAGGTGTAGAACGCACGGCGACGGGTAGGTGCCACCACTGTGTCATCCAAGCAAAGCGTTGGAAACACTTCCTTTTTCGAGCAAGTGTTACATGGTCAGCACCGCGTGATAAACGCTACGGTCCTTAGAATAGTTTATGTATACTTTTTCTAGTGAAAGACGCGCATACAGAATATATACGTGTTGTTATGGTGCCTCAAATATGCGTGATATTGGCTTTTAAGTTTACGATCGCACAAGTAAGAACGCTGAACTTTGAGCAACAACGGTGGAAGCTGCAGATGGGGTCGGCCTTTTGAGATATCCGCGAATGCCGTTTAAAGTGCCCGGTACCATTAAGGTGGACAGACAAATGGACAGACATACACACCAAAATGTTTGCGTCGAAGATCCCCAATGAAGGCTATCGTCTTTAAGAACAGTGGCTGTGGCCGCCGCTCTTCTTGAGACACCGAGCGAACACGGTGACGTCTATCTCAATATGACGCGTCATCTGCAGCAGCAGTGCTCAAGTGTGGCCTCTTCTATTAGTTCCGGCAACGGCACGTTAGGTGTTCGTCGCGGAGGCCGTTGTTAAAGATAAGAAAGAAAACTTGCTCCGGGGCCAGAGGAAACAAAGAAGACGTATGTTTCCACGCTCACACTTTCAGTGCGCTTGGGGGGGGGGGGGGTGGAGCAAGAGAAGCTATTATTCCGCCTCTTCTAAAGTTCCTGCTACTACAACCGCAAAAACAATTATGACATCGTCAACAATAATGTCGGTCCTTTCTAAATCCGAAGTTTGGTTGAATTCTGAAATCTCTTGAGCTTCCCTTTAGTAGTCTATCACTTGAATGATAATTCAATTCCTTCACCCATCAAAACATTGTAATAACTGTCGAAATTAACTGCTTTCAGAAGCTGCAGCTTGCTTTCACGGCCGAACTGCTGATTGAGTATCGTCCACATAGCTTAAACCCAACAGCTCATAAGAACACTGAAACCATGAGAGACCCCGTAGAGAAGAACTTCAGAAATTGCATGTCACCTGGGCTCTTTTAACATGCACCAAACTCTTAGTAAGCAGTCCTCATGCAGTTTGGTCCACTTGGAGAATGCAGATGCTGAAGCTGAAATTTGATTTCTTGACGTGTGGGTCAGAACTAGAGCATCATGATGACAAGACCACCTTGGTGGTGAAACTCCGAGAAGCAGTAGAGCCATAAATAAATGCTCATAGAGAATTCAACATTTAAATAAGCTTGTTTCAGAGAAAAGGGCCACATATTGCCACCACGTAATCGCAGCTTTATGCAAATTGTCTCTAGCACATAGGCTACCTTCCACTCATTTTCTTATCAAAAGTATAGGGGTAGCAATTGAGATGATGCATGGTTAGACTCCTTGTGTAGTATTTGCCTTTTCTTTCCTGGCAGAGTACATGATTTCCAAATACCCTCTCACGTTACGCTATCAATATATCAGTTTGCTTTTACACTGCCTTGCGAGATCTATTGGTCAAGCTGCCTGAAGTACCACTTCAACCTAAAGCTAGAAGTTCTCGTCGTTTTCTGTGACTCAGGTACTTCTTTGTTCAAAGGGGTGTCATGAAAAACTATTAGAAAATATACCTACGCAACATCTTGCGTAGTGTAGCTCAAAGCACGGCGACTCTCTGAAGATATATCGTTATGGGATGAGTTATTACAAGGAATTTTTCAGGTTACCCTAAGATTTATACAGAGAAATAAAAAAGAGACGTACAAGCTGTCTTGTAGAAACCTGAAGTGCTCGAATCTACGCATCGCTCTTAAATTACCTCAGAGTGGTGCGGGTTATTTAGAATGTTCTTCTTAAGGAAACTGAAAATTTAAGTTTCCATTACATTTGGAGACGCCGGAATACTCGTAGAAGTGCCGTATACACAAGTGCACGTTCAGAAACGTCATTTGATCTGCATCAATTGCTTCGCGCATAATGAAGGCAGCTGCTCTTGCTGATCTTTCGTGGTCATCGCTTTCACGCTTCAGGAAATAGCCCGACCCATCCAGACCTCTCCATTGTGCAACATTATATATCGCTACTGATTGCGTCACTAGCTCGGCATTCCAAGAGCTTTTGGTCTGTAGTAGGTCTTACGTTGCGCAAAAATTGAAAAGCAAAACACCCACAACGATGGTTTTGCGTTTATGGAATGGCTATAAAAATGATGTGTCATCCACATATGTGTCATTAGGCAGGCTGTTGGCAGGCATTTATAAGTGTTTTGCAAGCAGTACCTACGCAAAGACCATGTAGAGATCTCATGGTGGGTGATGCAACACAACGTTGATGCGATAAAGAACAAATAACTTACACATGACACACAGTATATGAGCAGTACTTGGTGCGAAAGAACGGCTAACTTAGGAAAGGATAAAATAGCGGTTTCGAATGTACTAGATTAGGTATTATGTAAATGACATGTGAACTTTACTAAATTAGAAGCATTTCCTGACCAACTTCTGTAACTTTGATCTATCTATCTATCTATCTATCTATCTATCTATCTATCTATCTATCTATTTATCTATCTATCTATCTATCTGTCTGTCTGTCTGTCTGTCTGTCTGTCTGTCTGTCTGTCTGTCTGTCTGTCTATCTGTCTGTCTGTCTGTCTGTCTGTCTGTCTGTCCGTCCGTCCGTCCGTCCATCCGTCCGTCCGTCCGTCCGTCCGTCTGTCTGTCAGTCTGTCTGTCTGTCTTTTGTGATAGCACGTGCGACCCATGCCCTCACACTATGGCCTCGTGGTAGTTGTGTATGTGTCAGAGGAGATTCGCACTTTCTATTAACCTAGAACTTGGAAACCATAGCTTATCAACGTCAAAACCCAGTATCGCAAAACATGTAGCGCCGCCGTTGGTGGCATTATCCATAGATGAACGCAACGCCGCGATGAGCGCTAGCGCCAACGTCTCCACCAGGCTAGCGTTAGCTCCCACTACTCCGCGTCTACATATGGTTCCCTTTATCGGGAGATAGTGTGGTTTCTTTTTTGAATTATTTTAAGTCCAGCAACAGCGGTAACAGAAATCGGCGGCAATTGCACATACTACGCCGTAAAAACGACCCTTGCGGTGATATCATAACATCTTTCCTGTGAAATGAAAAGAATGCGCTGCATCTTACTTAAACAGGATGTAATAAATCATATTACCAACTCTTAGAGGTCTAATTAGCACTCCGCAACATATTTTGACAGATAAATTCAAAAAAAATATATGATTCATTATCTGCGCTTGTCCTAAACTCATAAAGAGGCCAAGCACCAAATATTTGAATGCCTAGCAGTGGGAAACCGTGCTGCTTAGCTCAAACATAGAGAGTGAGCTAAAAGTGATCAGGCAAGCCGAAGATGCCGCTAGGGCTCAAAGACTGTTAGCTGCCATCAAGGGCAGAGGATATAATTCCTTAGAAATATGCTGTTTCGCTTAAAGTTGTTTCTTTCTCTCTAGCTTTCTCACAGAGTTATTTTCTAATACAATCCGCTTTTTCGAAAGCATTTCAGTGTATTAATTAAAAAAAGACCGGAATTTTTTCAGCTCTGTCGTGTGCAACAATTTTTTACACTTCTCAATCCGTAGCCTTTATCAGCGTTGTTTGCAGCTATGTATGATTTTAGGCTCTTTTACAGTGAAAGCCTTAGATGTCTCACCAAGCCCAAAAACTGAATGGCGTTGCGGATAGGTGATCTTATCACAAGGTATAAAAAACCATCATGCGTAATCGCCTCACCATCTGGCCCCATTATGATGTAAAAGGTCAACAACGTGTGTAATGTCATTGAGACGCCACAATGTCGTCACGTGACATCAAATCGCAGATCTTGGTGATTTTGACATCGTGCTAATGCCTTGTGGTGAGGCCATCACTTAAACAGGAATATGATGATGTTGTTGAAAACCTTATTGTGGTCTGGAGAATACGATGATTTTTATACCCCTTCTGTTGATGTCACCATTGCAGGACACCGTTGAATTTTCGCGTTCACTATTCAGTTTTATTACGTGTTTAGGACTAGCATGCTTTTAGGAGCGAAACTCCTTATAGCGGCACCCGTTCGTCCCCTGTAGTGTATAACAAGTATAACATTTTGACATCCAAGGTGGTGCCGGTGAGATACTTCATTATGCGTTGTTGAACAATAAAAAATAGTGCTCAATGTACATGTCAATGGCTGCTAATGAAGAATGAGAGACAGGAGCATTCGGCTTCTAGTTAAAGTGCAGGCTGCGATCATTATTAGCAGCCATTGGCATGTACATTTAGCAATATCTGACAAAAAGGGTTGCTACGTTATACTCGGTGGGTGTAACCTCCTTAGCTTTAGAAAGGTTTTCCGAGCGTTGAGCCGCAGTGCCATGAATACAATGAACTTGTATATACCATGAATGAACTCTTGGTGGTTAAAAATTGAAAGTAGATACGAAGCGCAAGCCGTAAGAAAGTAAAAGCCGAATTCTCCGCCTCTCATTTCCCATTAGCAGCCATTGGCATGTACATTGAGCACTATCTGACTGAAAAAGTTTGCTACGTCATACTCGCTGGGCGTAACCTCCTTGGTTTTCGAAAGGTTTAGCGAGCGTTCGGCCGCAGTGCCATGAATACAGTGAACTAGTATATACCATGAACTCGAGGTGGTTAAAGGTGGGAAGTGGACCCGAAGCGCAAGCCGTAAGAAAGTGTGCGTGTGCCACCTCTCGTTTAGTCCATGGAATGTCCGTCGGATGGCGGTGCTTCTATATAGGGAATATATGAAGAAAAGATGCGAGATGGTGGTACTTGGAGTGTTGAATAGATGGACGAACGGACACATAGACAGATGCATGGATGGACGCATGAACGGACGCAGGGGCGGGAGCATGGATGAACGCAGGGACGGACGCACGAACAGACGCACGCACGGACGGGCTGATGGACGCTTGGACGGTCACACTGACGGACGCAAGGACGGACCGAAGCAAGAACGAATGGACGGAGGAATTCTTCGCCCCGCTCTCCATCATTCACTCCGTGGATATGCTGCCTTTTTTTAAAATTCAGCAGGTGCTAATTCTCAGCTGGACATGTTAATTTTTTTTCATATATTTACGGTGCTCATCCCTAGCACAGCCAGCGTTCTTCCATTAGCGACATGTACACATAGTTCGGGTAGCATAGTAACCTTACCCAGCCGTGTACGCAGATGACAGTTGATAAATTAAGTATGTGCACCGGTGCCAATGAAGGCATTAAGAGGCAGGTCATCTACTTCTCCAGCAAACAGGTTTTGTTCTGTATAGTCAGAGTGAGCAGAGAGTTCTCAGGACTGAGTTCCTCAGCAGTGTCGCCAATGAAATATACAATGCTGGGTTTTCCGAACATGTGGGTACAGTTTATCGGGGCAACGAATAGTGACGGGGCTGGCCAGGACACGTTTGCAACGGAGATCTGTATTTTTACGTATCCACCACGCACACCAAATTGTCGAAAGTCTATATATATATATATATATATATATATATATATATATATATATATATATATATATATATATATATATTATGAGACCACGTCCGGTACGGCAGTAACCAGGCTATCTTTTTCAATCCAGATGCACGAGCCAAAGAAACCCAGCCCGCGTAACATACGATGATAATCACTACAATGATTTGGTTATACAGATGAAGATGAAGTACGTAGTCAGCGCTCACACTATTCCCTCCTCCCCCTTCGCGAAAGAGGGCAGCAAGTTGGACTGGGGAGGGACATCGAATATATGGTTCCAGTCGAGAGACGTGGGCGATCGCGGTGCGGCGGCGACGGCGAACAGGAGCTGCGTTTACAGGAGCAACGTGATAGTTGACTTCGGATGTTCGTTTCAGGATGGTGTACAGACTGAGATATCGATGAAGGAATTTTTTGCAGAGCCCAAGAGCACGAACAGGAGTCCACAAAAGGACTTCGTCGCCTGGGCGGAACAGAACAACTCGACGCTTTGCATCAATGTCAATTTTTCTCTTGTCCTGAATGGCAGCAGTGTTGGCGCAGGTGATTTCACGGCAGGGGGCGACGCGAGCGGCGAACTCCTCTGGGAAAGATGAAGATGGAACGGAAGATGTGGACAAAAAGGTGGTGTCGAGAACCAAAGTAGGTACACGGCCATACACGAGAAAAAAAAGGGGGGGCTGCCCCGCCGAGGTGGTCTAGTGGCTAGGGTACTCGGCTGCTGACCCGCAGGTCGCGGGTTCAAATCCCGGCTGCGGCGGCTGCATTTCCGATGGAGGCGGAAATGTTGTAGGCCCGTGTGCTCAGATTTGGGTGCACGTTAAAGAACCCCAGGTGGTCGAAATTTCCGGAGCCCTCCACTACGGCGTCTCTCATAATCATATGGTGGTTTTGGGACGTTAAACCCCACATATCAATCAATCAATCAATCAATCGAAAAAAGGGGCTGTAATTCGTCGTACGCTGTATGGCAGTATTATATTCGAACGTGACGAAAGGAAGTATAGTGTCCAAGTTTTTGTGATCCGTTAGAACATACTTAGAGATTATGTGGGACAAAGTTCGGTGAGAACCCTCAGTCAGACAATTTGTTTCTGGGTGATACGCTGATGTGGTCTTGTGGGTGGTTGTCACAGAACGAGCGCTCAAAAAGAGCGTGCCGCCAACTCCTCGCGACGAAACGCCGGAGTGACGCCGCGAGGTCAACGATAAAAAAAGAAAACAAACATCCAGTCTCCCCGGGCGCGACTCTCTCTCTCGGAAGCGTAGATTCGCCGACGAACCTCCTCACCCCACAACGGCGGTCGAGCAAGCACTCGAACTTTCTAAATGGAAAGGGGCGTGGTGAGACCGGGTTGAGTCATCCATCGCGGACGGCCTTCGAGCCGTCTCGTCCTCTCCCCAGCCTTCGCTGCGTATCGCGCCGACGAAATGACGAGAACTTTCTGGAATCTCGCGCGGAGGTTATTTAATCGAGCAGCCGAGGTGAGAGATCAGGAGAAGACGGAATTTAGCGCCAGAGCGCGTAGGGGTTCCGCCGTGTAGTCGGCGAAGGTTTTGGTCCGTAGAGACAAAGCAGGAGAAGAAGATGATTTCCACCTGAGGTGTGACGACTCGAGCTACAGGCAAGAGTGTGTGTTTTTACCGCTATCGAGCGAAGACGCGTGGCAACAGCTGCGTGTGTGAAGCCGACAGGTTTCCGGCGAAGAAGTTGTAGCTTGAAGAGGGGCCAATTGAAGACGCGAGGTTTCCTGGAAGAGAAACTTCGGCGAGGTTTCCTGGAAGAGAAGCTTCGAGGGCAGTGGAACGACAACAACGCTGGACTTTGAGTGAGTGATTCTCGGAAGAGTATCATCTAGACTTTTGTTCCAAGAACTTTGGACTGAATAGGTTTTCTATCTCTTTAGTCTTTAAGTGTCTTGGTTGTTCAATGCATGCGACTGCATTGTAGTGCGTATTGTTGTCTGTGTCTATTGGTTCGAGTGTGGCTGATTGTACTGTGTAGTACGTTGTTTGGTGAGAGACATATTGTATTCAACTATTGTGGAGTGTGCATACTTGTGTATTGTTTTGGATCTGCTATTATTGAGAATATAATTCTGTTTGCTTATCAACTCTCGGCTCTAACTTGTTCTTTGGGCCACAGCCGGCGTCCGCTGGCGCGCCAAAAAGGACCACTTCTAAATTGTCCACTCTTTCGTGGTGCGGTTCGGGGGGCTGATACTTCGGCTCTTGGAATTAGCCCGGCGATCGCCTCCCTAATTAACGGGACCAGCAAGGACATGTGAAAGAAATGTCTTGCCACGGTCACTAAGAAGCACATGCGGTGCGCCATGTCGTAAAATAATGGTGCGAAGGAAAAAATCGGCAACTTCAGAGTTAGCACCAGACGGAAGATCTGCAGTCTCTGCGTAGCGACTAAGGTGGTCCACGGCAGTAACAATTCAACGGTGACCAGCTGGCGTAAGCGGAAGGGGTCCGTTTAAGTCTATGCCAGCAAATTCAAAGGGAGTGGAAGTGCACGGCAGTGGTTGCAATGGTACCACGGGAAGAGACGCGGTACGTTTTCGATGCTGGCATCTTAGGCTGGCAGTCTTGAGGTGGTTTTAAGTTTTGTGGAACCCTAAGTGGCCAGCTGTCGCATCGTCATGAAACACTTGTAAAACTTCCAGACGAAGTGAGTGAGGAATGACGGGAACTCATTGGTTACCGAGAGGATGGTAAATTTGCCGACATAATGCTCCATCTCGAAACTTGAAATGGGGAAGTTGTCGTCTTAGGCGGCTGTTTGGAACACGTGATATGCCAATGAGCCAATCGATGATTGTGCGGCAGTAGGTATCGGCATGTTGGAGCGAGGTGAGATCTGTAGGCGAAAGTCCGCCGAGGCAACGAACTCTTTCGAACCAGCCGCTGTCTGCTTGGTCACTTTGGTGGGCGGTAATGAACAGATGGAAGGTGACACTTCGGCGCTTTGCGAGAGTGGGCAACGTGACAAAGCGTCGGCATCTTGGTGCTCTCGACCCGACCTATATGTGACGCTGTAGTCATACTCTTGCAATCGTAGTACCCAGCGGCCAAGGCGTCCCGACAAATTTTTTAGAGACGATAACCAACACAGAGCATGATGGTCAGTCACTATTGTGAAATGCCGGCCGTATAAATAAGGGCGAAACTTTTGTGCGGACCACACGATGGCGAGACATTCTTGCTCAGTGATGCTGTAGTTTCGCTCAGCAGGTGACAGAGTACGGCTTGCGTAGGCCACGACTTGTTCTTTGGAAGCGTGGTTCCGCTGAAGAAGGACAGCACCGATGCCAAGCCTACTTCCGTCAGTGTGTAGCATAGTAGGTGCTGCATGGTCGAAATGGCGAAGCACTGGCTGTGATGTGAGGCATCGCTTGAGGGTGTGAAAAGGGGCTTCGCAGTCAACCGACCAGAGAAAGGGTGCGCTCGTGGTCAGAAGTTTGTGCAGAGGGGCCGCAATAGAAGCGAAATCAACGTACAAAGCGGCGGAAATACGACGCCAAGCCAAGGAAGCTGCGGAGGTCTTTGGTTGTGGTTGGCGTAGGAAAGTGCAGTACCGCGGCAACCTTGTCGGAAATGGGTTCAACGCCATGTTTACTGATGACGTGACCTAATATCTTGATGCTGTAACTGGCAAACCGACACTTCTTAGTGTTAAGCTGGAGACCGGCCTTAGATAAACACGTGAGGACTTCGTCTAGCCGTTTCAGGTGCTGTGAGAAGCCCGACGAAACGATGACAATGTCGTTCAGGTAGCAAAGGCAGGTCTTCCATTTTAATCACCGCAGTACCGTGTCTATCATTTGTTCAAATGTGGCTGGGGCATTGCACAGGCCAAAGGGCATCACATTGAATTCAAAGAGCCCATTTG
The DNA here is from genome assembly GCF_043290135.1 of Rhipicephalus microplus. NCBI lineage: Eukaryota > Metazoa > Arthropoda > Arachnida > Ixodida > Ixodidae > Rhipicephalus > Rhipicephalus microplus. Next base: position 93,068,689 of record NC_134703.1, on the reverse strand, counting down.
GCGTAGCAAACGCAGTCTTCTCTTCATCAGACTCATGCATTGGAATCTGCCAATAAGCCGAGACTTGAAAAGTACTCGGCACCTTGTAAAGTATCAAGAGCGTCGTCAATGCGAGGCATTGGGTAGACGTTCTTACGAGTAATTTTGTTGAGTGATCTGAAATTTATGCAAAACCGTACCGAGCCATCCTTTTCTTACTATTATGACAGGAGAATACCATGTGCTTGTCGAAGGCCTGATGACGTTGCGCGCGAGCATGTCGTTGACTTGTTCTTCTATGAGCTCGTGTTCAGAAGCCGACACCCGGTAAGGGCGGCGGCAAATGACACGGGATCCGTCGGTGTCGATACGATGAGGAGCCACTGTTGTTTGACCCAGACCTTCGAAACAAACCTCAAAGCAAGTTTTGTGCTTCATTAACAACGCTAGCAAGGCATCAGTTTGCGTTGAGTTGAGATGTTCACACAAAGTGGCCTTGAGAGCAGGAGATGAATCTTCCGCTGGCATACACTTTGAGAATGACGAAGCAGATGAACCAGTGATGACACAAAGCGGTGCTTCTTCGGTAATGCTAACAACAGTGGTCCTCTCTGACAGAAGCAGTGGTTCTGGCGTCGTGTTGCAGGCAGTGATGCTTGCATAACCGCATGAGAACTGCACTAAACAAGATGCGATGGTGATCCTTCGAAAAATGCAGCACTGGCAATGAACGACCACAGCGTCACCATCTAGAATGTCTCGTGACTTGATCGTAGTGACACGTTCTTGTACGGGGGGCAGGAGGAAATTCTCAGCTGTCACAAAGTTGGGCGACGAATGGTTGGCAGCAGAAGAAAGCTCAGTGTCCGTAATACAAATGAGGGGCCGACCACACGAAAATACAGCAGACGCAGCTGACATAAAGTCCCAGCCTAAGATTATCTGATGAGCGCACGAAGACAGTGTAGCGGCGAGAGAAGAGGAGACGTGAGACGACGTCGAAGGCGGCCGATGAGGCCGAGCCGATCTCGCCACTTTATTGCAGGCCTGAAGCGGAGCCACGTCGACTACCAGCGTCCGCCACGCCAGGCGCGTCAGCTCGTTCTAATCCTCGCGCAGCTCGAGCTAGCATCAGCTGCGCGAGAGGCGCGGCGCGGTGATTGAGAAAATGATGATGATGATCATGCACTACAGGGCTCCCCCCCTAGCGCTTTGCGCGATTTGAAGTGTATATGACAAAGAGAAAGAGACTATGTACATGAACGACAATCCGCAAGGTGTCCGTTTAGGAAGTCCAGTTTGTCAACGTGTAGTGACCATCGGGAGCCAGTGAGTCTCTGGTGGGCGACACTGGGAGTTGCGCTGTGGACGAAGAAGTAAGCGTTCGGAAACTGTGTTTGCACACAAGTGGGTGACAGGATGACCAGCTGGGGCTAGCTGGGAACGCACAGGGTGTCGCGAGTGAGCATTGCAGGTAGAGATGCGTTCAGGGTGAGGTGACGACGGGTGCACAAAAGCCGATTTGGCCCCTGCGCGCGAAGCAATTAGGAGTGGCGTAGTGAAGTCCTGCAGACCACCCATCGACAAGCAATGGCCTTGACGGTGCCCTCGCGGGCGTGCACAGCACTGGTGCCGATGTCGGTACGCAGGTGTCGTGACGTGAGTGGCATCTGAATATGACTGGATCTGACCACCCAAGCTGGCAGTGACCAAGTAGGATTGTACACGCCGGGCAGGGGTGAATGACGCATGCGGCCCGTGAAAGGGTGTGCCCACAGTCTAGTCACACGCCAGCTCGCCCACGGCCTCCGTCAAGAACTCAGCAGGAGGCGTGTCATGGGATCCAGCAGACATGGACTCCGGAGGAGGCTCAGTGGGCGTACCCTGACCTGGCGAAACACCCTCAGTAGTCGGCGCACGTCGGTTCGTGCACAGGTCGGTATGGAAGATGGGTGCCCGCATGCCAGGCGTGAGATGTGCGGTCTGCTGTGACATAGGCAGACCAGGCACGTCGTCCTCAGGAGCGTCGGTCAGAGTCGCAACATCTCGGAAGTCTGGCCGTGGTTGACAGCCCGTGGCTTCAACCTCGCCCGCGAGAGACCGCGAGGGCGAGGATGGTTGCTGCCGGCAAGACACGCAGATCACCGAGGTGAGTGGAGAGGCACCCCCGGACATCGTCGACACTGAAGCCTTCGCGACCGGGGGGTGAACAGCAGGCGTGACGATGTCCGCAGTCGTTGTAGACGCCAGGGCGCTCGATGACGCCGCCGTCGCAGAACCCGACGTGTCAGCCGTGCCGTGAGCCATGGAGGTCGGCCGAGACGAGCCGGCGGCAAGCATGCCTGCAGCGTCGTCAGCCGAGGACGATGAAAACACATATCTCGTGGCTGACTGGTTGCATTCAGCCCAAATGTCGACAACCTTGGCGGATGGGCAGTCGGGCGCAGGACACGCGTCGCCAGTGGCCAGACGAGAGGTTAAGTCTCGTTTATTGGACGTTGTTGAAGGCGAAAGCCTCGAGGTTGGGAAGTCAACAACGGGCGAAAGGTCACCTGTACCAGACTTCGATGTGGGCGGCAAGGTGGTCGTCATGGAGTCCGGTGGGGCCACGGTGTCGCGTGCCGTCGCTCTCGTGGAAAACATGGAGGTAGCAAGCATGCCAGAAGTACCATCGGCCGCTGACCTCGAAAAAACGCACCCCGTGGTGGAGAGGTCGTCGGCAGCAGGAACGACCTCAAGAACCTCGTCGGATCTGTGACCGGGTGCGAGACTCACCGCGCCAGCGGCCGGACCCAAGGCGGAGGGAGACGTTGTCGGGGAAACCTGCCTGGTGCGGGTAAACGGAAGCGGACGGTATGTGTTGCCGCTGCGGGCGAGCACCGCAGTGCAGAGGGCATCGTAAGGCTGCGGGCTGGTGCTTGAAGTGGCAGCGAGATGGCGCAACTCTACCGGAAGGGCGTCGAGAAGAATGGCGTGCATCAGCAGCTGGTCCGTGATGCCATTCACGGCAAGAACGGCGTCGAGCTGCATAAACCATACCTTGGGGTAAGTCGATTGGAACGGCGGCACCGGCGGCCAGAGTTGCGGAAACATGGCCGCGGGCCGCTCGGCGAAGGGCGTGTTCTCCGGGTCACCAATGTAGCGGCGGGAGAAGAGGAGACGTGAGACGACGTCGAAGGCGGCCGATGGGGCCGAGCCGATCTCGCCACTTTATTGCAGGCCTGAAGCGGAGCCACGTCGACTACCAGCGTCCGCCACGCCAGGCGCGTCAGCTCGTTCTAATCCTCGCGCAGCTCGAGCTAGCATCAGCTGCGCGAGAGGCGCGGCGCGGTGATTGAGAAAATGATGATGATGATCATGCACTACAACAGCATAGCCAATTGCATGTGATCACGGATTCCGTCGATGAAAACACGAGCAGTGCACAACCCGGTCGGGCAAATAGGATTGTCATTAGCGCTGCATAACATGAGACCGGCATAAGCAGTTTGCACTTTACGTAGGCGAAAACACAATTCCCGATCAATTACCGAAATGGCGGCTCCAATGCCTATAAGGGCGTCGACAAAAAAAATTGCCCGCAGCTTCCCTCGGGAGAACACTGAGGAGGATGCGGAGCATATAATTGGTTAACGGGGTGTTAAAGTGCGACTTACTTAGGTCGATGGCTAAATTGGTTAACGTGGTTGTGAAATGGGGTGTTAAATTGCGACTTACTTGGATCGAAGGCTAAATTGGTTAACGTGGTTGTAGGAGGGGGTGTTAAATGAGTGAACACGTACACACGTATGCGAAAGGGCGGCGCTGGTCGAAGGGACGTCGATCATTGTGTTTGTGGATTCGTTGGAATTCATTTCACCGCGACCTTGGACGTCGACGCGCCGTACAAACCAACCGACGAGCGGCAACTGAGCGAGCGAACGCCGACCTTGAGTATATATACAGCGCGACGGCGCATGCACTGTCAGCTGTTGAATGTTCTCGAAGCGCGACGGCGCATGCGCGTCCACTGGAGAATCAGGAGAATTGTAGAATGTTCTCGAATGGGAGAAGCGCGCGCGGCACAGATGGTGGGTGACGGTGCATGCGCGCGTCAGCTGTCGAATGTTCGACAAGGGGGAGAAGCGCAACGGCGCATGCGCGCGCGTCAGCTGCCGATGTTCTCGAAGCGCGACGGCGCATGCGCGCGCGTCAGCTGTCGATGTTCTCGAAGCGTGACGGCGCATGCGCGCTACATTAAACAGCTAGTGAATGTTCGTGAAGAGGAGAAGCGCACGCGGTGTGTAGAGGAGGAAGGGTGCACAGATGGTGTAAGAAGGAGGAGGAAGCTTGCGGACGGCACCGCACTACAAGCCTCGAGTATTAGATGCTCCGCATCTAAAACACCTTTCACACAAACAGGCAGTAAATTAGCTGCACGAGACGGAGGAGTTGCAGCTTTCCGAAAACAAGCAGTTTCCCTTCCAAAAACTGCACCTTCTTGTTTTCTGAGTCCAGAGAGATAAGCGTGGGATGCAGGAGTGATGACGTACGCCGAAACGGTGACGGAGAACGGTGGCGAGATGAACGAGAAGGATGAGCCCCAGCTTGAGACCATGGAGGGGAGGGTGACCGATGGGAGGTAGACGGATACGGTGCGGGATCATATTCATCAGGTCTTGGGGCAAGGTCTCTTTAGTAAGCTGGATAACCACGTCGTTCGTCCTACAGACGGCGGCGGCAGAAACGGGATATATGACCCCTTATGCCACAGCAGAAGCAAATGGGGCGCGGAGGATGCCATGCAGAATAGTGATGTGGCCTTGGCACTTGCGTTGTCATCGCAGCCAAGTGGTCGCATCCGACGCCCGCAGGTACGGTTGGAACTGGTGCAGGGGCCCGTGATAAAACTTCTGCGTACGAAGGCGCTGGGAAGCGCACAGGAGACGGGGCATGTGCAGCGCTTGTCTTTGATGCCAGTTCATCCTTGATTATCTCGCACAGGTTGGGAGGAGGCGTGCGGACAGACGCAATGGTTGGGTTGCCTGGAATAAGGCCGTGGAGTTCTTCTCTGTCAATTGTACGGATAAGAGCGCGCAATTAATGCTCTCCGGTAAAGCGAGCGTAGCAGGATGCGTGTGGAAGGCGCAAGGAATAAAGCGCGTCCAGGCGTCGGCATGTGGTGACGACATCCCGGGCGGTAGTTGGATTCTGGATCACGAGAGCATTGAAGGCCACAGAGTTGATACCTTTCAGTAGATGTCGGATGCTATCGGCCTCCGTCATGTCATTTTGTGCTCGGCGACAGAGAGCCAGACTATCTTCAATGCAGGACGTATACGATTCGTCGTCCCCCTGGATGCGGGTTGCGAGCTTCTGTTTCGCTACCGTAGAGTATCCTACGGACGTGCCAAATACCTGATGGAGATGCCCCGTGAAGGCTGATCAATTGGAGAAGTCGTTCTGGTGGTTGTAATACCAGGTTTTAGCGACGCCATTGAGGTAAACAGAAACGTAGCGCTGTTTGTGCGCCTCGTCCCAATAATTACAAGCGCTGTTTCCACCATAACTGTCCAGCCATTCTTCGACGTCTTCGCTGCGAAGGCCTGAAAATACCGAAGGGTCTCGGTGAGAGGTACTCACGGTGTAGTGAAGCCTAAGTGGCTGAGAAGGAGCAGTTGCAGCAGCGGACGCGTTGGGTTCTGCCATCGCTGTTGCTTGAGGGCACAACCCTCGACCAGACCGGAGCTCCAGGGGTGACGGGTAGAGCAGGAGGACGTGGGAACCAAAGCACGCTCCACCTATTTTAAGACCACGTCCGGTACGGTGGTAACCAGGTTCTCTTTTTCAATCCAGATGCACGAGCCAAAGAGGCCCAGCCCGCGTGACATAGGATGATGATCACAACAATGGTTTGGTCATACAGATGAATTACACAGTCAGCGCTCACAATATATATATATACATATATATGTATATATATATATATATATATATATATATATATATATATATATATATATATATATATATATATATATATATATATATATATATATATATATATATATAAGCATGCGAGATGTTTACAGTGAAAAAGCGCAGCACTCCCTCAAACGTGATCGACGCGTGCTCGAAATGCCACCCATGCTATATTGCAGTCAGGCACATCAAACCGTCAAGTTGTCAGCAAACCACGTTTTCAAGCCTGGTGGCGGGAATTAAAATTGCATGCATACCGCGAATATTCCTTGCATGAAATCAGTCGAATGCGTTTCCTACAGTAAGTCGAGAGGGAAAACTTTATTGATGAAAGATAGCGATGTTAGATTGAGGAGTATGTTCCTTCGCATGACCCCTTACCTCTTTAACAGCGAGCAGCAATTTTCAAAACCACTCGCACACTAAATTGCATAGTTGTGCTAGTGGCAGGATTCATTCGAGACCTAAAATACGCGTGCTAGAATTCCTTGCAACGAAGTGTCCTCTATCAAAACTGGTGTTGTAGATACAAAAAATGCTTCTCGTTTATTTGTGAGCCCACCTGGAAGTGACTACGAAGAGACTACGCAAGCACTCAGAGTCAATATATTTCTGTCACTTCCTATAGACCTGATGTGCTTTTCCAAAGGGCGTGCAGAATATGGTACATCCCACCATTGTCTTCTGCCACTTTCTTTACTATTTTATTTTTTCCTCCAGTGCAGGATAACAAACTGAAAGTGCATTTGGTTAACCTTCAAGCATTTTTTTCTTCTCTTGTTCTCTGCGAGTGTGGAAAAGTGCCGGAATGGTCATAAAAAGCGGTACGCGCATTCCGCTCGTGCGCAATTTGTGAAGCTTTTAAAGTCTGAAAGTGTTAAGTTATTCCTGAGGGAAAAAATCCCGTTTTTCGCAATGAATAAAACACGCTATTTGAACGAACACCTTACTGAGTCATTTCACATCGCCTTGAAGCATTACACCACTTAAGAATGTTTGCTGGCACAAAGCGCTGTTTTCTTAAAAGACAAAATAAGTTTCATAGCCTCTTTACTATCTTTTTAAAGAACAAAGATTGCCTTATGAATGTCATAATGAAGCACACAGTATGCTCTTTCAGTCTCATACAGCAGCAATATATAAGTTAGCTAAGTCCTTGGAACTGTTCCAGAACATGAAGTAGAATAGCAGGGTTGAGGAACTAGCGCTGACACACATTCAGTAGCTTCACGAGGTCACTTTTCCGGAGGGCAGGTGCGAAGATTTGTGTCTAGCACAAACACGAAATAACAAGTTCAACTTTGAGGCTCCGCCAGGGCATCGGTTCTGTGCTTTTCTAGCGAAGAGAATAAAGAGATCCTCAATGCTTGAGATTCTGCAGTGTACTTTTGAATGACATGTGCCAATCCGTTTCCCTGATATCTGAGGCCTGCCTGCGTCCTACTCGTGCGATTATATTTTGGCTGGTATTTTGCCTACTCGCAGTAAAGCTCAAAAAGCTATTGGAAGACCAAACGCACGAGAGAGAGGCGGATGCTACTTGATTGTGCCATGCAATATTTATCTCTTAAGTCCTTTATACTTGGATAATTCTCGATGGACCACGAATTCGACAAGTATGCCGGTGCCCGAAAGAAAAGAATTGTGCCTCTCCATATTTCAGTAAAACCAAGCCACGTGAATAAAGGAACCATTTTGAAACATTTTGTGAGAACTTCGGCAAGTGAAGCGATTGAAAGAGGACTTGTCATTTCTGTGGTACTCAGCCTAAGGAATTTCTTCGTTTTCATGATTTTTTTATTCTGTTCGTTAAAAATATTAGCAGACTTGAAATAATCAGTTGGAATTTTTTTCTGTTCTGCATTGAAAGTGAGGGCGTAGGGACAGAAGGGCATTCAGACAAGGCTAAGGATGTTTTGCCACTTGTCTTCCGCCAAGAATATTACAAACAAAAAAGACGAGATCTAGACACTGCATGTTTTAAAACATTAGATTTAATGTAGTATACGTTACATATTAGGAAACAATATGTACCTAGGCCCTAAATAAATTTAGGTGGACGTGAAAGGCGCACAAATCGGCTAAATTATTATAAGTCTAATATATTATGACAAATTCTACAGTGTGATAGGTATTATAGACAAGGTATTCGACAACATGAAAGATGGTATCCATAAGAAGTGTAAAGAGATTAATCGCCTACATTATAAACAGAGCTGTAGTTCTCCATAAGCCGCGGTTCAGCGTGTGACATTTTCCGGCACATCTGGTTGCGCTTCAGCTGGAATACAAGATGAAGTGAAAGAGTGTACAGAATCATGCAAGTACAGGGCCGTTTTCCAAGAATAAGAATGAGTTGAAAAGGATAGAAGAGTGTCGTTGCTACTCGACATCTCCAGGTAATATGTGATGCGCTTGTCGGTTGTCTTATTAAAATGAAAGAGCTATTGCTGCTTAAATCGTATGAAAGACCTCCCAGCAGACCCGAAGAATGAAGCAAGCCAGCGATAACTGGTCCATGCAGTGTAAAACTTGCCCTTCATACCTACTCAGAGTCAGAAAAAAAACGTTGGCTAGATCGAAAGCTGTGCAATCACGAAAAGCCTGAGATCTATAGATATAGAATGCCGGAGCCTGTGACCCACACTCATGTATGCCGAGAACAAAAAAAAAGCTAATGTAGATGCTCTAAGACACTGTGAGACCACAGTGAGTTGAAAGGAGCGGAATGGAAGTCGACCTGCCATCACCATAACTATGAAATGCACACTGACTTGAAGCAAGGATGAAATTTTTGTAATTCAATGCTGGCAACAAGGAACGAAATTGAGACGTATTTACTTTCGTTTTGTTTTTATTCTCAGCGTTCTACTACGCCTTCATGCTACGTAAACTTTTGAGCCGATGCCAATCGCCATATAAAGACCATAAATAACCATGAAGGGTGAGACGCGAATACATAAATATTAACTTGTTTCTGAATAATCACATCGTCAGTCAGTCCTTCATGTTTACATTTTCTTACAATAAGTATATTTTGCAGTGATGTCGTCGAAATTTCACTTACTGCAACTCGGAGATGCAGTTTTAATTTTGATATCGTGAATCGTCAGACTCTTTAAACTGCGCACTAAATTTGCCTGTCCTTGAACCGCCCACATGTATCTCTTGAAAATAAAACACCAAAATAGAACAATTGGAAGAATGGAAGAAAATGGGCATATATGGGAAACCTCTCGAGCCTTTGCCTACGGCGTAACCATAACGCGTACCTGGTGGCGCTGATGCTTTGGATGTAAATGAGGCTGCACTCTTTGGCACCACTCTTCGGGTAGGCAGTATGCGGGGATGGTAACGATAGCTGAGAGGAAACCAAAGTGCTACAAAGGGGCGGCGCCAAAGGATGACATTATAGAAGGGCAAATACAGAGCCCCAACTGCGTGTTTTCCTTCGTGCTTGCCATAAGATGCGACAAAACGAAATGTGAACCCTAAGCTGCATCCAAACGAGATTGTTTACACCGGATTCACCCCGTTAAGGTAACTAGGCAGCCTTATCCACGAAAATAGGTTTTCCGAAGCATGGCGCATCACATTTTAATGAATGCAAGCTCGTTAAAGGCAGTCATTGCACGTGATGTTCGGTATCCAGAAACGATTTCATTTCAGGTGCATTTATCTCACGTGTAAAGATATTCCTAATATACTGTGCTGCATTTATCATATGGTTCTCGTCCTCCTAAAGCTATGGCCTTCCCGTTCATAGATCACCTTCATAAGCGTGTGGGTGTCTACAAGTATGCGCGAAAAATTATCCTGGATTCAAAACACAGTTTGCTTTTTAACTTTGCTTGCCTGTGCCGTAGTCATGGTATGATAATTAGCATTACTCATGCATCTGCGTAACACCATCGTACGCAAAGAAGCTCCCAGTTGTTCCATTCTCACGTCTCTGTCAGCATTACAGAGCTGCTAGCCAACTTTGCATTGCCCATTCTTGCCATCTCCTTCAACGGAAATCTGTATCGTAAGCACTATAAAGAAACGCATATATGAAACTGCATTCATAAGATGAATAAAAAATTGGTAATTACAAGCGTGAAGAGCAGACTGCTCCTAAAAAGGAGAAACTCGACAAAAGATTTTATGTTTAAAAACGTAAATTTGCTTCAAGTTTGTTCGCTGGCATTCAGTAAGACCTTCTTTATATGAAAAATATGAGCATAGAATTGTTGAAGCTTCTGAAATATCGCAGTATTTAGGTCGATCATTCGTGAATGTGCTATGAAATTAATTGTAGTCGGTAATAAACTCTGATAAATGCAGCAATGCTGAACAGCAGATACAGTATGTGCAGTGTGATAACGAAAGGTTGCACTGTGAGGAAAGCTACCATGCCTTCTCTAATGTAAATATCAAACAAAGCTAACCACAGGCTACGAAGCTCTCCAGAGTGAGCTAGGTGGGTAATAGAAGTCAGATCAAACAAAATTAGGGAGGAAGTTACTCATTACTCATCCACATGGACTTCAAAATGGCAATGACGGTGAATACAATGCAGGTTTGAGATGCTAAATATTGTGACTAAAATATATAGGGTAAGCTTTAAATGGAAATGAAGTATTCTCTGTCCCATGTTTGTTCGAACTATTATGATTTTTGTGCCATAAATAACTTATTTTCATTAAGGCTCTGCCATAAACCCTAATGGAATACGAAAGCTAATATTTTGATTTCGCCATATAACTACCAATGTCGGGAGTATGTAATTCTACAAGCACCAGAGTGGAAAGGTGATAAGGAAGTCAGTGGATAAGCAAATCCTGCTGATAAATGTTCAAATCAAGTACAAATTATAAAAATTATTGACAGCGGAAGGGTAGCTAAATCGTCTACAGTCACTCGTTTCAACTAATAGTATAACAAGAAGCAAGTCTATCGGTGATAGACCTATTGATATTCATGCGGCAATGAGGGGAGGGCAACCGGTTTATGAAGTAGCACATAAGATTTGTATTAGGCTTCATCACCAGAGAAAAATTTTGGGAGACCCTTAGGCTTCGCCTTTATAAGTCAAACGCGATGGCTATATCTTATCCCTGGTGCGTACTGAGTTCAAAATGGCATGTGTCATTGCAGCTTTCGCATACGGCTGCATTTTTGTGTAATCAGTAGCATGCTTCGAAACCCGGGCAATTGTGAACGTTAAATTTTTTCGAGCTTTCTATGCATTCACAACGTAACGTTAAAGGGAAAGGCTCAGTAACATGTATGACTTTTGCAGTGGGTGGCCCACTTGAAACCATCAACTCATGATAATCACATGTTTTGACGCTCGATCGTAATATACCCTTGTACTACCCATTCTTATTGTGGTATTCGATGTTGAATTGCATTGCGGAACATGCATACAGGACGCATGTGTTTTAAAAGCATGAAAGTTACCTCCACTGCAATTACAATGGGAGGAAGTCATTCTCACGTTATTGCTGAGCAGACCTGTGCTTTGTGGCAGAACTTCAGCTTTCCACGAAATTGATCCGTGTTTAAACCTTACCAAGGTCAAGAATATTTTATTATTGATTCATTTGCATCTCTCTCGATTTTCGGTAATGCACAAGATGTTTTTTTTTGCTCACAACCAATGACAACACAGCCGACAAAGGGGCCGACATCCGAATTTCAGCGAAACGATATTTAACGCTGTCGCGTTGAAAGAAGCAGCAGTGAAAATGTCATCAACATCATCAAACTCAAAGTGCTGCTTGTAGGGGTATTCGGAGAAAGTACTTTCCGAAGCAATAGGGTGACGACAGAAGCATTCTCGCCTTGAACATATTTCCATCAGTGCTGCCTACTATCATGACTAAATGAAGAAACACCTGGGACAACATTGGCATACTGAACTCCTTTCCTAAGCTGTGCGAAAGAACAGTGGGCTGGAAATAGAGGTGAAAACACTCACTGAAAAGACAACGCGAAACACAACTCTAAATAGCTCAATGCACTGTCCGAAATTATGATCGATGAGGTTTTGGCCGCTCACTGCTAGGTTTATTGCAATCAGTCTTGTGTGCTTACTCATAAATATTCACAGCCTGCTCTAGAAATATGACTCTGAATCCCCAGCAATCAATGGCTTCATGTCGAAGGTAGAAATAAAAATTTATTTGAAGAAACATTTACTGCTTCAGTATTTTTTACACGCAAAAGTTGTGGGGTACTTTCACTCTTTGTTTTGAATGCCACCCTAAAAGTTTGTTAAACCCGCCGTGGTGGTCTAGTGGCTAAGGTACTTGGCTGTTGACCCGGAGGTCGCGGGTTCGAATCCCGGCTGCGGCGGCTGCATTTCAGATAGAGGCGGAAATGTTGTAGGCCCGTGTGCTCAGATTTGGGTGCACTTTAAAGAACCCCAGGTGGTCTAAATTTCCGGAGCCCTCCACTGCGGCGTCTCTCATAATCATATGGTGGTTTTGGGACGTTAAACCCCACATATCAATCATCAAAAGTTTGTTATATTTATTGCATTATGCGAGGACCGTTTTATTTCATCTTGAGCACAATAGTATGAAGGTGAGATGTTGACACGAGCCTATAATTATTAGGCAAAAAGTGTAAAGAGTAGTGTAAAGAAAAAACACAGAAAGAAGCACACCAAAAAAAATCTTGAAACTTTGGTGTGACTCACTGCTAGATCAACGTTTATTTTTTTTCACAAGAAAAATCATAGATCCTCTTTTTTTTGATGGGTAGATATCCCATCATTTGATCTATTTTAACTAAATAACTCTGAGCGTTTTTTTTTTCTCGTGAAGTGGTCTTTCTTCTTAAAGTGAGCAGAAAATAACCTATATTCTTCATATGAAGGAGGCACTCCTACTGTGCTTTATTTCAGTGCTACTTCTTTGCGTATTTTTTTTTACTAGTAAACATTGCAACATAGCTTGGCTCTGCGGCGAAGCACTAGGTGGTTTTGTCGGCTGATAGAAAAAAACCTCTTCTTGAATGGCAATTCATTGCTTCTAATTTTATCCATGACGAGTCATTGAACCTCTTCTTCAATAAAGGCCATAAGAGTGAATCTCTTTGCAGCTTCTTGAGAGAAGATAAAACAGTTCCAGCGCTCGTGTTGTCCTCTTTGCTTTCCTTGCCTCGCCTTTCGTTTCACGTTTCTTCTAGCACCTTCGTGCTCACGCAGCAGCCCTTATCACCATGGATTCTAACCAACTAGCCCAAATAGCCGGTCTTCTTTAAGATGGAACAGTCGTTTGAAAAACTGTTTTACTCTTATATGCATTGAATGGAAACAACTGAGGATAATACCTTAAAGCGTATTGGACCATGTGCGAATGAAAGAAGTATTTCGCTCAAGTCGCTGCAGGCCCTTTGCGGTGTCCCGTTTTTTTTTCACATCACCCACCTCACTATGCTTGGAAGAGTATGAAATATACCATGTGCTCTGTTTGAAGGATTTCTTTCATTACAAGTAAAGTCCGAACACATGTCTTGACCTCCTACAAAAAGCATGAAAAAACTAAGGTCTGTACGAGAGCCATTTGAATAAGTAACATAATGAGGCCAGCGCATGGCAAAAATAATAGTTCTAAGGTCTTTAAGTACATCGAGCATTTTGAAATAAATATATTCTGCAGACGGATTTTCTTTATTTGTGCACGCTTCAACTGCCTTATAAGATAAAAAAACAACAACAAAAAACTGTAGACACCACAGCTGGAAAATGGTTGGTGAGAACAGAGCAATCGCAGACAATGAAGACGAGCCTACCTTCGACAGAGCTAACAGCAGCCTAAGCCTGGTTGCTCACACGAGAACGGTTAATCTCCTAATACATCCTCTTTACCGCAGCCGTCCACGTTGATCCAGTATGGAGGCCGTACTAATATAGGAAAAGAGTCAACTACTACTAGGAAAAGAATCAAAGAATCAATTAGCCATCACGGAATCTTCAACTTCTGTTAGGGCGTTCTTTTTTCAGAGCTATGCCATTTTAGGGATTCGATGGTTTTGCAGAGGAATTCAATTGTTGAGTGGGGGACATTTTCCAGACGGGGGTAGAATTTCTGAACTCATTACAGAACAAGTAGTCAACTTGAAAGTTAAGAGAGCAGTGACACCAAACTTCAAAGTCCAGTTGTGGTGTTCAATCGATTACTGGATCAGCATATATCCTTTTTTGCGATGTTTTAAGGGCGTACAATTCAAAGAGGTTATTGTACTTTCAGCGTAAAGTGCGTCAAAGGCTCAAAGGTGCGTTCTAGGCCACAATACATTGAATCTATTTTGGCGTGTCCAGCTACCTTCCAGACCACGCCTAAGGCACAGAGTGACAATGAGCGAGCAGTGATGACGTCGACAACTTCAGTGTTGTCATCGCGGTGTCCACATGTGGTACCAGCTGCCTGGAAACAGCCAGGCAGCCAGGCTGAAACCTTTCCAGCACTTAATGCGTTTTAGAGAAACACTGACTGCTGTCTTCATTTTTGTTTGCAATGCTTGTTGATGAGCTACACAAAAACTTTTAATATAGCGCAGAGAAATATAGAACAGAATTCATCAATAATTTCTAATAGAACTTTGTCCGTTCATTTGATTTCTGGTCACTACTTGCTCGCAATCAACTAAGTAGCATCCCACAAAAGTAGCGCTTTTAGAACTCGAGAGATATGACCAATTAGAATCCTCCTCTTTCTTTTATATCATGAGTTACTTCCCTGATATTCTGTACAGCTGACGTTAACGAAGAGCTAGTTCGATGTCACGGGACACCGTTCGTTTTTGTTACTAACAGTACATAGTCTATTGATCTGTTTCTTGGTCTCGGTAAACAATGAACTCACAATTAGCTAAGCAAAAAAATACGTAAGACCTAATCTATTGCCGAACATCTTGAAAGAAGAATGTACCTGTGTGGTACATTCTTCTTGAAAGAAGACTTTTGCATGTGTGGGATACGTTCACTGCATTCTTCGGTAAAGATAATTAGATGTATGAGTTGTTGTAAAGGAATAGGCCCATGCTGCTGAATAAGTGCAGAAAAAGATTACAGAAGTCGGTTTGCGATAAAGTATGTGGTTAGGAGGCAATGTTACTACAATTATTTAACGCCGTAATGAAACGCATACATCGATTAATATTTTCTTTGCCCTGCTGTAGTAGTTACTGCTTTTATAAGCCGGTGCTATCAGACTTGAAGTAGTCGACCATGAAACATCGTTGGTTCAATTGGGAGCTGCCCAACTTAGACAGCAAATTGTCACGTGTTACAACACGAAGCGAAATGTGAAGAAAATTACTGCGTCTGCTACTCTCTGATCTTCGCTCAGTCAAGGTTTTGCACTGCTGTTGGAAAGCTTTAACCATGGCCTTCCCAAATTCGCACCGGGCCATAATCTTGGCCACCATGGCTTACCTGCATCATGTCACATTACTTCTTCTGAGCACACACAGACGGCTGCAACGCCCCGCATCGCCAACAGAGAGCACGGAGCGAGGCAGAATGTGGGAAAGATATAAGAGGTGCAACTCGGCAACCACCTCAACAGCTATAAGTAGGCAGTGTACTGGGCACTTTTAATCGTTTTTCAAGGAGTCAGAGCTTAGGCACCCGCCCGGAAAATATTTTCTTGGCTGGTTTTTCCTTCCACCTTTGGCAACGTTCATTTCACATGATATTCGGGACGGAAGTACATCACTAAAATCTTGGTGAACCAGGTGAAATACTTCCGCGTTATAAGATTGTCCGACTATCACCAGTGAGAAAACTTGTGAAGAAGACTGGACAGATAAACAAGAATGTTTAGGCAGAGGACGCCAATTTGACAAGACAGTCTTGTTATGCTTCTTCCGCATCTTCTTTTAAAAAACAACATATATTGCATTAAGGGTCACTGCGTAGACCTCTCATACTGCGACTTGGCTCACCTTGGGATATCCCGTTCTGCGTTGCGCAGCAGTGGTGCAGTACGAAATTTAAAAAAAAATGTGGGAAGTAGGATAGGACTTTTTTAGGAAATAGGAAATGCACAAGGATAGGAAATGCACTAGTAAAAATACAGAAGGTTGAAGAATGCAGAAAGTGAAAGCAATTGCAGGAGCACGCAACAACGTTAGTTCTAAAGCCTTTTTTAACCAATCTCATGGACGCACATCTATATTTTTTTTTCATTGAAACCACACGTATCTTCATTTATGATGGAAAGAAGCACAGCATATCGACATTGTCACAGTTTTAAATGTCGATATTTATTGCTTTTGACTTGGTTATCAATATAAAAGGAAGGAAGGTATTATCACATTATGCAATGTTTACGTAAGACGATAATATTTGTTTTAATACCAAAGATGGAAAGTGACCTCAAAAACGTCGAGATTCTCGTATGCCTACAGTATGAAGGCTTATTTCATACTGAAGTCATCAGCAGATTTAGCACGACCTTTCAGCAACGTAGCCTGGATTACTTTGGCTAACGTCAGCGCCCTGGAATGCTGGGTGATGCTACCGATACAAGTAGCGAGGTATTCTTCAACAATACCAAGGTATTATGACGCTACGTGTGAGCGAAATCGCTGCTACTTGGATACTATCTCCGCAACAACATCGTTAAAAATTATGCGCTGCTTCGCTTGGTGTCCAACTTGCTCCATACACTATCCTTGGTGAACTCTACCTAGCTGAGATCAGAGTAGGAGGTCAAAGAGTTGCTTGAAATTTCACGTGACTCGGCCGTCATTCACTTCAGGCACGGGCCAGGAAAATAGACCGCGAAAGTAGGCCACACCTTCCCATCTGTTACTGTGGGAAGCCAGAGGAAAACCTCAATGAATAATGCACGGACACAAACCTTTTTTTTGTCAACTTTTTTCCGAGGTGGTCGTGCTATAAGAATGCCGACAGCATCGGCCAAGCCTCCTGAGTCTTCCGTTAGGTTTCAAGAGCCTTTAATTTTGTTGCCGCCCTATTTTATATGGACTATACTACTATATACAGGAAGCTGCGCGGGTTATTGCTTGCTTGAAGTTTCTCATTCGGCCGTCCTTTTTCGATAGCGCGAATTCCTCTTCTGCCCGCACACACGCATCTTGTCTGCATACCCAAACAGCGTATTCCACTATGAGTCATTTCCTGAATTATTCGCTGGGTACGTATATGCACTCGGTGAAAGGCTTCATTTTCGTTCGAGCCAGCATGAAGAGCCGGATGCTTCTAAGGAACTCTGGCAACATTTCTCATTCACTCCGGAAAACACAGCAAGGAGAGCTGCTGTTCTCATGAGGTGCAAGTTTTGAGGCCCGAAATGCACTTTGTGTTCCCGAGGAGTTCGCCGGTTTTCTTTTTCAGCGCAAAATTGTTTTCCGTCTCAGTCCCGCAACTCCAAAAATCTTCATACACACCGAGTTCACAATCCTCTCCTTCACTTCCTTTTCTGTCATTGCGCAAATGTCACTAAAAATATAAATAGATTATTGAAGACACAGTTCCAAACGACTGCAAATGCAAAGTGGCGTGCAGCTTAAGGCTTATAAGCAATGCAACTTGGAAACGTTACAGCAATACAAGGGCGATGCGAACATGGCCGGTTAACGCGGGGACATATGCGAAAAAGGTGCATTATAGTTGTGGCGATACGTACGCGCGTGCCACAAAAATTACGTATGCTCGATATCTGTTAGGGTAGCATCTCTCCCTGCCGTCGAATTGAGCATTTTCTATTCAATGACACTGAAACAAACCATGGCACACACTACAATAACATGCGCGCTGCAGCTGCGCTGGTAAAAAACAGTGCGCACCAGCATCACAGCGGTTTAGCCAGCGCCCTTACCAGTGCCACAAAGCTTTTTTTTCAGTGCGCTTAGCGAAGTGCCAGTGATTACAAGCATGTACCAGTGTCTCCAGTGTCTACCAGTGCCAAAAAACGTACTGACATTACGCTGTCTTTGCAATAGAGATTGAATGAGAGAACGAGCTAAAGCAATTTGGAAAGTGACCGGCGGGGCATTGAAAGACAGCCAAAAACTAATTCGCTTTCATTAACTACATGTCACAAATGGCACGTTTTAAGGTTCCCTATTTCTTTTATGCTCAGAAGCGAGTAATGTGGCCTTTAAAAGGTGTAAGAGACCAAACGGAGGCAGCGCATTGATCATGGCCTAATAAATGGTGTTGTCATAGCGTTTGCGCAATCACGTCCACTTTAATGACCCTGCTTAACGTCAGTTCTATGCTTTTTTGATTGTTCTGTTTAACGAGGCACGCAGAGAAGACAATTTTTATATGCATGCTTTATCTTATGTTCGTATAGATAAGGTTTGGCAGAAAAATAATTTTCATATTTTGCTGCTGTTGGGGTGAGCAGGTGCAGCTTCTCCATTTTTTAACAGCGAGTCCAATTAGGTGCTGCTGAGTCCTGGCCTAGACAGCCTTGTTTCTTACATAATTAAAAGCCGCCAAGAGGTCGAGTGAGATAAGAGCTAATTATGTCTGAAGTATCGTCCTTGTGGCTCACTCATTCTTTGCTTGTGGTGACATGACACACGTAGAGATATTCCTTCGTTAAGTAGGCACCATCTAATGTGAATGCTGAGTACACCTTTGTGTTGGGGCAACGCCAACGGTCTTTGAAGTATAGACTATCAGCAGTTGTAGAGTGTGACGTTCGCTACATAATGACATTGAAAGTCCTAGCATGTGTGCACTGCAGGCGTTGCGAACAAATGTAAAAACCGACATGATTATCACGAAAAGTGAAACCAGCTGCACCTCAAGGGTACCCCTCTTTGAACAAGGCTTTGGTCTGCGTCGTCGATGTAGAAAGCCACAGTAGAGGCCAGTGGCTCTTGATGTTGACACACTCTGTGTTACCCTTTTTCATTCTCTTTCGCTCTTTTGTGTCCTCCTTCCCTCTATCACGTACGTGAACGGCCGCCAACTGGGAGGACACTACTCAAAGCAGGACCAGATATCTAAGAGCTGGGCTGTAAAAGAGGAATACTTCATCATATTTCAAAAATATTCTGACTTTGAAGTTACAATGATTGTGGTGACCACATTCGTTTCGCAGTATTGATTGATTATTTACTATAGAAAGAATGTCACCTTCAGGGCAGTCACCGATAATGTTTTAGCGCGGCAGCTGTTTTAGGGCTGGGCCTGAGGAGAGATGAAATTTTGCATGTGACGATCCAGTTAAAAAAAAAAACATAGATGCCTCAACTTAATCGATCGCGAATGGAGCGGTAGCCCTACAGTGGTTACACAAAATGAAATGGTAAATGTGGGAAAGTTCTAGCTCCGCTGATTCTGCAAATTTTAATGCAATAGAATTGGGGTAATTTTTGTATGTTCATTTTACCATGACCATTTGTTGGCGAGTGGGGTCATAATGAGCCGCGGAATTATACGAGAAAGCACGTGACTGGAAATGACAGTTCATACTGGCTTGGCGTGAGGCCCTCCTATCGGACCACAAGTTCATTAAAATGCACGGGAGAAACACCCCTCTCACGAGGAAAAGCATGCCATTTGATTGATATGTGGAATTTAACGTTCTAAAACCACCATATGATAATGACAGACGCCGTAGTGGAGGGCTCCTGAAATTTCGACCACCTCGTTTCTTTAACGTGCGTCGAAGTCTGAGCACATGGGCCCACAACATTTTCGCCTATATCAGAATTGCAGCCGCAGAAGCCAGGATTCGATCCCGTGACCTGCGTGTCAGTATCCGAGTACCTTAGCTACGAGACCCCGACGGCATGGCAGGCCAATCTTTAGTCAGACAAAGCAGACATCTTGGTGCGTTTGACGTCTTATGCTCAATACGTGAAGTTTTCTGCCATGTTTACTCATTGCATCCGTATATTGTTCTGTGAATAGACGTTAAATCATAGTCATGATCCAAGTAAGTTCGGCATAAGGATAGTTCAATTTACAAGTGCTCAATGTAGTCAGCTTTGAGTATAAAAAACAAAATCGTGGTGGGTCCTGGCTCTTTTTTCTTTTGATGTATTAATCCGTGGCAGTGACACAATGATATATAGAGCAGTTTCAATGGGGCATCTGTCGACGAGTATTACTCACAAGAGATCTACGCGTTACAAACAATATCAGCAATAAGAGAGTCCAGTTATATAAACCTCGATTTCATATAGCACCCTTTCAGAAAGGCATTTATCGAGAAGAACGAAAATGAAGGTTTTGTCCATTTATTTTTGGCGTCATGATATGATTATTGCTCTTCTATAGTGACATAAACACGGATCAACCAATAAAATATCTAATGTACGATAGTTGGCAGGAATATAATTTATGAATCCTTGGTCCTGTTGAAGAGAGTTTGTCTTCATATTTAGCGCCAGCAATACCTCTGCAAAAAAAAAATTTTCAGAAACATAAGTAATATACGCCCTTGCAGTGAGCCAATTTCGTCTCATTATGTGGAAATGCCCATTTCTGGCAGGAACAGCGCTAGGGATGTCTACATTCATCGGATATATATGAGCCTGAAGAAATGCCATAAGGGTACCAACACTTTCTTACTTCAGCCTGAATTAGACTCTTCGTTCCAAGGGCTTTTGAACTTGTACCAACACAGGGAACTTTCTACATTCCGCTCACATGTTTTAGAAGAATGCATCAAAAAGGTATGCTTTCATGAAAAAGAAAATCAGATATTTTTCCCGCTTGCCTTTACTTCCTTGTAAGTTGTTAAGCAGATGAATCCGCTTGATTATGAGATTTTGAGGCGTCGCATGATGAAGTAACCT
The DNA here is from genome assembly GCF_043290135.1 of Rhipicephalus microplus. Taxonomy (NCBI): domain Eukaryota; kingdom Metazoa; phylum Arthropoda; class Arachnida; order Ixodida; family Ixodidae; genus Rhipicephalus; species Rhipicephalus microplus. The sequence continues at coordinate 93,047,962 of NC_134703.1, read as the reverse complement.
TGAATAACGTGATACGAACCTCCACTGAATTCAAGTGTTTACTCAAGTAGAAAAATAAATAACAAAAGCGGCGAAACATTTTGTGAGATAATTTCTAATGAATCAATAAGCAAGTGTGAGTCGCGTTTTATTCTAAGGCTACCTGGTTGAACTTCGTAGAAGAACGCTGGCGCAGACTTGTGAATGAAGAAATCCGAATGTTTTATACGAAAGTGCAAAAATATTGAAACGATTCAAAGGAAACTTTAGAAAGCCCAGACTACCTCTTTCATGGCACTCCGCTTGTCTGCTAACATGGCACTTTGCTTACTTCGCTTCTCTGCTAACACCATTCAAGGAATTTAGAGCAGCCGATGACCACCGGAACTTGTGAATGCACGAATATTATCGAGGTCCAGTTTAGTGCTTGAAGTTTGCAGCCTTATGTTACATTTTGAATACTTTTCGTTTACAGCGCCTTACTTTCAAGGGCCCTTCCTGTTTTTTTTTTGACAACTGCGATTTTGGTTCGTCGTTCTACTTGCCGTAGTTTGGGCAGCAAACAAAAATTTGTCTAGAAGACCTTGCTCTTGCTCATGCATTCTGTCTACATCCTTACTCAACACCATCTCGGTTTCTTCGTTATTGCTTTAAGTTCCATGAATGACCAACTGCAGCAAACCAAAGGTTCGGGACTAAGCACCTAACAATTAAATATTAAGATGTTGCAATTTTATATTAACAAGCTCGTAGACCTGGGGGTATAAAAAGCGAAATAAAGGTAAAAAGACGTTGCAAGCACATGTGGCTACGCTAGCGAAACCAGCTTGCGAAAGCTGTTTCAAAAACATAAAATTATGAGTTCATTCCTTTTTTATAAGCATACGCCCAGAAGAGCGTAACTTCATGGTTAACACTTGCTACTAATTATCATTTAGTCAAAAATACAAATATTCGCCATTTGAAACATGAAGTAATCAACAAGGCAATATACTGATGCATTTTTGGCAAGAATAAAACAATCGTTTTATGTCCACATTACCAACTACAGCTTTTCCCAAGCGTTTCCTTGCCACATTATGAGTTTCATATACAAGGATTGATGTTCAAGCGTCTTGCCTGTGTGAGCCTTACTGCATGGTAGAGCACCAACCCGTCAGGCAGCAAAGGTCCGTACCGGTGCCAGCCGTCTTCAGAAACTTGACACAAACCAAAATAGCGCCCTAACTGACCTAATACATGGGGTGGACAATGTCATCAACTTCTGGGCACTGCCGTATGTATATCCGCCCCAGGCAATGGAACGTCGTCCGGCTGCTATAAAGATACCACCAGGACAATAACAGCTGTTAACCACTGTCGTAGCTGGCCAGCGACGGGTGCCTTTTTTCGCTTATGCTCGCAGCGGCTGCCTCTCCAAACAATCCTCCTGTCCTCCTCTTTCTCACTGTCTCTGCTTTCATCCGTCTTTTCATCGATGTCGTCCACCCGATTGGTTCTGCTCATGTACACATCCTGGCATGGCAATACACTAGAACGCGATCCTTGGGCAGTGCACCAGTATGCGATCCATAGGCAATGCGCTATTATGCGAACCGTGGGCAATGTCCTTACATGCGATCCATGGGCAATACACTAGTATGTGATCTGTGGGCAATACACTAGTATGGGATCTGTAGGAAGTGCACTAGTATACGATCCGAGCGCAGTGCACTGGTATGTGATCTGTGGGCAATACACTAGTATACGACCCGTGGGCAGTGCAATAGTATGTGATCCGTGGGCAGTGCACTATTATGTGATCCGTGGGGAACGTGCTAATATGAGAGTCGTGGGCAATACACTAGTATGCGATCTGTGGGCAGTTCACTTATGCGTTGTTTCAGCAAATATGATGGGTGCCGAAAATTACTGTGCACCACGATTTCAGTAGTTTCCTAAAAATGAATTTTCCCTACACATATCAGAAAGAATGAAAAGGAACGCATATCATAGATTATCTTGTTCTTTTTGAGGTCGGGTTGGCCTTTTTCGGGGCTGATGGTTTCGCCGCGCTCTATTTTTTGTAATTGGAGCATTATTTGCAGCTCTCCTTTCCATCGTGTTCTTACTCAATTATTCTGTCGGTTTTAATCTTCGAAAATACTCATATATTTTCTTTTTGCGCGTTTTTGGTGCGTTCAAATCATTTCTTCAGTGGAAGTAACCGTTGCGTGCGGCTTGCACTTTATGTTTCTTGAATGAGGAAATGTGAAGTAAGGTAATACACATATATTGAAAAAATCTAAAATGGTACTGCATTTCGGGAATGTTCATGCGCACAGACACGTGCGTGCACTTGAGATTATGTCGCAATGCGTGAAAGCAAGATGAGTGTACACGTGCAATCTCTTGCATTGTTATTTTTAGGTAGCCGTAAATGGAGCTGTACCTTAGTGTATGCAGATGCAGTAAATCAAATTGAATAAGTCAAGTGAATCCGGCGCACTACAAAGTGCCGAAGGGCTCCGCCAGAACTCTGGAGAAAAAAACAAGCGTATTAGATAGAGCTAAAATACTGCCACTCAATAGACTAGAGGGAAAAAAAGGAACTACCGGGTAAAAAGAAACACATCCCAAAATTTGTGTTCAGAATTTGTCACAACCTTATTTGACAAGATGAAAGCTGTGAATTGAGCTGCATCAAGTTACCTTGCGAGGCTCCTTGTGCATCGTAAATTAAAGACACTTTCTAAAAGCCTCATCGTCGCTGCAACACAGCCTTACAGCCTGCATGTCGTACAAACTGCGGTGCATTTCTGAAGAAGGAAGGAAAGAAAAAGTGGCATACATTCAGACACTGAAGGTGTTACAAACATGTGGCACAAGGAATGTACTGGCCGAGTCTGAGCGTTTAAGATGGGTTGGACGCTCGACACGCATAGAAGAAAATTTGCAGCTCATCTTAACGTGTTTTTGCCTGCCGTAAAATGGCTCTCGCTGCTTCTTTTCAATCGAACGTAGGCCAGCAGAATACGTCATACGCATTCAAACAGGCCTTTAAATACATACAAAATATCATGCCACGGCTTCTCTGACGCTCAGTTGTCCGAAGCTTCACAAGATGCCCAGCAAAAGAAACGAGTTAAATAGGGCATGTAAACGAGAAAGAACACGAATAGAATTGATCTTGGTTCCAAGAAATCGTAAAGTGCGGAGCATGAGTGTCTTAAGATTGTTTGCCCTTCTTTTCTTCATTATGCTTTATATATTAAAGGCGAAGCATTTCTAAGTGAACTTCGGTGACTTTGAGCGTATCTATGTAGCCACCAAAGGCTCTTAGTTCTCCTGGCCATTTCGTTAATGGTATCCAAACCAAAGTTGGTACGACGTAACATGAGTGTATGACAAGTATATCTAATTAGTAATACCACGAAAAATATGACCTGTATGACATAAATGTCATGATTTCTATTTCATAGTGTTGCTGCTATTGCGGTGGTTTCCTTGACGTGGCATGTTGCAAAACTGGTAGGGTGTGACATGACTGCATGGCGAACATAGGTGACAGACCTTAAAGTGAAAGACATGACATGCAAGTCATGTAAGTTATGACTACACGACACGCTTATGGAGCACTTGCCGTCGTTTCGCTAGCTTCACATATACCATATTTTGTGTTATGGGGCGTCACTGGATTACAAAGGTATATGAATGGTGCAAACATAATAATCGTGAGGTGCTTGTCACGTAATCGATATTGGAATTTAACGTCCGAAGATCACCATTTGATTATGAGAGACGCCGAAGTTGAGGGCTCTGGAAATTTTGGTCCCTTGGCGTCGTTTAACGCGCACCCAAACCGGAGCACGCGAGTCTATAGCATTTTCATCTCTATAAAAATGCAGCCGCCGCCACCGGGATGGGATCTCATGACTTCCGGTTCAACAGCCAAGTACCTTAACCAGTAGACCACCGCGACGGGGCATGCGTTTTATATAAAAACATAACTACTTGCCATGGACTTGTCGCGGCCGCTTCACTAGCTTCACATATACCAAATTTGGCCTTACATGACGCGAATAGACGACGAAGGTAAATGACACGTGCAAACATGATAATCATGACATACCTGTCATGTAAGAACGTGACTACGTGCCACGCCCATGATGCACTCACGGCCGTTTTACTAGCTTCCCACGTGGCAAATTTGGTATTACATGAAGTGAATGAATGTTTAGGCGAATGACAAGTGCGAACATGATAATAATGAAATGCGTGTCATGTAATAAGACTACATGCCACGCTCATTATGCGTTTCGCTAGCTTCACATATACCCGATTTGGTATCACGGTAGTTGAATAGATGCCGAACGTATGTGACTGAGGCAAAAATGATAATCGTGAGACTTGGTCATGTAAGAACATGTCTACACGCTACGCTCATAGCGCACTCGCGGCCCTTTGGCTAGCTCCACATATACCACATTTGGTATCACGGGACGTGAATGAACGACGAAGGTAAATGATACGTCCAAACATGATAATCACCACATAGAATTCATGTATGGCATCATTTTAGTCCACCTCGAAATGTTGTGCTGATTTTAATTTGTCACACGAACGTTCCTAATTCATGCTTCGCATATCATCGATTCGCACTGTACGTTGAATCTGCTTTTTTTTCTCAGCCTTTTACCATTGTTCGTATTATTTGCTAAAAGTGTACACTTTTCATAGGATTGAGAGGTCTTTCCTCAGTGGCAGGTTTTCAAAACTGTCTCAGACAACCAGATGGCTAAGTGGATCAATATTATTTCGCCAAAATCCAAGTAAACTGTATAAGGGGCAAGTGTAGCTGACATATCATAGAAGTATAGAAAGAAATATAGAAAGAAATATAGAAAGAATCAAGAAATCAAGAAAAAAAATCAAGAGATCATATCAAGAAATATAGAAAGAGATATACGTGTCTCAGTGCTTTAAACAGTTTAGCTGAGTATAAAAAAAAGAAAATCACTGCCAAGCTGGAACTTCCACTTGATTAACTTGCTGTGCTATGCCAAATAAAAAATCTTAGCGCTTGAAACAAGTAAACTTGTTTCCACAAAGCAATTTGGATGACAGTTTCGTCGATTGGAAAAGCAGAACACTTTGAAGAAGGATAGGCCCCTTCATACTTAATATTATAGCTAACATTGAGAGACTACAGTAGGTCGGGTCAGGATACGTAGGATAAATAACCGTTGATCAGGCAGAACGACAGAATTGACAAGAAATGAGAAACAGAAGCGCGAGTGGTAAAGATATAGCATGGGTGAAAATATTGTTCCTTGAGTTTATTTAAGTGTGCAGTTATCGCGACGATTGCAGCAACAGCAGGCAAGGCGTAGACAGGTAACCAACTGTCCGAGCGACCAAGCCGATGGCAAGTGCTTCTGTATGCGCCTATCTTTTTCCTCACAATCACTCTCTGCATTAAGAGGTAGTAATCTTGGCAACCTAGAGAGACGTGAGAGGATCATAACACGGCTTGAGATGGCTCATGTTAGCTTTTTCTCACTCCGAACGACGGAGGTGTGAAGGTGACGTAACGGGTTAAACACAAAATTAACAGGAAAAGTCAGCGCAAGCACACGGTAGTGTTCGTAGTACTTCGTAAAAAGTTGAGAAGAAAGGCCTAGAGCAGGAATTGGTTGGACAAAAAGCCGCACAAGGAAGTCGACGGTGAAAGTGTCACGAGTGATCTCAGAGTCTTGACAATGTTTCTGGTGACACTGTTGGTTGTGGGTGAATTAACGGGCAAGTTGTCGGCATGTCTCGGCGCGGTGAGCCATCGGAGACACAGGCTGGTAGTCGACGGCGTACGGACGGTATGATGCAATTTTATCAATGGTGCTGGAGGGTTCGCGATTGTATATGAAAATAAAATAACGAAAATCCTGTTGTTACTTAGGAAACAGTGGTGTACTCGAATGAAACAAACAAATGGAAGAAAGAAATCCCAATTGCAGTGGTATGACTCAACATACGTAGACGACATGTCACCTGGAGTCAAGTTGAATCGTTCCGTCAAGCCGTTGGTCTGAGGGTGACATGCGATGATGTTGCGGCGAATAATAGATAGATAAAAGTTATTGCTACTCGTATGACAGAAATACAAGACCCCGATCGCTGAGCAGTTCACTAGAGGTGCCATGGCAGAGAACAAACCTGCGTAGGATGAACGAGGCAAATTATTTTACTGTTGCGACAGGTAAGGCAGCGGTTCTGGCGTATCTTGTCAAATGACCCATGGCGATGACAATTCAGTAGTTGCCAGTGTTAGTGCATGGGAGAGGCCCGTACAAATCATTGCCGACACAATCAAATTAGTGAGCTGGGCATGGTATAGTGGCTGGAGAGGTGCTGTGGAGCGGTGTGAGACTGGTTTGCGTGGCTAGCTGGTGAGGCGGGGGCGGACGTATTTGCCGAAGAAACTGTACATGCCACGCCATTAATAGCGTAGATGAAGGTGAAAATACGTGTTGTACACGCGACCCTGCTTGAAATAGACATATAAGCCTCATGAGCAACTTTATGCGATATATATGAGCAATAAACTTTTGAGCATCAGTCAGCGCCACCAGTAGCCACGACGACAAGTGTGGAAGACGCTTATTGTGCTTGTTTGGCATCGTTGCGAGTATGGAGTACTTTTTATCTGCCAGTTTGGCGAGGGAGGGGGGGGGGATAAATTTGTCAAAGTGCATTAGACTATTGCAAAGGTGTACCGATCGGCACATTTCGCACTCAGCGATGTCATTTTGAATGTGTTTCAAATAGGTGATATTGTGGTGTGTTGACTGTGCAGGCACAAAGATTTAATACAAACTGTGAGCCTATATTATAGGTGATATGTAATTGGTGGTAGGTGGAGGAAGAAACACATATGCTATCGCGCTCCTATTCGAACAAGGTCGCCAATATTTTACCCGTTAACAACCTTGACATCTCGAAGAAGACGTAGAAAATAAACAAACATGGTAAAGTGCATTATCATCCTTCCTACCTTAGTCCCAATACCCGCCGCGACAATTTTTCTGTACTTTGTCAGCCCAGGATTGAGATTCAAAGGTACCCATGCACTAGCCTGCCCCTGCATCTATGCGACATATTTGTTGATTTCCCGTGCTCGCCCTTTCACGGTTGTAGCAATTTTCTCTCAGCAGCTTTTATGAGTCGATACTGCAATAGCATCATCGAACACTTTCGTAAGGCCTCCACATCATCCACATCACGTCCTCACCTGCAGTCAATACCTGCCATTTTCGATACCACTTTACTTTTTACTATCATCAGGATTTTCGTGGTCATGGTTCTAGTTCGAGTTATTCAATGAGATTATTTTTTCATATATATCGTGGCTGGTCTTATCGCCTGATAGTCGACTTAATGCAGAGCGTTGACAAGGGGTGGCTCGTTCAAAACGCTAGTTAGTTCGTCTCCATTTGTTTTCTTCTCGTTACTTATATTCCGGATTTGTTAAATGTTCACATAGATATACATATCCGGTACATTACGATGGTAGTGATGGTATTGGAGAAATTTTGACGAGATAATTTTTTTATAATTGCCATCCCAATAGTGTCACAATAAAATTAGGTTGAGGCACTGCGCAATGAAATATAGGGTGTATTTCAGCCACACTAACGTGATATTTTGGAAGGGGGAGAGCATGCCGTGTGCATCAATATTTTTCAAAGCGAATGGTTTTCCCTTTACTGCTTTACTCGTCACCGGTACACTAATGCATCATCACTTTGCAATATACGTTTCACGAAGCTGCGTTTTTGTCCCTTTTATGTGAATTTAAACCTAGCAGTGTTAGTCATCGCCGCATGTAGCCGTGATATCGAGGCTGGAACACTTTTTCTGCGTGCTGCCAGCTAGCAGGTGTTACCAACAATGTGATACGTTATGGTGTATTTGTGCTACCGTGTTCACAAGCTCCTAAATTGTTTATTGTGTTCGTCATGCGTTTCACTTTTTTATTGATGTAACCAGATTCGTATTACCAAATGATAACCTCTCCTTACATACATTTAATAAAAAAATAACCTCCCCAAATGGAGGCCTAGTGACTCAGCTTCTCTCTTCTATCAAAAGACACGCTGCAAAGAACGCTCTTTGTCTGGACGACAGATCGTGGCACGTCACAAAATTTCATGTTTCAGTGTGTAAACTCTATGTAACACGCACACAACGCTATAATTAAAGACTAAAAAAGTGGGTTCTTACTCACCAGTTCCTATTTTTTAGGGCTTCACCTTCAAATGTTAGCCTGGTGAAAGTTTCATAGGCCGCTTCGTGCCCACAAACTCGGCTGAACGCACCTTATGAAACCAGTTCAGCGAGTCCGATTAAACAGTGCCGAAGTTGATGTGTTCGCCTGCAGTGGTTCCAAATAATAACGATGTAACGAAACGACAGAAATAGCACGTACAACAAAGCCGGCACGTGCGCTACGGCTGGCATCGCTTGTCGTAAATAGGTTGTCATCGTTTTGCCAAGTTCACGACGCCTGCAATGCAGATTGAGCTCAGTGAGAAAATATGTATCAAAGACTGGCTGCATTGTCATCAGCTTATTCCAAACTCACTGCAGCATACATATATAAATATAGCATTCATATTTTTCTAAATACACTTCATCAAGCAAGCCATGAATTCAGAAGTCAAGTAAAAAGAGCTATTCGTCGAACACAACCATAACAGTTAGCGGGAGATAGAGCACGCAGGTTGCGGGATCGAATACCGGCTACGGTGGTTATATTTTTGATGGAGAGAAAATACTGTAGGCCCTAGTGCTCAGATTTGGCTGCGCGTTAAAGAACCCCAGGTGGTTGAAATTTTTGGAGCCATCCACTACGGCGTCTCTCATAATCCTATGGTGGCTTTGGGACGTGAAACTCCAGATATCAATCGATTAGTGAAAGATAGAGGTTTATTTTTGAGAAAAAACGTTAGAGGCCTGTCCAAACTAAGTCACGCTTTGTTACACAAGGGTATTTCAGAACATTCTTTTGCTCTGAACCCTACAGCATTGCGGGAAAGCCGAAATAAGCCGTAATTTATTTATTTATTTATTTATTTACAGATACTGCAGGCCCTGCTCGGGCCCATGCAGGAGTGGGATACAAACAATATATACAAGCAATAACTAGTAATACACTGAAGTACAGGGCATGAATGAAAGAATACATAACTATCAAGTACAGAAAAGTCAAATAAATTTTCTCGCTGTTCAACAGAACTGCGCTCAACTAACAATATTTTCAACATTTGTAGCCGGATGATTTGCACTCAAATGACACTATTTTCAGCATACATCACTTATATGGCGAAATTAATCTTTTCTATCTGTTGAGTGAATGAAGCCGTCGAGGCAGCATTCACTACTTCCGCAGGTAATGCGTTCCAATGAAAAATTGCACGAGGAAAGAGAGCGAACTTGTGGGAATTAATGTGGCTGGGTGGCTGCTTAAACGTTTTGTTGTGATTTGTCCTAGCTGAAAGTTTAGAAGGCTGCTGAAGGTATCGTTCCCGTGATAATTTAAAGTCCCCGTGATCAAGTTGGTAGACGAATTTTAATCTGGATATTATCCTGCGCTGTTCTAGTATTTGTAGGATTGCCCTATTACGTATATTAGTTACACTATGTTGTCGGGAGTAAGCGGAATATATAAAGCGCAGAGCTAAATTTTGGACCATTTCTATTTTCTTAATCAAATATTGTTGCCAAGGGCTCCAAATAATGTCGGCATACTCCAATTTTGGTCGCACGAGTGCTTTATACGCTTTTAGTTTTAACGTGGGAGGAGTGTTACGCAGTTTTCTTTTCAAAAAGGATAATTTCTTCAGTGCACCCGAACACACAATTTCAACGTGCGCTTCCCAACTGAGGTTACTGGTAAGTGTAACTCCCAGATATTTAACCCCATCAGCTCTCGTGATTGCAGCATTTCCTATGAAATATGTAAAATGAAGGGTTAACGTTTTGTGGTAAACGTAACGGAATTTGTTTTTAAACGATTTATTTTTAGTCACCACCTTATACACCATTCGTTAATTGAGCGCAAGGCATCATTAAGTTTAATTTGGTCTTCTTGGTTATTTATGGATGTGTACACTACGCAGTCATCCGCAAATAGTTTATTCTGGATCGGTGGCTCGACACAAAAATAAATATCATTAATATAAACCAAAAAAAGAAGAGGTCCGAGGACTGAGCCCCGCGGAACTCCCGAATGCACTGCCAACTCTTTCGAGAGACAGCCATTTATGGTAACACACTGTCTTCTGTTACTCAAGTAGCTCGCGATCCATGCTACAACCTTCTGCTCAATGCCTAAAGCTAATAATTTTGTTATTAAATTCTAATTGGGTACGACGTCAAAAGCCTTAGAAAAATCCAAAAAGATGGCATCGCTTTGACCTTTCAAATTAAGCGTTCTAACTAAATCATCAGTTATTTCAGCCAGTTGTGCGACGGTCGACAAACCAGACCTAAATCCATGCTGCTGGGCATACAGTGGTTTGTGATTTTCTAAGTAAGTGATCATGGCCTCAAATATAATGTTCTCAAATAATTTACAGCAAGTACTAGTTAAGGAAATAGGCCTGTAATTGTTAAATTCCAAAGTGGAGCCCGATTTATGCACGGGAATTATTTTTGCCGAGCGCCAGTCATCAGGAATAACTGCAGCGTCTAACGATGCAGTGTAAATGCGATGTAAATATTTTGCCACCCAAACAGCATATCTACTCAAAAAAGTATTAGATAGTTTGTCCGGACCAGGTGATTTCTTTAGATCTAGTTTGTGTAAAAGGCAAAGGACTTCATCCTCAGTGATTTACACTTCTGGCATAAGGCTATCAGTGTAATATGACCGCAACTGAGCATGCGTGGCTGTCATTGAAAAACGGACTGGAAAAAGACATTAAATTTGTTGGCAATGGTAGTCGCGTCAACAATACTTTCTCCCGCAACCCTGATCTCTGAAACGCCTCGTTTATATTTTGACAGATAGCGCCAGAATTTTTGGGATTTATTCTTCATGAATGACGGTAGAGTATCTGGAAAAAAGCTTTCCTTTGCCGATCGCGTTAGTTCTCGCAACTTAGAAGTAAGGCTTGAAAAATCACTCGTGTTCCAACGCTTGCGCTGACGCTTAATTTTGCGTTTCAAATGAATCATTTCTCTCGTGAACCACGGATATTCCCTATTAACTCGTTTCTTTTTTAACGGCACATATCTTTGCTTGCAAAAGAGAACAATATCTCTAAAATTTGACCACATTTCATTGACATCATTAACTTGGCTAAAACAATCAAAGCGCGATTCCAAGTATTCTAAAATAGCGTTATCATCCGCATGAGTGTAATCTCTCACGAGAGTATCCGACGGTCTAGTAAATGAACGTGTTCCTGAAACAGGACATGACACTGCAAACAGCTTGTGATCGGATATTCCTTCTTCTACATTGGCTGAACAACCTTGGAACGAGCTGCTAACCAGTGCCAAATCAAGGAGGGATGATGATGAACTGTCAACCCTGGTAGCCTCAGAAACTAGTTGTTGTAAGCAGAAGTTGAATGCGGTCGTAATCAGTATATCTGCACTTCGAGATACTTTGCCATCATAAGAAAAATCAGCCGTGTTTATACCCGGTAGGTTGAAATTTCCTGTTATTATAATCCGGGATCAAGAATTTGTATTATCTGCAAGGTAGTCTTGAATGGCTTCTAAGTATTCGGGCGAAGAACTCGGTGGTCGATACGCGCCCCCTAAAAGTATTCTTTTACCAAGAAATTTAATTCTGCACCACACGCTTTCGTGGTTGTTGATGCCATCCAAAACAGTAAATGCGACGTTGTTTTTAATGGCGATTGCTACTCCTCCCCCACGTGACTCCCTACCTTTACGAATAAGCTTGTAAGAAGACGGTATGACTTCCGAACCCTGCACATCTGCATGTAGCCATGTCTCAGTGATTACTAAGACGTGTGGCTGATAACAGGAGGTAACGTCTTCAAGGGAACTGGCTTTGTTAACAACACTACGCGCATTCAGTGAAGCAACTCTAAGAACTTTGCTCACAGGCTGTCATTTTTTACTGCTGCTTCTCGTGTTCACTCGGGTTGTTGCAGAATGACCAGAATTCCGCCGGGCCTGCGCATCACGTCGTGTAACTTCCAGCCGTTGGTTTGAAACCTCGTCCCAGATATAAACTTTATCGTCTACTTTCAGTTTATCAAACAAGAGCGAAACCTTTGCTCCAATAAAGACAAATGTGTGGTTTAAGGAGTCGTTAGTGATTCAGGCGTCCACAACTCGCATGAGTTCCCACAAGGCACCAAGTCAGCAGAACGTGAATTGAAGCTACACTCAGCACACAGACTGCAATCGAAACAAAACAGATGGTAGGATTAAGTGTAAAATGGCATCTCCGGAGGGTATAGTTTTGTGCAAGGCTACGCTTGAGAATTGCACTGTATGTAAAAGAATGCATGTACGTGCTACTGACATTGATTGGTCATTCTGGTCGATAGATCGTAAACTTGATTAAAAATAGCATTGCCGACTTTCTGTAACCCAGAAAGAAGATAACATCTGGAATTGGGCACTTGTGTTCAAAAGACATACGAAAGAAAAGACGAATGCTTTAGAGCAAATTAATTTACCTCTGATTGAGCATCTATGGGAGTGTATTTGTAGTTGTGGATTAAAAATAATAACTATTAATATTTTTCGGGGTTGCATAAAAGGCACGCGCTATTCATTTTCTTTTAAATTGGTATTTTTTTTCTTTTTGTAGCCTGTGTTTAAGAAGGACATTTCTACTTTCAAGCCGTGCAAAATAGCAGGCCACAGAAAAGGCTCAGAAAAAGCCCAAAAGAAACAGCTATCTCCTTCATTCATCAGTCCTCAAAGTTTGTGCCCTGAGATGCGCGTTGTTTCCGAAAAGTTGTCTTTGTGTTGCTGTCTCCTGAAATGACTTTCGTGTAGATAGTTCACTGTGGTGTACTAACACATGAATCATAATAAGACAATAAGTATAACACGTTATCAGAGAACTTTGTTGACAATGAATACCCCAGGACGTTTAGATGCTTCGGAAAAATTCGGCGAGCTCGCTTCAAAAGGACATATACATCTTGCAAAGCAAACGGTACGTGGCAGACAAAAAAGCAGTACTTTCAAATTCCAATGTCGGAAGACAAACACGCTATAGCTTCATCTTCGAAGTGTGGAACGAAACTGGTAAAAGTGATCACTAAGCAAACATGGTTGGCCTAATAACTTATAAGGGACTGCGTTATTGTCCGCTATCATCATCATCATCATAATCATCATCAAAGAATATGTAATCGCAATATTTAATATTCACTAGCTTTTGACTAAAGCTTGATGCCACGTGGACTGATAATCACATGAATTTATGCTGGCATGGATTACGCCAAATCTCAGCGTGTTCAAGCTGTCACCGAAAGCATTACCATCGTAGTCAAGACTTACACGCTGTCACGTAGCTAATTGAGTTAGTCAGCTATTGATCATGAAACAAATAAAAGCATTGAACGCTGACACAAGAGAAGAGGACGAGAAGCCCATTTTCTGTGGCGGTAAATAAAGGATCCAGAGTTTATTTGTGAATGCCAATATTTCCGGAACACTCCACTACGGTGTCTCTCAAATTATCCTGCTTTTAGGACGTTCATCCAAAGAACTATTATTCGAAGACGAAGATACAGTTAAGAAAGTAAGCAATTTTTCACGTCGTGAGAATAGAATGCGGTGGCAGCGTCACTCACGTCTTCTTTTTGAGCACCATTTCTTTAACTTTCTGATAAACGTGGGCGTGGCGCTTACTCGGGAGTGCCAGATCTTCGGAAATTTCTAATAGGGACATTGCGATCAATAAATTTTTGAAGACGATAGTTTTTCTTGAGGACCTTTGATTCAAAAATTTTGGTCTGTCTGTCCACCCTTAACAATATCGCAAACAGCACAAAACGATACCCCAAACGACAGACCCCATCCGTAGTGCCCACCAATATTGCTCAAGCTTCAGCGTTCATACTTGCCCCGCCACGGTGGTCTAGTGGCTAAGGTACTCGGCTGCTGACCCGCAGGTCGCGGGATCAAATCCCGGCTGTGGCGGCTGCATTTCCGATGGAGGCGGAAATGTTGTAGGCCCGTGTACTCAGATTTGGGTGCACGTTAAAGAACCCCAGGTGGTCAAAATTTCCGGAGCCCTCCACTACGGCGTCTCTCATAATCAAATAGTGGTTTTGGGACGTTAAACCCCACAAATCAATCAAAGCGTTCATACTTGAGCGATTGTCAGTTAAGAAGCAATTATTACGCATATCTGAGGCACCACAACAACACATCCATTAGCTGTATATTGCCACGTTCCATTTCCCAAGTTTTTGTTATCGTCCCAAAACACCACACGATTCTTAGCGCAAACCGCACCTGCAGTTTTCTAGAAGGTTCCGGACTGTAGTAGATCATTTCGATAAGATCACGCCCACTGTGCGAACGGTACAGATTGTTCTGGAAGCTACGCCACCGCCATCGATAACGCTAGAACATTCGACGGCAAGAGTATAAATGCCGACGCGCTTCGCCACTTGTCAGTAGTTGATCAAAGGCCGACGCTGCGTTCGCCGCTATCGGTCCGAGACTGCTATCTGTGCAAGACTGCTGCTGTAATAAGACTTTCTCTTTACTGGGCACAGGTTCGCCCAAATAAACAGTTAAATCCCGACACGAAGTTTCCTGTCTTCGGCCACGTCACGACCCCGTGACATCTGGTGGAGGTGCTGCTTCGTTCATGTACCGGACGGCCCCGTCAAGCCGTGAACCCAGCCCCCGTCGCGGAGAAGACACCGACGCCAACCAAGAGCAGCGAACAAGCCGCCGACAGCAAGGTCTCCCACTGGAGTACGGCCTTCTACAAGACAAGGCGCGGAAGACCAAGACCATGACCTCGACTGCAGCGACAATGACAACCGAAGCGTCCCAGCCCGCGATCGTCATTCATCAACCCAGGGAACCACCAACGTTCCATGGCTCATCGTTTGAAGACCCGGAAACCTGGCTAGAAACATACGACCGCGTGGCCGCCCTCAACCACTGGGACAACGAAGAAAAGCTCCGTCGTGTGTACTTCTACCTGGAAGACACAGCAAAGACCTGGCTGGAGAATCGGGAGTCCACGCTCCGAACGTGGGATGTCTTCTGCGGCGCATTTCTGCAAACGTTCGCGAGCGTCGCTCGCAAAGAGAGGGCCGCTGCTATACTCGAGACCCGGGTTCAGCTACCAAATGAAAAGGTTGGAATTTTCACAGAGGAGATGTCCCGCCTATTCCGTCACGCTGACCCAGACATGCCTGAGGAAAAGAAAGTTCGTTTCCTCATGCGAGGGGTCAAACAGGAGCTCTTCGCGGGACTAATGAGGAATCCACCGAACACCGTCCAAGAATTTGTATCCGAGGCGACCACCATCGAAAAAACCCTGGGCATGCGCACCAGACAGTATAATCGTCGCCTGACTCCAGAATGCGCTGCTGCTCAAGTCAGTGAATCCGAAGACCTGCGTGAAACGATCCGAGCGATCGTGCGGGAAGAGCTGCGCAAACTGTTGCCTTCGGCGCAGCCTCAAGTGGATTCGATCGCCGACATTGTGCGAGAAGAAGTCTGGCAATCGCTTCGAATTCCCCACGCACCGCTGCCCGAGCCGGAAGCTATGAGCTACGCCGCTGCACTGCGCCACAACGCTCCTCCCCGTCCACGCCAAAACGCCGCCCCATCGCACTTCCGTCGACAGACGCCACCGCCGCCACCACCCCCACTAGCGTCATACCGTTCGCCAGCGGCCCAGCGCAGTGCACCGAGGAAGACTGACGTCTGGCGCACCCCTGACGATCGCCCGCTCTGCTACCACTGCGGCGAGGCCGGACACACATACCGCCGTTGCCAGTACCGACAGATGGGACTGCGTGGCTTCGCCGTCAATGCACCGCGTCCACAGCCTGGAGAACGACAACGTGACATCGCCGACTACCTGACAGGAACTCGGTGGACAACACGAAGCCCTTCACGTTCCCCGTCGCCCAGCCGCCGCACGTCACCGCACCACCGGCAGTACTCTGGCCCAACGCGGGGCCGGTCTCCTAGCCCGTATCCGGGAAACTAAGGGCAGCAACCGGTGGAGGTGCGGTTGCTGTGCGACGAACTACCGAAGATCCTCCGACGACGACGACGCCGCGACGGAGCTTTCCGAACACAACGCCAAACAGGCAAAGCCCTGACGGTGAAAGCTCACTTACCGAAGGTGGCCTGACGACGCAACATGGAAGCAGCGGAACAAGCCGACGCAGCCGTGACCCGACGCCACGCCCTAACTGTAATGCGAGACGGCGAACTAGCGACCTCGACGTTCTTATCGACGGCCACAGTGTGACCGCTCTCGTCGACACTGGAGCCGACTATTCTGTCATCAGTGGGTCGTTCGCCGCGAAGTTAAAGAAAGTTAGGACAGCTTGGAAAGGCCCTGAAATCCGCACAGCCGGAGGTCATCTCGTAACGCCTGCAGGAATCTGCACAACGAGAGTCACCATTAACGGCCGTATTTATCCTACAGACTTCATAGTCCTACAGCGTTGCTCGAGAGATGTCATCCTTGGCATGGACTTCTTATGCCTCCATGGTGCTGTCATCAACTTAAAAACAAAGTCGAAAACGTTATCCACAGAAGAAGCACTACCGCCACGCACGCTGTCAGGACACCATGCCTTGAATGTGCTGGAAGAACAAGTCACCATTCCGCCTCGCTCAAGCGTCATTATTTCAGTCGGCGCTCCTAAATCACCTGAGTTGGAAGGCGTCGTTGAAGGCAGTCAGCATCTGTTGGTCACCCGAAATATTTGCGTCGCAAGAGGAATTGCAGAGCTGCGGGGAGGCAAAGCAACGGTTATGCTCATGAATTTCAGCAATGAGTACAAACATGTGAACAAAGGAACAACGGTCGCATACATCGAAGAAATTGTCGAAGCCACCAGTGCTTTCGCCCTCGCCGATTCTGCGGAACCTGCTCAGAGGAACCAAGCTCCTCCTATAGCTTTCGACGTCAATCCCAGACTTCCGAACGATAAGCAAGAACAGCTCAAGGCCCTGCTCCTGCAATACGAAGATTGCTTTTCGTCGTCATCGAAAATTCGGCAGACCCCAATCACGAAACATCGCATCATAACCGAAGAAAATGCCAGACCACTCCGTCAGAGTCCGTACAGGGTTTCGACGTGAGAACGTGAGGCCATGAAGAGACAAGTTGATGAAATGCTGCGGGATGACATTATCCAGCCGTCCAAGAGTCCATGGGCATCCCCCGTGGTGTTAGTGAAGAAAAAGGATGGGACCCTACGTTTCTGCGTCGATTATCGCCGCCTGAACAAAATCACAAGAAAGGACGTGTATCCTCTCCCACGAATAGACGACGCACTTGATCGGCTCCATAACGCCAAGTACTTTTCGTCAATGGACCTCAAGACTGGCTATTGGCAAATCGAAGTCGACGAAAGAGACCGAGAGAAGACGGCGTTTATAACACCGGACGGCCTCTTTGAGTTTAAGGTGATGCCCTTCGGCCTTTGCTCAGCGCCTGCAACTTTTCAACGCGTTATGGATACAGTACTGGCAGGATTGAAGTGGCAGACTTGCCTTGTGTACTTGGACGACGTCGTCGTGTTTTCCTCGAGTTTGGACGAGCATCTTCGGCGCCTTGAAGCTGTACTTCAAGCCATCAAGACTTCCGGACTCACACTGAAGCCAGAAAAGTGCAGATTTGCGTATGAGGAGCTCTTGTTCCTGGGGCACGTTATCAGCAAGTCTGGAGTTCGTCCCAATTCACGGAAAACAGCCACCATCGCCGACTTCCCGCCGCCCACTGACAAGAAAGCAGTGCGCCGATTTCTGGGCCTGTGTGCCTATTATAGGCGGTTCGTGAAAAACTTCGCCCGCATCGCCGATCCTCTCACTAACCTTACCAAGGCCGACGTGGGGTTTAAGTGGGAAACGCCGCAGGAACACGCTTTCCAGGAGCTAAAACATCGCCTCCAGACGCCTCCATTACTTGCCCATTTCGACGAATTCACCGAGACAGAAATACATACTGACGCAAGCAGCGTAGGTCTTGGCGCCGTTCTTGTGCAGAGGGCTGACGGACTTGAAAGGGTTATTAGTTACGCCTGCCGATCGCTATCCAAAGCAGAAGCAAATTATTCCACAACAGAAAAGGAGTGCCTCGCCATCATCTGGGCTACGTCGAAATTTCGCCCCTACCTCTACGGCAGGCCCTTCAAAGTTGTGAGCGACCACCACGCATTGTGTTGGCTAGCCACCTTGAAGGACCCTTCAGGTCGCCTCGCACGATGGAGCCTGAGACTTCAAGAATATGACATTACTGTCATTTACAAGTCCGGCAAAAAACACTCCGACGCCGACTGTCTCTCTCGTGCGCCTGTCGACCAACCGCTACCCGACGACCCGGATGACGACTACTTCTTAGGAACGATAACTACCGACGACTTCGCTGAACAACAGAGGGCCGACCCGGAACTTAAGGCCCTAATAGAATACCTCGAAGGCAGGACCGCCGAAGTCCCGAAGGTATTCAAGCACGCACTTGCGTCGTTCTTTCTACGAAACGGTCTTCTACAAAAGAAAAACTTTTCACCGCTTCGAGTTAAGTACCTTCTTGTGGTGCCTTCAGCTCTGCGACCAGAACTCCTGCAGGCCCTGCACGACGATCCGACGACAGGGCACCTCGGTGTTTCTCGCACGCTCGCGAGGATACAAGAAAGGTACTACTGGCCACGTCTCACCACCGACGTCACTCGTTATGTGAGAACATGCCGGGACTGTCAGCGACGCAAGACACCGCCGACAAGGACAGCGGGACTTCTGCAGCCAATTGATCCACCTTGCCGACCTTTCCAGCAGATTGGTATGGACTTACTGGGGCCGTTCCCGACGTCGGCTTTCGGAAACAAGTGGATCGTGGTAGCTACCGACTACCTCACCCGCTACGCCGAAACAAAAGCCCTGCCAAAAGGCAGTGCATCCGAGGTAGCTAAGTTCTTCGTCGAAAATATCGTCCTACGTCACGGCGCCCCGGAGGTCTTTATCACCGCCAGAGGAACGGCATTCACTGCCAACTTAACTCAAGCGATCTTGGCATACAGCCAAACAAAACACCGCCGGACGACAGCGTACCACCCACAGACCAACGGCCTCACCGAGCGCCTTAACAAGACGATCGCCGACATGCTGTCAATGTACGTCGATGTTGAACACAAGACGTGGGACGCCATTCTTCCGTATGTGACCTTCGCATACAACACGGCGGTGCAGGAGACGACGCAGATATCTCCATACAAATTGGTCTACGGAAGGAGCCCGGCAACGACGCTCGATGCCATGTTACCCAACGTCACCGACGAAGAAAACCTCGATGTGAGCGAGTACCTTCAACGAGCCGAAGAAGCCCGACAACTTGCGCGTCTCCGTATCAAGAATCAATAGACGACTGACAGCCACCGTTACAACCTTCGACGACGCTTCGTGGAATACCAGCCCGGTGAACGTGTTTGGGTGTGGACGCCGATACGCCGACGTGGACTAAGTGAAAAGCTTCTGCTATGGTACTTCGGACCGTACAAGGTGGTTCGACGTCTCGGCCCACTTGATTACGAGGTTGTCCCCGACGGCATCACGAACTCTCAACGACGCCGATCTCGACCTGAAGTCGTCCATGTCGCGCGCCTCAAGCCGTTTCATGCGCGTTAACAAACTGAACCAGTGTTTTTCTTGTATTATTGTTGTATCGAAATTTATTCATTGTACTTTCTTGCATTATTATTGTACTTTCATTTTTAATTAAAGCATCGGAACGATGCCTTTTTTCAGAGGGAGGCAATGCCACGTTCCATTTCCCAAGTTTTTGTTATCGTCCCAAAACACCACACGATTCTTAGCGCAAACCGCACCTGCAGTTTTCTAGAAGGTTCCGGACTGTAGTAGATCATTTCGATAAGATCACGCCCACTGTGCGAACGGTACAGATTGTTCTGGAAGCTACGCCACCGCCAGCGATAACGCTAGAACATTCGACGGCAAGAGTTTAAATGCCGACGCGCTTCGCCGCTTGTCAGTAGTTGATCGAAGGCCGACGCTGCGTTCGCCGCTATCAGTCCGAGACTGCTATCTGTGCAAGACTGCTGCTGTAATAAGACTTTCTCTTTACCGGGCAACGGTTCGCCCAAATAAACAGTTAAATCCCGACACGAAGTTTCCTGTCTTCGGCCACGTCACGGCCCCGTGACAATATGTGTGCCTGAGACGATAGTCTTTCCTGGGGACATTCGACGGAAAAAGTTTGGTCTGTCTGTCTGTCTGTCTGTCTGTCTGTCTTTCTGTCTGTCTGTCTGTGTGTCTGTCTGTATGTCTGTCTGTACATTTGTCTGTTTGTCCGCCCTAACAATACATTAAACGGCACTGAACGGCCAACCCCATCAGCAGCTCCCACCAATATTGCTCAAGGTTTAGCGTTTATAGTTGTGCGATTGTAAATTAAAAAGCAAATATTGCGCATAGCGCATATCTGAGGCGTCATAACAAGTCCATGTTTTGTATGTCTGTCTTTATACTAGAAGACGACACACAAAAAACGCTCTAAGGACTGTAGCGTTTAACTCACTGCACTGACAGTGCAACGGGAGGCTCAAGAAGGTGTTTCGAGCGCTTTGTCACGACAGCACAGTGGTGGTACCTGCCCGTCGCTTTCCATTCTACATCTTATCACCTCCGTGACTGGCGCGCATCTTTCTCCGTGGTCGCGCATGCCTTTGTTTTCGAAGATAACTGACAGATGGCACTCTAGAGTGCCTGGATGCGTTTATTCGCCTCCGTTACACGCTCGAGGCACTCTAGCGCAGCGGCTCCAGAATACCATTCACGAATTTTCTTGCGCAGAACATCAAATCAACAATTTATTTACTCTCTCCCGGCAAAAAGACTGTCGTCTTTCGTCGACAATTGCAGTGTAACATGCAGTTACGGGGCCAATTTTTCAATGCATGTAATGCTGCAGTAACTGCATGGCTTTCTTCATACTTCTCTTGAATACGAATCGTTTTAATGGTAACGAGCATTCTTTTCCACATTTAGTTAGTAACCTTACATTGTCCTTGACATTGGTTTAAAACGTCAGTGTAAAAAATACGTGCTTACTAAGATATCACAATACGCAATTTCAATTTTGTACTTTGTAGGTGTGCCCCGCCGTGGTGGTCTAGTGGCTAAGGTACTCGGCTGCTGACCCGCAAGTCGCGGGTTCGAAATGCAGCCCCCTGCGGGGGCTGCATTTTCGATGGAGGCGGAAATGTAGGCCCGTGTGCTCAGATTTGGGTGCACGTTAAAGAACCCCAGGTGGTCGAAATTTCCGGAGCCCTCCACTACGGCGTCTCTCATAATCATACACACAAAACGAAAATGACCTGAAATAACCTCAAAAACTGGGTAAACCATTTGTTCTCTAACGCACTACCTTTCCTGGGTTTTTTTTACCACCTACTATCGAGGTAAAAATTTACTCTCGTTCTAACTGAGTTTTTGAACGAAGGGAGAGTAGTAATTATTTACCCCAGTGAGGTCTTGAGCGAGTATAGAGAGAGTAAATTTTTACTGCCTTCACAAGGTTTTTGAGGTGAATTCTGGGAGTTATTTCCTGTGGTAAAAAAATAAAAATTGACGGGTGCAGTTCGCCCAGAGTCGAAAAATTTATTAAATAGCAGAATTGATTGAATTTATTAAACGGCAGAATTGGTGACACATAGATTCACATACAGCCAAACACGCACACACACAACAAATGCAGAATAATACACCACTCTAACAGACTGAACGCGTTGCTCAACTATACACTTTGACAATCCGGTATATATAGGCACGACTTTTTGACTAGCCATGTAGTAGCGGTAGGAGAGCTCTTTTTTTTGCATTGATTAACAACAACGGCTGAAGGTGCAAGCGTAAACTTAATGTGGGCTGCAGGGCACTAAATGTCACACCGACCTTTTATAGTAAATCTACCCGATCTCACCTTTTTGTGTATCCAATAATTACTTGGCACACCGGGCTCATTGCCCCACGCGTGTTAGCACTGCTGGTGCACAAGTCCATAAAATATACCTAAGTACGCAGAAACCATGGTAGCTCAATGATTTTCATTGAGCGACGGTGCAGAAACGCAGTAGCAGCACGTATTCATCACAACGGGCGTAGAGGAGCGGTGGACGCCTGCACACAAGCTTCTTAACGACGGCGTACTAGGCCTTTTCGAGGAGCACGGCTATCCAATAAAACACAGCTGGCGATCAAAGAACACATATCCTGTGCGAATTTCATCATCATTTCAGACACAAATGAACACGTGACCGCTATCTTACGGGGATGGGGCGGTGTATGCATACTTCCAACGAGGGATCACCGTCCGGGTTTTCTTCGTGCTCACCGGCAGCCGCTTGCTGGTTCCGTCTGCCTCGTATCGGCTTCGCGCTACATGTTTGAGAACAGTTGGTGCATGAGATGGGCAATTCGGGCAGCAGTTTACTCATGCTGACATCGCCTACTGTGGAACAAGATATATGCGATGCTTCTTTCACCTGCCCCGGCGACACACTCCCACTGGTCACTGGCGGCCGCGGCTCGGTGCCGACGACAGAGTGAAGCATTTTGCTTATCACTTCTCCAGTAGGCAAGCACGGACGATGACACCAGATTTTGATTTTGTTACCACTGGCAGATCTTCGCGATTCGGCTCGGAAGCGAGATATCCGCGACGTGCAGGTTCGGAGGCGCTCGGAAGCGCACAATCGCTCGATGATGTAGGAAACACGTGAGATCCATCAGCCCAACGAGACACACAGATACCGAGCTTCTTGCATCGTCTGTCTCCAAGGCCACCGCCGAGCAAAAGCCAACAATTTGCGAAAATATGCAGGACAACTTTCCGCAGCAGGTTTTCTTTCTTTTTTTCCTTCTTTTGAGACCCCCCCCCCCCGTCTTTTTTTCTTTTTTGCTCACAAAATGCTCTTCTCGCTTGTTGTGCTTATGCTGCCCCCAGTTCCAGTGAAAGTGCGTTGACTCGAGGTCAGTCCTGAGGCACGGCGATCCCCCTCCCCCCCAAAAAAAGATACGTGGTTCTCGCGTACCTTCATTCACTGAGAGAGTCACAATGGGGGGCATGGGGCAAAAGCCACCGAAGCAGCTGCACCTTGCAGTCACGTGGTAATAAACTCTGAAACGCATGTTAAAAATCACGTGATAGAAAACTCCCTACGTGGTAAAACTGGATTTTGACATCCTTTTACTACTTGCCTGAGAGGTGGTGGTAAAACTATGTCATGTACCATCTTTTACTCCTACACGAGGTAGTAATTTTAAACCCGAGGAAGTTTTCAGGGGTCATGAGCCACAAAATCCTAAACTTGGATAGTTTTTGCTTACAGTGTATGGTGGTTTCGGGACGTTAAACCCCACATATCAATCAACTTTCTAGGTGTCGTAAAATGTGGCATTGCAATGTATTTGATTTGCCGCGTCTGTTTGCCCAGTATTCTTCTATGTGAACTCAAAAGCGCTCTTTCGTTTTCACTATTTTATCTTGTTGACTTCTCATGAAGAAAATCATTAGAATTGTCGTTCCTTTTAGGGCTATTTTTCATTTTTGTCCTGGGCCGCCACCATGTTGGAAGGTGTAGGTCGAGTCTAACCGCCTCGCTGCGGGCCCTTTAGGAGGACCTGAGTTGATGCAGGGTTTCTGGGTAGCTAAGCGCAGAGCTCCAATTCCCTTCAGTTGTGAGTTGGGATCCCTATAATTAGGGTCACTGCCAGAGCATGTGATCAAATGCACAAGCGGTTCCACTACCGGGAATCCCAAAAACAAAAGTCAACAAAAATATGGTTTCTCTACACGTTACTCACTCATAACTTTATACATTAAAGATTCTGAAAACAGAATGCCTTATTTCATAAAGAGTCGCTAGGGAAAATGCATTTAGTCACAATATTACCAACTAGTTTTTGTTCTGTGGAGGAAGCCTCAGTTTGGTAGTAAGACTGCCCTATGTTTTTCCTAAATGTATGTCATTAAAACATGTAATCTTAAGCAGTTGCTGGATTTAACATGAACGCAACCGCGTAAACTGCAAGCTACCCATTGTGCTGCGTATATTTCATTGTTTTGTATTGTATAGGAATAATTTATAAGGGGTCTTTTAAGCTTGAAAGATTAAAGGAGAGAAGGGCTAATGGATCCAAAGTGCAGCTTGTGTCTTGCAGCAAAATATGCTCTGCGCAAGGAAAGGTCATTTTCCTAATGGACAGCTAAGGCTATGCTTCTGTAATAACGAGCAAAGCTCTCTTCCGGGGACGACGTCACGTCAGAAATTTTTGTAGGCTTGTTGAGATAATGCGCGAAAAGTCCAGCACCACGGAGGGATTTCGTTGTCACCAGGAATTCTACGTTTGTTTTATTGTATCGTCTTTAGTGTTCCGAGTATGAAATAAATTGCTTGTGAACAGCGAAATTTCGCCAGACACCAGGGTATTCGTGCGATTTCTACTCCGCTCCTATCTTTTTAAAACGTTTTGTTGATGTATAGCGCACAAATGGTCGATTCCTTAAGAACATTCCAGCTAACCTTGAAGAAAAGCCTAGATTACCCATTTGAGCTTGCGTGCGCCGTTCAAGTGTACTTATAATCACGCCTCTCTGGAACAACGAGCAGGCTGCCAAAGATGCCATTTTTTATAAAAATATGCAAAAAAGCCGCCATTATAGTCTCTAACACAGTGATGTTGATTCCTTCGGCTGTAATTGAACTGCGAAGCAAGGCTTGTAGATAACGTGAGTTAGCAGATGTCGACAACAACTGCATCCTCAGCCATGTGTTTCCTCACTCTGGACAAGTGTGATTCCGTCGGTACTCCAATCGCAAATCTTAAGTATGAGTGCATAAAATTTTTGCCCACATTTTTTTTCACTGGCTGTTCTGTCGGCTAAATGAGTAGGAGCAGCTGGTACCAAAATAATGGCACCAACTTGTCCTGTTTACATGTCAACAATAAGAAAAAAAAACAACCAGGCTACTAAAAACTGCCAATCATTACCAATAATAGACAAGTACCAATTATATAAGAAAAATTGGTGGCAGGTGAGCTAATACTTCGCGGAAAAGCTACAATGTCGCAACACTAGGACATGATCTGAGGTTTGTGTGATGAGTATTTACTCGACGTAGAAGCCTAGAAACATGAAAGTGGCTAAAAGGACATATAGTGATAAAGATACAGTATACTCCATGCGCACACTCTGCGCGCATTCGTATTAGAGCTACCAGACTGAACATACTCCCATGGTTGCCTGAAAAAAATTCCTTTGTCTAAGAAAATGTGTTTCACGCACGGTTTGCGAGAAGCTATTCTTGCGCGACCCAGCAAAATACACAGTGTCACATACAACACAGAAGCGCTCCTTAATCTTGCATCCATTATACCCCCCCCCCTTCCAATTTTCGCCAACATTTCTTGCCGCTGCGATCCGCATCCTTTTTTTATTCTTTTTCGCTCAGCTGCTTTGTCACTAAGTCAATGGGATACCCGTTTTTTTGTTTGTGTCTAAAAGCACCTGTGTTCATGAATGTTATAATACTTGTGCAGCGAGTGTAGAAGGCGACGGACGAGAAGACATCATCAGAGCGTTGCATCCAGTTTCGCTACGTTGGTTGATACGATGACAATATATGCGCTGTCTTCTATGTGAACCCTGTTGGCAGTATAATGCATACCTCGAAGTAGTGCATGCTTTCTGCAGCAGCCCCATGTTTAGTTTTAATTTCTTTTGGCCGCAGGTTTCTAGGGGAACCTTCTTTCGATGCTGGATTGTTTGACGAATGTTTTCATATCGGCTGGAAGAAAACTAAAGTAATATGACTTGCAGTCTGTTTTAGCTGCATCGTGTGGCTTAGATGTGGCCTATATAATATATACAGACGTTAAAATATAAATATGCTTGACAATATTGGCAACGACAGAAAGGAAGCGGCTTAACTAGCAGAAAATTGCAAGACTGAATCACACTGACGCATTCTTGCCTACTATCAGACTTTTAATATTATTTCTGTGTTCAGTACTTTTTCAACGCATATAAATAGTATACAAACTGGTGCAGAGTTCGTAAAAGCAGCTGTATGAAAAATAAAGGAACGAAAATTGTTCACTTCTACATAAATTCACTTATCACAACTTATATTTGATAATTAAACACCCGATGTGTCCAGGCTAAATGAAAGAATTACTCTTCGTTTAAATAGTTGTCATTCAAATAATATTGATGATGAAATGAAGGTGACACATTTAGAGGTGCACATGTTTAACTGATAGGGGATTCGTCATGTTTTATGATTCCCTTTTGGTTTTACTTTGGGGCTCTGCTTTCTAGTCCCCGCCCCTTTTAGTCCTGTGGTACCCGAGACTTGCTTGTTCCTTTGGTTGATTGAATTCTAATGTTTTCTTTACTCTTTACGATGACATTGCATTGCTGAGTAACTCGGGGGACGAATTGCAACTCATTATTACGGAGTTAGACAAGGAGAGCAGAAAGGTGGGTCTTAAAATTAATCTGCAGAAAACGAAAGTAATGTACAACCTCGGCAAGGAGCAGCGCTTCGAGATAGGTAATAGTGCACTTGAAGTTGTGAAAGACTATGTCTCTTAGGGCAGGTAATAACCGCAGAGCCGAACCACGAGATTGAAGTAACTAGAAGAATAAGAATGGGGTAGAACACATTCGGCAAGCACTCTCAAATTATGACAGGTAGATTGCCACTATCCCTCAAGAGTAAGGTATATAACAGCTGCATCTTGCCGGTACTTAGCTACGGAGCAGAAACCTGGAGACTTACAAAGAGGGTTCAGCTTAAATTGAGGATGACGTAGCGAGCAATGGAGAGAAAAATGGTAGGTGTAACCTTAAGAGACAAGAAGAGAGCAGAGTGGATTAGGTAACAAACGGGGGTTAAGGATATCATAGTTGAAATCAAGAAGAAGAAATGGACATGGGCAGGGCATGTAGCGCGTAGACAGGATAACCGCTGGTCATTAAGGGTAACTGACTGGATTCCCAGAGAAGGGAAGCGGGTTAGGGGGAGACAGAAGGTTAGGTGGGCAGATGAGATTAAGAAGTTTGCGGGTGTAAATTGGCAGCAGCAAGCACAGGACTGGGTTAACTGGCGGAACATGGGAGAGGCCTTTGTCCTGCAGTGGACGTAGTCGGGCTGATGATGATGATGATGATGATGATGATGATGACCCGAGACTTCAGTCAACATCCATCAACTACAGGTCAAAAATTGGCAAATCAAGCGCACGAAGCTGCCTTGATATTCATTCTGCCTAAGTTTACTTTATGAGACCTCAATCCGGTTGACAGCACCGCTTTTTTCTTGATCTAAGTGTTTCGTTGGCAGTCTGTGATGAATAAACGCATGACCCTTTTGTCGTAGACGCATTAAACTTCTCTTGTTTTCAAAATATTTTGCTCCCAAGCCTTTTTTTAAGTTTAAACATCGCCAGGATTCTTTTTATTGCCCGTTATTTAAACATGGTCCCTCAACCGATGATATGATGAAGATCATATTTTGCTGATGAAATATTACAACGCACAATAACGGCGTTTTAATACATAAACTGTGCAAGCGAACGATGCGACGTAATATTGTAACAAAAAACTAGTAGCAAGAGTATTCTCTCGTTACATTCTCCGCCGTGCGTTTTTTTTATCTTTTGGGCGCTTAAGAGAAAAAAAAATGCGTCGTGATAAGCAGCCATGCATGTAGCCGTGCGATAAGAACAAAAATAAAGGAGCCTACCCAGAATCTCGAAAACAAGTTGCAAGCAAGGAAACAAGTTGCAAGCAAAATTTGGCATGGGTGTACCTGAAGTAATTATAGTCAATCACTCCCTGTTTATTTTTTATATCTTTTTTTCTTTCGCTTTCTTTGTGTGACGAAAATGGGGAACCCTTTAGCTTCGCCTTTAGGAGATCAACGTGATAGCGAAATCCGGCCCCTAGTGCACCCTTCAACCGCTAAGTGCATACTTATCCATATGTTTTGTTATATACACACGCACGCACACAAACACGCACACAGTAGAATGGGCTAGCGTGCGCTATTATCGCCGAATGGGCTCGTTTTCATCGTGACACCTGTCGAACGAAATGCGTTAAAAAGGCCCTGAAACAATTTAAAGTAACCATGAAATGAATTCACTAGAAGAGCTTATTGCCTCACGAATTCAACGCCGCGAAATGTTTAAGAATCCGTCCAGTGCGAGTGGAGTTACAAAAGTTTGTCACATGGTGCAATTGCTTTACCTTTTCTCTCGTCCCGACAAAAGCGCGGGAAGCTAAGCAGAGAGGGTTGGGAAGGCAGAGAAAATACCGCGCCTCGTGACCTTGAGCACTTTTTTTGAATGCGCGGCTTTCTCAGTGTGAACGCGCGCACACGCGTGGACAAGTAGCGGCCCCCCCCCCCCCGCGGCTATCTAGGTAACTTGATTTTTTGGTCACACACGCACAGACGACTTTTCATTCACAACCAACGGGGCTGACGCCGGCGGCGGGTTTTCTGCGACACGAGCTCTTTAACGCTATCGCGTTAAAACTTGGATACAATGAGAGTGCCATTGTCGTCGTTATTTAGGAACCATAAGTGAGGCCACATAATTCATTTATGGAGATCCGCAATGTGTGAACTACCTAAAAGATCACGGATTTTGTAGATGCACATATTATGCCACTAGTTTACCCATTTGAAAGCCCAACAATTCGCTGCAGCCACTGAAATGATTCACCTTGTATGTACTCGAACTCTGTAAAAATGTCCCTTAAGTAATACGTCATAATTAGGAGACATCTGAGGGCAGATCTTCTACTATATATTATTAGCAATTTCAGTAAAACTGCCGTTCCTAATCTAGCGTCCGGCTCATCATTTCAAGTTAATGGCTGCCTTGACTTTGCCCGCATATAAGTCTGGCACTTGCCCAGGCCCTCGTGGAAATTTAACGAGTGTTTAAATGGCAATACGTCAGATTACCAAATGATATACTCTGAAACGAGTGAGACTCATAGTGGGCGTAATGAAAGATTTATCAGCACCAGCGCACGTTTTCGCTGCTTGCAAAGACATTTAAGTTGTGCCCCGCTGTCACAGCAGATTGTCACTAATGTGGCTGCCAGATGTTCATTGCAAATGGAGGATGCGGGAGCCATGAGTTACCGCATGAACGAAACCTCTTTATTGATCTGACGTGCGCGGTTTGCGCAGCTTGATAGAAATATCTGTCTTCTCCTGTGCAATTGTTCTGAAAACATCAGCCGCAGACTTTCAAATGTACCATATGTCACACTACCTTTCAAACTTGTCGTAATAACGCAAACCACATTGCAACTGTTCCGCCATTGAAGATTGAGATACGATTTTCGAATATTGTACTTATGTCAAGGCGTAATCAGGTGCCAACTAGGCGATAAAGCATCCTGTTTTACAAAATATTGAAGCACCGAATGACCCAGTCTAAGGCAGTTTGTGCGCTCATCTTGTTGCACACTTTGTTCTCACTATGATTGATGGCGATGAGAATGATAGAGCGTGATTAGGCCCTTCCTAATTGATAGATGGCTTTGAAATGCGCACAGAGACCTAAATTTCCTGCAGGTGACACGAGGAGAGATCCTGCTAATTTTCACGCAATTATATACCTATGACCATGGTCTTTAACTAAACGCTGCACTTGTCTTGGGTCATTTTCGCAAAAAAGTCCCAATGTTAGCAGAAGGCCGAAGCAATAAATGTGATAGCAACACACTCGG
Source organism: Rhipicephalus microplus (assembly GCF_043290135.1). Classification (NCBI taxonomy): domain Eukaryota; kingdom Metazoa; phylum Arthropoda; class Arachnida; order Ixodida; family Ixodidae; genus Rhipicephalus; species Rhipicephalus microplus. The sequence goes on along the minus strand of NC_134703.1, from coordinate 93,017,955 downwards.
CTGTTATTCGAAGTAAGGCTAGGAGAATTACGAACCGTACAAAGTGTGGGGAACATGGTCGTTGTGCTTGAATGGGCAGTAACCCCGACATCTAGCAGGTGTTGTTGTGAATAGTTGACTGCGTGACATTCAACAATGGCAAAGTGAAAGTTCGGCCTTGAGGAGCTCGACAAGAAACGGGTTTTCATCTTGAAGTACATTAACGTTTAAGTCTCCAGAGACTATCATTGGGACATCCTATAGGTACACCGCACAGACGTTGCGCAACAAGTTTATGACGTCAGTCAGCAAGATTCCTAGTGAGATGCACATTGTTGCGACGAGGAAGCCGTGCGATGTGTTAACGACCCAAGCGTCACAACTGGGGCAGCCAGTTCATTTTGGCAGGGTAAAGTGATAAGAGTGGTGTGCATTTCGATGGTAACCGCTTTCACAGGAACAACAGGACCAGCAACTTACCCTATAGTCCGGGACTTGATGCAGGCATTTTTTTGTTAGTTAAGCGGAGCCAGGGGTATTTTCATCTACCCCTTTTATTCGACTCTATATGCTTCAGTGAACCCACCACTGCAATAATCAAGCCATCAGACACGTCAAAGTTTAGGAAATCGTGTATGGCTTGTTCAAACAAAGGACATTATTAGTTCAAGAATGTTTCTTTTAAGTCCACTGACAGTCAGCCAGTGGTAAATGATGCATATGCATAACTCGCAGCTAGTGATTTTATTAGATTTGATATATGGGGCATAATGTCCCAAAACCAGCATAATATTCTGGGAGACGCCGTAGTGCAGTGGTCTGGGAATTTTGGCCAACTGGGGTTCTTTAACGTGCACCCAAATCTGAGCACACGGGCCTATAGCATTTTCGCTTCCATCTAAAATGCAGCCACTGCAGCCGGGATTAGATACCGCAACCTGCGAAGCAGCAGCCGAGTACCTCAGCCAGAAGACCACCGTGGCGGTGCTCGCCGCTATTGAGATGAGCACTATGAGCGGCGTGACCTAGTTGATCAATGCAGTGCGTTGAGAAGAGAGGTGTCACAGGTTAGAAACTCCGATGGATGCCTTGAAATTTATACGACGGAAATTCAATGAAAGTGTCCATATATTTGGTATCGCAATAAAAAATTCCAGCAGTGTCATTGTCCCGTGGCAGAATTTTGGCTTGACATGCCGAAATCTTTGGTGTGAATCCGCCTCACACTCGTTTATTCCGCCTCCATGTGCAAGTTAGCTGCGACAGACATAGGCGGTAGTGGCATCGGTGGCATCAGTGAACGACAAGGCTATCGAAATCGGTTGCTCCTAGGATGTCATAATAGTTTTCAAAGTAGAGAGCATTGAGGCCTATGTCGAAAGCAAAACTGTTGACAGCAAGTTTTTCTTTCTAGAGAAACCACTTTACTTGTGCTGAAGTTGCCTGATCACGGTCGGTAGAACAATCAAGAAAATGATCGTTAATGCAAGAGAAGATCAAAGAAAGGGAACGCAAAGTTTAGCGCAAAATAAAAGACAGCGGAAGATAGAAAACAATATGAGGAAATGAAAGGTAGTACGGCTGAAGTGCGAGATGAATCACGGCGAAGAAAAGAAGCGACCAAAACACCCGAGCGTGGCATAAATCCCGTTTGATTTTCAGAGCTAAGAGATGGCACCAGAATACTTCAGCGTCATTCGTTCAACAAAGGCGTTGAGAGCACCAGCCACATCCACACGTCTTCACGATTGACAACGTTGTCGGAGTAATGGGTTGAGGCGCAGTAAGAGCGACATCTCAGTCGGAAAGTTCGCGCCCGTTGAAGCAGAAGCTCTCCACCACAACCAAGAGGACCTCGTTCTAGCCACCAAGGCCGAAAGTCATCGCCGCGTCCGAGACATGCGAGCCCTTTCCTGGCAAAGCCATTCTTTTACCTGTTAAATCGCGATATGAAAACTGGTACTTAAACATTTCGGTGTATAACACAGTGCGAAGTATGGTGAGCCTTCTTAACCATTTTCTTGTTTATTACCAGCGATAAAAGGAAATTGGGTGGTGAAATAGACAAGTTGGTAAAAAATATCGGCGGTAATAATAAATCAATGTGTACCGTAAGCGCTTTTTTAATGAAAAATATATAACCAATGCCAAAAATTTACCAAAAAGTATCCATGCGAATTTTTGTTACAGTTAAAAAGAAAATGACTACGAAGGTACACAAAAAAACAAAGGTCAACAGGACAGGAATATCACTGCAATAAAAAAGTATCAAAGAAACAGTAACAAAGAACGAATCGAAAGTGTAACTGAAGCGTTAAAATTACGACAGCTTGTTCTGAAAGTCTTGTGTATACTGTACTAGCACCGAAGTTTCACATCTTTCAGCGACATTGTTTATTAAGGAGGACGACGTTATGACATTTATGCTCAACGTGATTTTAAGATGGCCAGTGGGGAAAAATATTTGTATGAGAAACGTAGACCATCCTTTGTCCATAGCCACTAAAATTATGTGTAACTGTCCCAGTTTAACCAATCAAAGAAGTTTATGAAGTTTGCGAAACCTGCCTGCGTTACACTCTTTAAACCTCATTCTTAAATGTATCAGCATTCAGAGGCATATGTAAGGTAATTTCTTCCCACAGCTCACGCTCATCACACAAAACTGAGCCATAGTGACATAAAGCACGCTTATCTTTGGCCAGGTTGCAAGCTGTGAGCCCGTCATAGAAAGCAGCCCAATACTTCATTCGTGGTGACGCGAGTCTCTCTACGACAATGTTGACTTGTACGTAATAGGGTTTCATGGTGATGGTAATGCGCTATTTTCGCTCAGTGCGCCAGACTCACAACATTTGTTCGTGAAAAGTGTGAGCTTGGCCAATCCTGTGAGGAATTGATGATGAAAACAAACACGGCACACTGAGGAGCCCACCGCTTGCACAGTGGGGGTTCCTTCAACTGTCTCCTGTTAGAGCAGATATCCCAGGTCTGAAGAAGGTAAGATATAGTGTTATCTCATTAGAGCAGCAACGAGCGGCTGTCTTCAGCAGCCTGTACTCTCACTTCGCCACATGGCGCACTCGCTGGTAGCTTGCTGGACGGCAAAAATAAGCCACCACTTCGTTCCTGACTTCGATGGGAGAAATCAAGCGCCAAGCTCGACCCCCCCCCCCCCTTCACACTGCTACTGCAAACGATTCCGTTTGTTTTAAAACATCCTTTTAACGCGACGTTTATAACTGTTCTACGTTCACCGTTCGTTTCAGGCTCGCAATGTACGAGACACCTTTCTAAGTTTGACGACAGCCCTAAGACTCATTGTGTGTGGTAGACGAAGCGCTTCATACATTGTAAAGTGAACACTCGAGCGCGATTTCAACGTTATCGTGTGAGCGTCGATTATGGATTAGCAAAGCGCCACGGTTCGTAATCGCCTTCTGCGGAGAAAGTGGTCACAAGTTCCCCTCACCCTCTTTCTTGTTGCTTAAGCTGCGAGGACTCCTGTGAGAGTAAGGTCCATTTTAATTAACATTTTCTTTTTTATGAAGGTCCGTTGTATAAATTTTGTGCCCTAGCCTTTCGTACACTTACAGCCCGGGAAGAGTTTTCTGACCTCGAATAAAATTAGGTATTACGCATCTGAAAAATGTTAACTTCACATCTAACGGTTGTGAAACAGTTGTAGTTTAGAATTTTGAACTGATGAACTCATCGTAATAATGAAGTATTAACAGGTAGTTCACCAAAAAACCTAAAGGTTGATGTAATGATTGAACATTTGGTTGCAGGAGAGATGCTGTTCTGTGATGCAAGTCTCCAATCATTTTTTTATGAAACATCAAACTTACTGCCTGTAAAGCCCACTAATTCTTGCTATATTTTGGTTCTACACGGGAAAAAGCAGTACAAAATGTGTGTCTCAAATGAGTCATGTATCCGTAGTCCATCGCAGTAGTAAGAAGGTCGCGTACATCTTCACTGTGAGTTGAACGCATACACTGTGCGCATGCATCTTTTTAGTACTGTGAGCAATTGTTCTTCGTTTGTCTCCATATTTACAGTGGCTACAGTGAAAACCTTGGAAATAACTGTTTTCCCTGCGGTTGTGTCTAAGCCACTTTGCGTATTTTGTGTCGCTGTGATCATGGTACATAAGATGATTTCGAATAACGACCCAGTTTATAATCTAGGTTAACGTCTCAATACGGTCCTTCAAGTTTGTTTCTCTCTCTTCCACTCTAGTTACTCCTGCTTACTACATTGGAATGACATAACCTTCGTTTGTAAACGTTCGCCTAGCGTTTCAGCTGATCAAAAACAAAGCAAGCTTCCTCGCTGCATTTGCAAGAGCATTCTTTGCAATGATGTTTAGCGTTTTCAAGGAGATGGGAATGAGGAGTGGTCAAACCAACCAGGAGCTCTCAGTGCATATCATCATCATCATCATCAGCCTGTCTACGTCCACTGCAGGACAAAGGCCTCTCCCATGTTCCGCCAGTTAACCCGGTCCTGTGCTTGCTGCTGCCAATTTATACCCGCAAACTTCTCAATCTTATCTGCCCACCTAACTTTCTGTCTCCCCCTAACCCGCTTGCCTTCTCTGGGAATCCAGTTGGTGACCCTTAATGACCAGCGGTTATCCTGTCTACGTGCTACATGCCCGGCCCACGTCCATTTCCTCTTCTTTATTGCAGCTGTGATATCTTTAACTCCCGTTTGTCCCCTAACACCTAACACATGGTCAGTTCCCTAACACCTAACACATGGTCCCCTAACACCTAACACATTCACCTAACACATGGTCAGTTCCCTGCAATGGGTTACAGCTATGAGAAAAGGTGAAGAAGAAGAAGAGGAATGTGTTCGCGTTAGTTGCTCTTGTACGTAACATTTAGTTGGAGTGGCGGGTGGCAGTGGTTTGGTTTTAACGCAAAATGCACAACCATCCGGAATACACCAGAACTTCAAAGTTTCTTCGGGAAGCTCGCTTTAAAGCGCACCTGGCCATAGTGCATAACCAGTTTAAATTCCACTCGCTTTCCGACGAGAACCACACCCCTTTCAAACCAGGAGACCTCGTGCTAATTTAACGCACGTGTTCCACAGCATTACCAAAAGTTTCTTCCCGGTTTGCCAGCCTATTGAGAGTGGTGAAAGCCCTAGGCCCCGTTACGTTCCACTTTGAAGTTATTGCGGAACTGGGAACCAAAAGCAGGAACCGCGTTTTTTTCGCCCATGAAAGCCAGTTGAGACTATAAGTGTCACGTGATTTCAGTATTCACGTCTCTTCGTCTTCTGGCTCAGATTTCAAGAAAGAGGGGGCAGCGAATGTAGTGGATCATAGCGATGGAGTGACTGGTGCGTGAGGAGTAGTCCACTGAAAAAGAACGATGAAGACAGTGTTGGCCGGGATTGTGTTCGCATTGTTCGCAATGTGTTCCTGTTTATAAGCTTTGACCTGCTGTAATTATAGAGAGACAAGCGTTGCGTTTTTTGTTTAGGTCTTCCTCAATTTGTATCACTTAAACTCTTGTATATGGAAGCGAGACTCCCATCACTTAATTCACGTTTGAAATAATTGGTGCTACTATCATTTTTTATGAATCCTCAGGAAGGCGTTCCGAAACAGTTTTTATCTCCCAGCCTGAGATGTCTTTTGGAGCAAGGCACATATATATATATATATATATATATATATATATATATATATATATATATATATTATTAAGGGGAACAAGTGGATTTTTTATGTGTTTTGACACAATAATTGAAATCTAACAGACAATATTGCCAAGGAAAGTATAGGGGATGTTATTAAACCAAATTTTAAGGTAAATTTGCAGAAAAGTGGGTGAAAAGATAACTTGCCGCGGGCAGGAACCGATATATATATATATATATATATATATATATATATATATATATATATATATAGGCCCTAATCTATACAGGCAGAAAGAACATTTGAATTTAACCTTCTTTCTGAACATATTGACCACAGTCGGAATAACATCTCTGGATTTATGAGCGCCAGCGAGGCGAAAAAAGAAATAATCAACTGAAATATCGCACTAATGTTTGTAGAATATACTGGCAACTTCCTACCTCTTGTTCTCCTCAAGTGCACAACCTATATTTTTCACTCGGATGTACTCGGCGTCAACACCGCATTCGTCGTTCTTAGCGTGCTGCCTGCTAGAATAAAGCTCCGCTTTAAATAGTACATCACAATGTATGAATTAAAGTTGATTCTAATATTTATGCTTAAAATGATCACAAAAGTGGAGATTTAAGAAGGTTATGATATTACTGAATGATCTTTCTTCCTATATAAACTTGCTACACAAAAGTTCGGACTTAGTGTGCCTAGTAAACGATAGCTATACCCATAGAGTAAAGTCCTTGTATAAGCACATGTCACCGTTTAATAAGTACAAGACCTATAGGCTTATTGAAGTTGTTTTGAATATATAAAAGAACAGGTCACGCCTCGGCAGCTTCCGCTGGAAAGTGAGCGCCAACCTGCAAAAAGTTCTGACTGCTAGGCATGTGTTGCTGCATTATTGATAGACTAGCTCTCGGTAAACGACCGTACCTGAACGAAGAAATCATCGACTCTAGAGCAGCAGAATTTTATATTGATTTGCCTGTTCAAAGCAGAATCTCCGTGACATAGATGAGTCGCTGGTTGTTGCACGTCCTCTCACAGGCAATTATTAGAGTAGATGTGCGCGTGTCGGAGCATGGCAGAGTGATTGTTCATAGCATGTGGGCAAATCGTGGCTTTCTTATTTCATCTAATGCACGTTTTTGTTTCCTTTTTTGTTTTGTGTCACGCTGAACCATTCAGGCGGGTTTAGAAATAGCGCTAGTAAAGACAACACTCCCTGATAGAAGTTTTTGCTTCTTAGTGCACTACTTCGCCCAATTTACGTCGAAGAATGATGAACAGACGTTGTGAAAAAATCATAGTAGGATAAAAAATCAAGTCAGAAAGAGCTCTGCTTTCCAATCAATGAACATGTTCGATATTCTTTTAAAGCAATATTCACAGGAGGTATTTTGTTTACAATGAAAAGCATATCTTTTTAGGCACATGTGAGCAATATAAAGCTCATCCTATTTATCGTTCCTTTTTATGATGAAAACTTTCAGTAGAACTTCCTAACAATAGTTGCACTAATTAAAAAATATTTTATACAGACATAACAATATCATTTCCCAGTGCTATGAACCGAAATCAATGAAGGTGAAGAATATTAAAATAGAGTGATTAAAAACCACAACGAAGACATTAGAACTAGGGCCACCTTGGTATAACGGGCAGCTATATTGAATCATTATGAGTGAAACGACCCAGCCGACACTTAGAATTCTAATGAAAAATTGAGTTGAGAGATAATTACTTAGAGTAATTTTACTGAAGCAACGTTGGTTAAAAACGTTCGGTGGTCCAGTGAACACCTTTTATTGTTCAGACGAAGTGGGAAAGCTCAATGCAAATAAATATATGAATACTTAACCTAGATACTGAATACAATGACACATTGTGTTTCGAAGCGTTCTGTTGTCTACGGGATGTAACAAGTAGAGACGTATATTACTTTTCCAACCTAAATAACCCTACGAAATAAGCAAGAAAGCACGCGTATTGAGCCATTTTCTGGTGAAAGCAGCGAAATAGTTTCAGCCACAAGTATTTTGTAGGTCTTTTAGCAGTACACATAGTATCGAATAAAAATATTTTGACCCTATTCAAGCCATTGTGTATTAAGAAAAATGCTTGCGAAATATTAAAAAACCGATTCTTTGTGATAGGTATTTACAAATTATTCACCGACTATCACAATAAAAATATTGAAAAATATTCATTATGCGCTTCAACATACTTTCTGGTGTTGTGGAATGTTTTGATGCTGCAAATTTTATTTAAAGCAAAAGAATAGTTTTTTTATGTCCACAACCTTTTCTTTTAGCAGGCTCTTACAAACCAAAGCGTCTTCACCTATTAAGGGTAATTATTGCAATTCAACGGTGGGAATTTCAGCTGTTTATATTGTTTTTCACACAATTCGAATACTTTTGTTGGTTTTCAGTATTGCAAGCCTCTTTTGGGGCCTTTATACTGCTACGTCACCACGTCACATTACATTGTGGATAGACAACATGCTGGGTTCCTAAATGTCTGCAAAATAAAACAAATAGTACTTTATTTATTTCTACAAAGAGGACCACAATCTGTAAGCACAGCGGAACTTCTTTGCCATTTTAAATGACAATAGCTCATGGATCTATGTCAGTGTCCCATTTCAACATTTGGCAGCAACATCAAATGTGCAGAGGTGGTTTGGTGGCCAAAATCAAATACCGCAAGATTTGCTTCGCTGGACCAAAGAAATGCCTGTTGTGTTGAACTAATGTGGCTGCCACATTCAGCAGTTCAAGAAGAGAGAACGCAGCTATTTCAGAAATTCGTCATGCCATTTTTGTCTAAAGCATGGGCAACTGTACTATAATTCACACTACACCATCACCATTTCATATACGGGTACATCGATCTTCAATACTCATGAAATTCAGGGGAGAAAGCAGTTGTTGATGACAAGGCAGTCTTCTACGATATTAACGAAAAGGGTGTCAAAAAAATTGGGGGACCCTCAAGCTTCGCCTTTAAGAATTGAACGCGATAGCGAAATCCAGCCTCTAGTGCACCCTTCAACCACTAAGTGCATACTTATCCATATGTTTTGTTACATACACACGCACGCACACAATCACGCACGCAGTAAATTGGACCAGCTTGCGCTATTATCACCGAATGGGCTCGTTTTCGTCGTGACACCTGTCGAACAAAATGCACTCAAAGGGCTCTGAAACACTTTTTCAAGTAACCATAGAATGAATTCACTATAAGAGGTTATTGCCTCACGAATGAAACGCCGCAGAAATTTTAAGAATCCGTTCAATTCGAGTGGAGTTACAAAGGTTTGTCGCATGCTGCAATGACATTATCTCTTCTCTCGTCCCGACGAAAGCGCTGGAGACAAAGCAGAGAGGGGGTGACATGGCATTAAAACTACCATGCCTCGTGACCATGAGTACTTTTTGTTTCTTCGAATGTGCGGCTTTTTCAGTGTGATCGCGCGCGCACGAGTGGACAAGAAGCGGCCTTCCACGACTATCTCGGTAACTTTAATTTTTGGTCACAGACTCACAGACGAAATTTAGCTCACAACCAATGGGTCTGACGCCGGCGGCGGGTTTTCTGCGACACTAGCTCTTTAACGCTGTCGCTTTAAAACGTCACAGCCATGCCGTAAAGGTGAAGCAATGAATGCGATAGCAACAAATTGGAAGGTCACGTGGAGAATGAAAAGCAGATAGAAACGTGCCGCACGTTTCTCGTGCACAAATGACGCACGAAACGTACTCACAGGTAGAAATGAACGCGAATAAGCGTCTCTGTTGTTATTTTTCTGTATCTGATCACGCTTCCTTTTCACAAACTGAGACTGTGCAACATTTGCAGTGACTTTTGTGTGTCCGGAAACCAAAACAGAACCGTTCCGGTGAAAACCAAAGGCCGGACAAGACGTCCGATTGTCCCCACCACGAGATAAGCGCATGCGTGAGCGTCTGCCCTGCACCCTCTTCGCGGGGCAATGTATGCGTGGGAAAATAGAGCGCGCGCCGCCGCGTCGTGACGATGTGGCGACGTGCGCTATTTGGGCCATGTTGCCCGTGATGCTAAAAACACGATAGTAGTTCCCAAAATGTGCGTCACTAGCGGTAAGTGGTAGATATAAATAGCTTGCCATTTGCACGGTCAAAGAGGTGCTCTCTCGTGGCTCAGTGGCTAACGCCTCGCACTCATAATTCAGAGGTCCCACGTTCAGTTCCGCGCGCCGAAGAATTTTTCTGGATTACTTTTCACTCATGCGTTTTCATGTATATAGATACGTATACATATACGGTGTGTGGCGCCGATGGCATAATCCAGTCCAGAGTGTCCGTATAATTGCTATCACAATAAAATGCGAACAGAGGATGACACATCACCACGCAGAAGACATTAGCGACCAGAAATGACGTTTTAAATGTCACAGCTTCTTTTTGTTAGTGCTAGTAAACGATGAATTGTTGTTTTTCGGCTATTGTGAAACGCCAGAGAGTAAAGAACCATGGGAATGCGAGTTACATCGGCTAGTAGAAAAAGAGCCATTCTGGCCAGAGCAGCATCAACGTGGTAACTAAGCAGGAATGCGACCACCAGAGTATATGCCCTCTTTCGGTGGGAATCTGCAATCACGTGTGGCTACACGTTACAACTTCACTGGTTAACCTTATATGTACAGAGTGCTTGAACAGCAATTTTTTTTGTTGGGGGGCGAAACTCTTGAAGTCATGGTTCTGTCCAAGCAAGTCTTTTCTGACTGGTTCGTAGCGGCCTAATTGTATGGCTCACCAAGAAGGTTATGGTAGTGTTAGTGACAGACGGATAGACAAACAGGCGTGTTCGCAAAATTTCAGGGGCAGCACTACGGCCATTCAATGCATGTCTCACACCAGAGGCTCTCCGTCGCTGAAACTACAGTGCTTGCAGGCAATGCACCATTTTTCTTCACAATGTTGGGTAAGTTAGGGGGGGGGGTGAGGTGGCTTGAGCATTTCACTCATATCCGAGGGTGAACACAGAAACTACGGCAACATTTTTTGAAGCCATTCAAAAAAAAAGTTTCGTGTCATACAGTGCCAGATATTTATGTCAGATGATCCTCCAGTCCTTGAGATTGCATGGGAGCAGTGATGAGGCCTTTGCCGAAGCGGCTGCTTGTGCCGGGATTGTGTTTCATAACAAATAGCTCAACTTTCTTCCATTTTAAGCGGGGGCATCGGCAGAACTTACTTGGGGCAGTGCATCCACAAGGGGAGGCACATCCAGTACAGCAGCTTTTCTTCACTGTATTTATTTTCCCAAGAGTCGGTTTCAGTGCTAATGAGGACGTAGTTGAAACGGCGTGCCAAGTTTTAAGTGGTAACGAATCAACGCAATTTTACTAGCTCGGAAGCTGTGGCCACACGCCCATCCCGTTCATGCCTCTCATGAACCCCGTTCTTTTCATGAAGCAATACAGTAAACAGAGTCTAAAGGCTGATTTTTACATTCTCATTTAGCAAACAGATTTTCCGAATGAATGATTATAGTGTGTAATTACCTTTTAGAAGTTGACCACTATGGCACATGATGACTTTCAAGTCAAAACAACTATTTATTTACCATGTAAGCAAAAGGATTGCAGCATATCGACGAAGGCGTACGCTTCCTAACTTGGCAGCTGCTTTCGAAAATGACATTTCGGACAGGAACACTAAAATAGAATCTCCAACAGAGTTGAATAAACACATCAATGTCAAATAACTTGCATTAGGTTTACATCACAGATAATAAAATATTACGGGCTTGTAAATATCCAGGTACGCCATTTACACAACACAGGTCAAATAACACAACTAAAGGCAGTACTACACAATATTACAAAATAATGTAGAGCTGTAACTGCAAATATTTTTTATGTGTCTAAAGCATATGTATTTTGTCAAAGCAGTGTTGCGTTATTATGTGCTATGTATCTAAGACGGCATCTGATAGTATTTTCCAAACTATGTTTTTTCCAAGCTATGAAACACGGTGCTTGATGGTGTCACGCTCACATTCTATTGCACTCTTGCTCGGGGTAGAAAAATGACAAAAAAGCTTTGTACAACGGTAGAGTATGACCTTATCACATATAATAAAAATGTGATACGAAATCATAAATACGAATACTACGTACAGCGGTAGATGATGACCTAGGTTGCAAAGGAAGACAGCCACAATGCAAGTATAAACGGTCTCGTAATGATTACCATGGTGACTTAACAGTAGCTGGGCCAGAATTACTGCAAAAAAGTCTGTTTTCAAAAAACAAAATAAAATCTGAGTCACTTATGCAAAACGTAATTGTCCTCGGTAGAAAGTGTGAGAAAATCTGGGCACAAGCGCGACGTATGTGTGGCTCAAGGAACAAGATTACAACAGTAATTGGGTCCGAGAGCATCACTGCTGTTCGCAACGAGAGGAGACATTTTACTTTAAGCCTATAGCAGAACTAGCAGCATTGTACTGGGCTCTTTCGTGCCCAGTGCCGTGCCTTAACTTTTATTCTTGACAGTGCCTAAGCACAGCAACTATTGTGTGGGAATAACGTCCCTTACGGTGATGAGGCAATCTGTAAGAGGCTTCGACGACGATGCTGTGAAATGCTTCCCCGACACTAAAGAGTTCTCGAAATTACTCGGGCCTTACTTTCGTTCATTCTGCGCAATTTTATTTTCTTGTATACTTCACCGGCAACCATAAGGACTCGCAGGTACTTTATGACTCCCATTTCAACATTTCACCCATTCCGTTTGTCTTTTATCCCTCCTGTTCTGTCTCTTCGGTACCTTTGCCTGTACACCCAATATAGTGGTGAGATAAACGACCCAAAATCAAATTTATGACCCCCCGATCTCAGTTTATTGTCTATGACGCTGTACTTGCTATAGTTCGTCTGCGCTTGGAGGGCTGGCGAAAATACGACCCAACACCAGCCATTGCTGGCCCTTCTCTTTGCCGATTCTTCTTTTACCGACTAAGCCAGATACACGCACAAATGCTACTAGAAAGGGCAAAGAAATTGCTGTGTATAGATTGCTAATAGACATTTAACGTCTCTACTTTATCATTAGAAGTGTTTGGAGCTCGAGCAGCAACTTCTCTATTGTAATAATTTATGGAGCGGTTGTGGATGTTGGAAGGGTGAAGTAATTTCTGTGTGACTAATATTTGCCAGATAAATTGCAGCACCGATTTTTGAGGAAAAAACAATACTGGTATGAGGTGGTTTAGGACGGAAGGATTTAGAAAATCATTATGCACTGAGGATCTCACCAGAGAAGGATTGGCCACCCTGGTGCAGTATCTGGCCACCCCCTCCCGTAGGCATTCGTCAATTAACTCACGGCCCTCAGTCCCCACCAGCTGCGGAGCAACTGACCACGGCGGCGGTCAGATCTGCAAAACAGGAGAGGGGGCTTGGAATCTCTGGATACGGACAGGCCACCATTAGAACTTGAACTTAGCAACGTTTAACGTTAGAACGTTATCTAGTGAGGGAAGTCTAGCTGTATTATTCGAGGAGCTAGAAGGCATTAAATGGTATATAATAGGGCTGAGTGAGGTTAGGAGGACAGATGAGGCCTATACTGTGCTACAGAATGGGCACGTCATTTGCTATCGGGACTTGGCAGACAGAAGAGTACTGGGAGTAGGGTTCCTAATTCACAGAAACATAGCTGGCAACATAGAGGATTACTATAGCATTAATGAAAGGGTGGTAGGCATTGTAATTAAACTGAATAAAAGATACAAAATGAAGGTAGTACAGGCTTACGCGCCTACATCCAGCCATGATGACGCTTCAGTTGAAAGCTTCTATGAAGACGAGGAATCGGCAATGAGTAAGGTGAAAACACAGTATACTATAGTAATGGGCGACTTTAATGCAAAAGTAGGGAAGAAGCAGGCTGGAGACCAGGCAGTAGGAGAATATGGCATCGGCACTAGAAACGCCAGAAGAGAGCTACTAGTAGAATTCGCAGAACGCAATAATCTGCGTATTTTGAATACCTTCTACCGAAAACGAGAAAACCGCAAGTGGACATGGAGGAGCCCTAATGGCGTAAATAAGAACGAAATAGACTTTATAATGACTGCACACCCAGGAGTCGTGCAGGATGTGGATGTGGTTGGCAAGGTAAGATGCAGTGACCATAGAATGGTACGGGCTCGAATCCGCCTAGACTTGAAGAAGGAACGACAGAAACTGATACGCAAGAAGCCAATCAATGAGCTGGCACTGAGAGGGAAAGTACAGGAATTCAGAGTGTCACTGCAGAACAGGTACTCTGCTCTTAGCGAGGAAACCAACCTTAGCGTAGATACAATGAATGATAATCTGACGAGTATCATCACGGAGTGTGCAGTGGAAGTTGGAGGCAGGGTAGCTAGACAGGACACCGGCAAGCTTTCCCAGGAAACGAAGAACCTAATTAAGAAGCGTCAAATCATGAAAGTGTCAAGTACAACAGACAAAATAGAACTGGCAGAGCTTTCGAAGCTGAATAATAGACGTAAAGTATGCGATGTAAGAAGGTATAACATGGAGAGAATTGAGCACGCTCTGAAAAACGGAGGAAGCGTCAAAGCAGTGAAGAGGAAACTTGGGATAGGCAAAAGGCGGATGTATGCACTAAGGGACAAAGAAGGCAAATTAACTACCAATATTGATAGGATAGTTAAAATAGCGGAGGAGTTTTACAGAGATCTGTACAGTAGCCGAGACAACCACGACCTTAATACTATGAGAACTAGCAGTAACCCAGACGACACCCCACCGGTAATGATAGAAGAAGTCAGAAATACTATAAGAACTAGCAGTAACCCAGACGACACCCCACCGGTAATGATAGAAGAAGTCAGAAAAGCTTTGGAGAGCATGCACAGAGGCAAAGCTGCTGGTGAGGATCAAGTAACATCAGATCTGCTGAAAGATGGAGGACAGATTGTGTTAGAAAAACTAGCCACTCTATTTACGAGGTGTCTGCTGACGGGAAAAGTACCAGAGTCTTGGAAAAACGCTAACATCATCTTAATACATAAGAAAGGAAATGACAAGGACTTGAAGAATTACAGGCTGATCAGCTTGCTCTTTGTAGTATACAAGCTATTTACAAAGGTAATTGCTAGTAGAGTAAATAAAACATTAGAATTCAATCAACCAAAGAAACAAGCAGGATTTAGAACAGGCTACTCAACAATTGACCACATTCATACTATCAATCAGGTAATAGAGAAATGCTCATAGTATAACCAACCACTATACATAGCCTTCATAGATTACGAGAAGGCGTTTGATTCAGTAGAAATATCAGCCGTCATGCAGACACTACGGAATCAGGGCATAGATGAAATATATATAAACATTCTGGAAAAAATCTACAGGGGATCAACTGCTACCATAGTGCTTCATAAAAAAAGCAACAGAATACCAATAAATAAGGGTGTAAGGCAGGAGGACACAATCTCTCCAATTCTATTCACTGCGTGCTTACAGGACGTTTTCAGAAGCCTAGAATGGGAACAGTTAGGGATAGGAGTTAATGGAGAGTACCTCAGTAACCTGCGCTTCGCCTATGACATTGCATTGCTGAGTAACTCAGGGGACGAATTGCAACTCATGATTACGGAGTTAGACAAGGAGAGCAGAAAGGTGGGTCTTAAAATTAATCTGCAGAAAACAAAAGTAATGTACAACAACCTCGGAAAGGAGCAGCGCTTTGCGATAGGTAATAGTGCACTTGAAGTTGTAAAAGACTATGTCTACTTAGGGCAGGTAATAACTGCAGAGCCTAACCACGAGATTGAAGTAACTAGGGTAACAGTTAGTTACCCTTAACGACCAGCGGTTATCCTGTCTACGCGCTAGATGCCCGGCCCATGTGCATTTCTTCTTCTTGATTTCAGCTATGATATCCTTAACCCCCGTTTGTTCTCTAATCCACTCTGCTCTCTTCTTGTCTCTTAAGGTTACACCTACCATTTTTCTTTCCATTGCTCGCTGCGTCGTCCTCAACTTAAGCTGAACCCTCTTTGTAAGTCTCCAGGTTTCTGCTTCGTAGCTAAGTTCGGGCGAGGTACAGCTGTTATATACCTTCCTCTTAAGGGATAGTGGCAATGTGCCTGTCATTATTTGAGAGTACTTGCCAAATGTGGTCCACCCCATTCTTATTCTTCTAGTTACTTCAATCTCGTGGTTCGGCTCCGCGGTTATTACCTGCCCTAAGTAGACATAGTCTTTTACAACTTGAAGTGCACTATTACCTATCTCAAAGCGCTGTTCTTTTCCGAGGTTGTTGTACATTACGCATCAGTCATGATCATATAAAAAATAAGACAAAAGCCTGTTGTTGGAATCACCGTATTAGGCGCATACGTGACGAAAGGAAGAACAACATCCCAATTGAAGTGATCGGAATTAATATGCCTAGAGAGCATGACTCCCATGGTTGTATTCAAGCGTCTCCTTAGGCCGTTCGTAAGAAGGTCGTTGGCTGTTGATGCGCGGCTCACCGTATGACATGATTTTAAAAGCTGTTGCAGAACTTCGGAGAAAAATACGCGAGCTCTGTCACTCAGTATTTCCCGTGGTGAACCATCACGGAGAACTAACCGATGCAAGATGGAGGTTGCAACGTCACGAGCACCAGCCGAAGGTAGCGCTTCCGTTTTGGCGTGCCTTGTCAGATGGTCGGCAGCCACAATCGCCAGTCGATTACGAGGAACAGAGCGTGATAGTGGGCCATTTAATTCAATTGCTACATGGTCGAATGGGCGTGAAGGACATGGTAAAGGCTGCAGTTGGCCAGCCAAATGAGGAAATGCCTTGCGCTGCTGACACAAGGAACAAGAGCGAATATGTTTGCGTACAAATGTGCACATAAGCCTCCAGCAGTAACGTTGGCAGATCCGCTCATACGTCTTTAGCGCACAGGAGTGTGCATGTTGCGGTTCAGCAAGAAAATGTTCGCACATATCAAACTGCAAATGGCTAGCTATAACAAGCAGCCATTTACGAACTACCTCTTGATAGTTTCGACGGTATAACAGGTCATCCTATATCGCGAATCACGCTGCTTGGTGGCAAAAAGCACGCGAATACCCGGAAGATAATGTGTCAGAGAGCATGTTCAAAAAGGAGACAATCCAAAGATCCTTCTGCTGTTCAGATGGTATGTCTGTAACGCTGACCGCTGAGAGGAGAACGTCAAGGGCGGAGATTTCCGATTCATCACATTTCATGGGTGATTGTCAAAGCTCATCTGCGTCAAAGTGCTTTCGCTTCGTTTGGTTGACGACGCGAATGGGGAATTTTTGGAGACGTAGTGTCCAACGCCCAAGGCAACCAGAAGAATCTTTCAGTGACGCCAACCAACACAGTGTTTGATTGTCAGTCACCACACAAAGGAAAGAAAATAGAGGGAAAAAAAAGGCAAGGAGGTTAACCAGCCTATAGGCAGCCGGTTTGCTACACCACATCAAAAGTTTAGTCGTATAAATAGGGACGAAACTTGTTTAACGCCCACGCAATCGCGAGGCACTCTTTTTAGGTAACAGATTAGTTGGCTTCTGCCTTGCATAGGCGATCACATACTCCGTAAAACATGGTTTTCATTGCACGAGTACTGCACCAAGGCCAACGCCACTTGCATCCGTGTGTAGTTCGGTTGGCGTCGTAGGGTCGTAATGACGAAGTACGGGCGGTGAGGTGAAAAGTTGGCGCAGGGTTGCGAAGGATTCGTCGCAGGCTGCTGTCCGATTTGAAAGATCCGCAGGCGCGGCAAAGAGGTTAGTGAGCGGAGCGATAACAGAAGTAAAGTTATGGACAAACCAATGACACTTAGAGCACAGGCCCACAAATTTCCGTAGCTCTTCACACAAAGCTCCATATACCTGGCTAGCCCCGTAAAAATCTATGGCCGGCCAACAGACAAGACACACCGCGCAATGCCTTGCCCTCTGGTTGGGCCGTGGTGTTCAATAACTACAACATGCTGTGAGTAGGAGTCCTTAGCCGAAGCTTCACGTTCAACCAGGCGTGTTCTTCTGGTCATCACATCACTTCCTCTGGTTCTGCGCACACCTATAAGCACAAGGGTTTGCAAAATTATTATTGTTAGATGTTATTCGTCGGTATTCAGATGTTTTACTAAGCGTTAACATGGATGCGTTAACGTGAAACTGGTAAACCTAACCGCTACAGCTGAAAGGCGCCTGAAGGCGCGTTTGCTTTGCAGCTTTGTTACGGTATTTAAAAGCAAGAAAGGTTAAGCCTGACCTGAGCTCAGAACGTGTTTTGGGTGTTTGATTTCAGTCACATTCTCGTTGAACGTCTGTGATCGTTGAGGCAGCCTTAATTACAATAACGTTCACGCTGAAGCTATTGATGTCTTACCTTCGGGTAAGTTTATTTCTAGTTTTGGCGTATACCATATAGCCCCGGCGCCGCACCTTAATAGAAAGCAATTTGTACCTTCAGTGAAGAAAACGGCCATAACCCCGATATCTACATCCATAATGCGTGCCTGGACTGTATGTTCTGTAACTCAGTGATTATTGTCGCTGTGGCAGTGCTTTCATTCCCACATACTAAAAGTGCCTCCGGCTTTATGACTCCCGTTTGTAGTTTTGAACCCTTCGCTGAGTAATCAGATGACTTACCGGTTCATCGGTATAACGGCTAACCATGCAAGTTTTATAGCGTGGGTGATAGCGATAAGAAAATCTGCAGTGATGATTATAGCTTCAGAAAAGTAAGAATACTATTTCGCTGAGGGACCGCTGACTCATCAAGTAACCTTGCATACCGTGCAATATTGCGCCATTTACACCATTACGCGCTCAGTCAATCATTCTGACTATTCATGAAGTATTTAACTGGTGTGCGAGAGCAGTTGAAGCTTGCTTTGTCGACAACGCAAGAACGTTATGGACACTAAAATAACGTCACCCAAAAGCTCTCTTCAAAAGCCTGCGTGATGAGTCATCACTCTGTAAAAAAGGGACCACATCAGTATTGTTCATTCGCGAATACCTTGAAGCAGCGCGAAAGAAAATACAAATAGTAATTCAGAGATCAAAATGACAGCTGTCATATGGAAGCATTTTGTGGAGTAAGCAGGATTGAAAACAACAGGACACACAATAAGGCGTTTGTATGGATTTTTTTGTCCTTGGTTTTTCACACTTGATCTAGTTATCCGCAGAATGAACTCCCCAAACCTACAATGTCTTTCTGTTGGCTGGATTTGGCATAAAAAAGATTACGTTTTCAAGATATATGTTCTATCAGAAATCCCGCCTTCGCGAAATTCAAACGAATTAGGAGCCGTTTTAAGCTCGTACGCGTTAGTGTTCAATGATTTTATGGAGGTGCAGTTCATTTGAAAATTTGTTGAACTGCACTGTAAAGTGTGCAACCAAAGTAAAATATGTCGTTTGACTTACTACAATACTATCCTCCCTTGACAGTTTGCGTTATTTTCTTTTGTCCCCGAATAAAAAATTACGCTGAAAACAATGTGATGATTTCCAGTTGTCGGTTTATTCTATTCGATAGCCTTGTCTCTTCTATTGCAGCGGTGGTGGCACAGTTGTACAATGCAGGACTTCTGACGCGTAGGCCAATCTGGCTCAAACTTAAGCAATATGATTCGTAGTGCCACTAAAAATTTAGGTAGAAGCTTGTGACAAAATAGTACTAAGTTTAATTTTGGCCGAACCACGCAGCAGGATCAGATTCGGGTGACGCAAATATCCTTTTGCGAAATTTTTTCCCGTACTTTTTTCTCAAAAAAAAACGACTTGTTAGCACAGGTGATTATACAACTACACTGAATTCACTAACTTGCTATTTTCAAAATAACTTCCAGAAGCGTTCATCAGTCGCCTAAACCGATATGTTGTCATTAGAATCGAGCTGTTCTCAACCAACAGATTTGTGTAAAACATAACAGTTGTTCAAGAAAGGCTGAGAAGGCTACCAACAGATGCCTATTGCAGAGCGCCGAGCGTAGCACTGTTATTGCCAGCAAAATATTAGCAACTGAGTATGTAGCCCTAAAAGGCAGCATAGGTATTGTAAGATAGTATAATAGCACAAAATACTTTGCTGGTGTCTTTCGTTAAGAGTACTTACAATGGCAGACAACCTAAACACTGGTGGAAGAACACATTTATGTCTCTCTTTTTTTCTCCTCTTCTCAGTGTAGCCAATCGGACTTCTTTCTGGTTAACCTGCCAGCCTTCTCCCTTTGTCGCTTGCTTCCTTGCTCGTATTCAGGGTGCTTATCTAGAAACTATGTTCATTTGATAGCCTTGCACCAATTATCCACCCGCAAAACTACTTGTAAAGCTACTTGTAAGTCACTAGCTTATGCTTCCTATTTTCTGTTTAGAAAGGGTCAAAAACTTCGAACACGGATGCGCTCACAGCGCAGAAACTTGAGACCTGCAACTCTACTTAATTACACTTACGGTCTCAAGAATAACTTTGGCTGCTATTTCAAAAGGCAGCACAGTAGTGAAAGAGCGAGAAGTGCTGAGAATGGCGTGACAAGAGCTACGCACAGCGTCTTTTTGCCTAAAGGTTAACAGCTTGGAAAAGGCCCACTTAGTCACCGAGGGCAGTAAAGAAGAGGCTTGCGAAATGCTGGCGCTCGCGAAACCACTTACGTGTGGGAGAACGTTAAATCAAAGCGTAAATCTCTGCCTTCAAAAGCGCACGGTGGCGCGAGGAACAGCGAGTTTGAGTAGCTTCGGGTGCGTTTTAGAGAAGAATGTGCTCTGGCGGAAAGAATTATCTTTGCGCTACACTCGTGTCGTGACAGGATAAGCCGAAAGGCGAAGGTTGCGCAAGGCGCGAAGAATGTTGCCTTAATTGGTGCACACCGCTCAACTACGGGTTCAGCAAGCAGCAGAAACTTTTGCTTTTTATCCGTTAAGGCAAACCTATGTTAAGAGTCAAGAGGTCAAACCGGTACGTTTTTCTGATCCTACGGATTTTACGGTATCTATGCCGTAAGCTGGAGGTGTGTTTTAGCAGCGCACCTTTTCTATCGGTGAAAAAACGATCGTTTTATTTTTTTATCAGCCGATATGAAAATATTTCCACCAATTTTACAAAAGAACAGAAGAGAGAATGTATAGAACATGTAGAAAAGGTCTTTTATTTTAGGGGTACATGTATTTAGTATAGCCGAGTGCTTTTGTCTGGACCTATAAGCAGCATTGACGAAATCATAAGGAAAGGAAATTTGGTTAAAATTACGCATTCTTGATCACTTCCCTCGAATTTATTCCACGATATAAGTTATCACGTCATGCACTGAAAACCTGACACTAATATAAGGGAAGAGATACCGGTTGTGCCTAAATAAAACAGTGTCATACTACTTCGCAAAATAAGTGTTCTCTTATATTGGAAAAACACTATTAAAAATCTAGAGAGAGAAACCAGATGAAGGTATTGAAATGAGACCTAGAAAGTTCATTGACGGAAATTTCCCTCGAGACACCAAGCTGTCATGTAAATTTGATATCTGGAAAATGTCATTTTCACGCATCATGTTAACACAACAAATGCTTCGTGATACGCTTTCAGTTATAATAAATGAAGTTCATTATAGTCGTATTGATTTAAAAAGAACTGAAAAGCATGCAATCAAAGCGTTTGTTTTTTGCCACCAAAAAATAATGCATTTCTTTTCTTTTAAATGTTACAGCTTCTGTTCAATTTATTTCTAAGGTTTACTGTTTTTTTTTGTTCACCAAAACATTGTGTAAAGGAAAGTTCATCTTGTTGTAATGATTATTGCAGGATTTATGATTGTTTAAATATCGTATTATATAGTATTTCTTTTAGCTTTTGTATTGTGTGGCATTTCTATTCATGTCATATTCCATAAAAACTGTATATGTATTCTGCGATCTCACTGTATGCCCCGTCAAACGGGGGCTCGAGGCTTTTTGAGTGAATAGTTCCACTTTTTCGTGAGCCCTCACGTTCATCAACACAGAAACTTGTGGAAGAAATTAAGTTTGATTGATCTTGTGATGTGATCTTGTGTCACCCTTGACTATTCGATGTCTTAGAAGGACATTCAGAAGAAAAAGAAAAAATTGTAATTGAGAACTTTAGATCAATTATAGTGACAACAGATATTGTACGACAGATGCTAGAACACCGACTGATGTGCGAAACGCTTTCAGATAGTCTGAGCGATTTTATAAAGTGCGACATTCATCCTTGACCCGGTGCCTCATGTCCTCTTTCTGTTGCGGCAGACCATTCATCCTAATTGAAGTAACAAAGTTCGGCCGAGCTCTGTATAGGCGTGTAGGATAGAAAAAACTTCGTGTAATTCATGCTTGCCCATTTTGAAACTGTAAAGCTCGTTTACGTATTCAGCAGCGTAAAAGAAACGTAGCTAAGGCAATGGGAGGGGGGGAGTCGACTTTATCCTATCACTTACCTTAAAGACGATTTAATGACTATTAGAGAGGGAAAGTGTGAGAGGTAAATAAGTACGCGAAGAAGAAAAAAATGGCCCGTATCTTCATGCTATACTGCAAATGTCGACGAAATACGCTAGTCTTGCGTATGAAGAGAGTGACTAAAACGTTTACTTGATGTTCTTCGCAAGAAAATCGGTGAATGGTATTTTGGAGGCGCTGCGTCAGGGTGCCTCGAGCGTGCAGCGGTGGTGAACGAGCGCATCGAGTCTCGTCACTCGTGAGACATGAGCGCTATCTGGCAATTATTTTGGAAAACGAAGCGCGCGGCGTGTGCTCCCATCTTGGAGGCGATAAGGTGTAAAACGCAAGGCGACGGGTGGGTGCCGCCACCGTGGCATCTTAGCAAAGCGTTGGAACCACTTGCCTTTTCAATGAAGGTTTGCATTATCAGCGCAGCGTAATAAAACAATTGTCCAAGTATGAACGCTAAAACTTACTGGTGGGCGCTGGTGGGCCCACCAGTACTGGTGGGCGCAATACTGGTGGGCAATACTGGTGGGCGCTGCGGATGGGGCCCACCGTTGTGGTATCGTTCAATGTTGTTTGGTACAAACAGACAAAGGTATAGACAGACAGACAGACAGACAGACAGACAGACAGACAGATCAAAATGTTTGCGCCAAAGGTCTTCAAGAAAGACTATCATCTTTAAAAATCATAGCATATCTACGCCAGGAGTGTGAGATTGGGGCGAAGCTGGGTCCGCATGCCACTGCCACGCCAATTCAGCCTCTCACGCTCATACTTCAGGGTCTTCGCGGCACCGCCGTTCGCATTTACGGCTAGCTTCAGCCTCCCACACCCGCACGGTGGGTCGCTTCTTCGAGCGCGAGCCGCCGCCACCCTGCGTACATGCCGCTCGGCAGCCTTGTCTATCCTCCCTAGATGAGCGTCTGTGGGCGCGCGCAAAAACGGTGCTTTTATTGTACTATGAAGCGCCTTCTGGCGCACGGTGCCGCTGAAGAACACGCGATCGCTATGGCGTGATTGTCTCTCTCCTTCCTAACGGAACTGTTTTCATAAAAGTCACCTTTTCTTATTATATTTTGCTACAAGCCCCCTCTAGTGGGGAACAATCTTGCAGTTCGCAGCGTATAGGCGTTTGTTATATACTAGCAGTAGCGCCATCTATGGCAAGATTGTAGACTCAATGAGCGGTGGTTACATACAAACGACAACAAGTACGAACGTATGACACCATAAGGAGCTTCGCCCCTAAAACTTGGAAGATAACATTAACAGTAGAACACGATAGTAAACAATCAGGCCTTGTGCGCAATGCCTTCAAAGTGTCACAAGAAAATAAAATTTTAGCGAGTAATATTGATAGTGGTTGTTTCGAACAATCTTTAAATGCCTAGTCAAAGTAGAATTGCTAAATTCTTCTTTTTGCAACTTGAAGAAGCACCTAGTACACGTTCGTAGAGTGTGCGGCGCACTCATGCAACTGCACTATTCGAGAATTATATGCCGCTTTAGGCCATCATTGCGTTTTGCAATTCGCATGTTTCAACGCTTGTTGCGATTGAACGATTCTGTCACGCAATATTGCTTACAGGGTACTTTTACTAGGCAGTTTCAAGCACTTGCGTAGCCTGGTAGTAAAACACGGTTTCGCTACGCAGGTCTGTTTTTCATTCACTTGCACTGCAGATTTGTTAATATTCATTATTTCACTTAATCTCAAATTTTGGCTATGAAGAAAGCCGATTTGTCGTTCAAAGGCACCAATGCCACTGTCTAAGCCGATACCCGAAATTTCGCGAAACGAGCTCTTTAGTGATAAATCTGTACCGGTCGATCTAGTGCCACAGGACGTTCCAGTCAGACGAGATCAGCAAATGGAGCTTGCATTTACTACAAAAAAAACTTTATGCAGCATTGCACACATGCTAGCGCTCATCGGCCCCAGGTCCGGATAGAGTGACCTATGCTGCCCTACGTCACCTAGGTCCGAAGGCACAACGGAGTCTCCTGGACATTTTCATTAAGTCTTGGCATGTTGTAATGATGCCTGATGAGTGTAAGTGCAGTTGTCTGGTGCCTCTGTTGAAGCCCGGACGGAAAGTCTCCATTGGATCTAGCATTAAACAGGCCTATAGCACTAGCAAGCTGCGTCGGCAAGGTCATGGATAGAGAAAGAGAGAATAAGGATGAAAGAAAGGCAGAGAGGTTAACCATGGCTGAACCTGGAAGGCTAGTTGAGGTGGACGATTGGGCCAGTTGGTGATACATGATCTAAGACTACTACGCGGTAGAAAACATGGACGGGAAAAAGACAAGGACAAGGATGCGCTTGTCCTGGTCTTTTTCCCGTCCGTGTTTTCTACAGCGTAGTACTCGCAGACCTGGTCGCAGACCTTGCACTGGAGAGGGGATTAGGGGAATAAATGTTAGAGAGAGGGAGAGAGAGAAGGAGCGAACTGTCACTCATGAAGGTTGACAAAACGGCAGTGATGTGCTTAACAACACAGACAGTGAGTCAAATGCATTTCCTAATAAATTGAGCACATTCATTGCATTAACTTCTATGCGCGGTTCCATGCACCCAAAATCTTGCACATGGTGAAGCCATGACGGTGCCGCTTGCGTTCTTAAAAAAATGGCAGATCCCACGCACATTAAAAATCGATTATATGCGAAGCATGAATGAGAAATGTCGATATGTGGCTTTAAAATCAGCTAAACGGTACGAGGTGTAGGTAAATGATGCCGTACACGACTTCAGTGTTATGATTATCATGTTTGGATGTGTCGTTTACCTTCGTCATCTATTCACGTCACGTGATACCAAACTTAGTATATGCAGAGCTTGCGAAACGGTCGCAACCACGCCATGATAATGATTTAATATGTGGCGTTTACCGTCCCAAAATTACCATAAGATTATGAAAGACGCCGTAGTGGAGGGCTCCGGAAATTTGGACCACCTGGGGTTCTTTAACGTGCGCCCAAGTCTGAGCACACGGGCCTACAACATTTCCGCCTCCAACGGAAATGCAGCCACCGCAGCCGGCATTCGAGCACGCAACCTGCGGGTCAGCAGCCGAGTACCTTAGCCACTAGACCACCATGGCGGGGCAACCACGCTATGAGCGTAGTATGTTGTCATGTTCTTACATGATACGCGTGTCAGGATTATCATATTTGCAAAAGTCATACATTTCCTCATCTATTGACGTCACGTAACACCAGATTCGTTATATGTGGAGCTAGCAAAACGGCCGCGAGCGCATCATCAAGCACCCAATATACTCCAATGTAGCGTTGCTGCGCGGGCACGTTGGGCACAGCGGCGCGACGTTAGCGAAACGGAGAGCACTCTAACAGTCTGACGCCAGGCGTGACCGGTGCGACTAGCCTCCGTCGGCGCGTCCCGATGGCTAGAGGCCACGAAATGCGACATGCCGCATTTCGCGCCAATGCCATAGATTAACAATACTCTATGCCGATGCGTTACCCAGACAAAACTGCGTCTCCCTCTTTTCGAGACGGAAGGATGCCCGACGCGCTGAAATGCGCATGCGTCAAAGCAACGCAGCGCAGCGCGCGCATGCCTGGCAGGACTGGCTTGGTGCCACGATATGAACGCCGGCGAGCACGTGCACCACGTTATGTCGAAATGTATTGGAGCCTTCACTGTGGCATGTAGGCATGTTCTCACATGACACGTATCCCATGATTATTATCCTTGCACCAGTCACATACCTTCGGCCCCCATGGGCGTCACATACTACCGAATTTGGCATATGTGAAGCTAGTGAAACGGCCTCAAGCACATCATGAGTGTGACATGTAGTCGTGTTATTACATGACATGCATGTCGTGATTATCATGTTTGAATGTGTCATTTACCAATGTTGTCTGTCCGCGTCGCGCAATACCGAGTTTGGTACATGTGAAGCTAGAGAAACAGCCGCGAGCGCATCATCAACGTAGCATGTAGCCATGTTGTTACATGACACGCATCTCATGTTTGCCATGTCTGCACCAGTATCATACCTTCGTCAGCCATTCACGTCCAGTAATACCAAATTTGGCCTAAGTGAAGCTAGCAAAACGGCCACCGGCGCATCATGAGCGTGGCTTCTAGTGATGTGGATACATGACACGCATGTCATGGTTTTTATGTTAGGGTCTGTTGCTTGTGTTCGCCATGCTATCATGTCATACCATACAAGTTTGCAACATGCCATGTGAACGAAACAACTGGAAGAGCTGCAGCACCATGAAATATAAATCATGACATTCATGACATACATGTCATGATTTTCATGTTATGACTAGTCAAATATGTTCTTCATATGGTCATGTTATGCCATGCCAAGTTTGGTATCGATACCAATATTGAAACGGCCAGGAGAGCTAAAAGTCGTAGGCGGCTAGATAGATAGATAGATAGATAGATAGATAGATAGATAGATAGATAGATAGATAGATAGATAGATAGAGAGATAGATAGATAGATAGATAGATAGATAGATAGATAGATATATAGATAGATAGATAGATCGATAGATAGATAGATAGATAGATAGATAGATAGATAGATAGATAGATAGATAGATAGATAGATAGATACGCTCAAAGTAACCGAAGTTCGCTGAGAAAATGCTTTGCATTTAAAAGCAGACTTCTGAAGGCTTGCGAGAACTGGAGTCTGCGTATGATATCTGCATATAGGCGTCCGGCGTGACACGGCCTCAAGTGCGCGCAGGGATACAGTAGGCGGCGACAATGATATCGGCATACCTTCGCCAGCAAGGTTTGACTATCGCCACAGAAAAATGCGCAATGGTGGCGTTTACACGTAAACCAATGTCTTTTACCTATTGTGCATCGATGGTCGATCAATCGCATATAAGAGAAGTTATAGATTCTTAGGCGTCATCGTAGATCGTGACCTAACCTGGAGCCCACATGTCGCATGCCTGAAGAAAAAGATCGTTGGCATTGAGAAGGTATTCAAGTTCGTGAACGGAAAATCATGGGGCCCATCCGTGCACTACATGCTGCAGCTTTATACAGCAATCTTTCTCGGACTCCTCCGGTGCAGCCTTCCTGTCCTGTCCAACACGTGCAAAACTAACATCCGTGAACTACAGAGCGCACAAGCCCAAGCACTTTGGACACGTCTTGGCCTTCCAAAATGCTTATCGATAGTGGCAACTATTGTCATTGCACAAGAACAGCCGGTCACAACGCATAATTTTGTTTAGGCGCTGAGAACACACATTGGGCGTTTATTACAGTTTCCATCACACCATTTAGTGTGTTTGACAGCACGGAGGTCCCCTTCTTCGTTCTGCGGTATTGTGACAAAACACCAGGGCATATTACCGCGTGGCTTAAACTTGTGATGCGTCCAGCAGCTGCGTTATGGAGTCTCCGTCAACCTGACGTGCGCTTATCGGTTCCTGGAATCGTTAAGAAGGCACGCATGTCACCGCTAGCTATAAAGTAATCGACTTTACATCTGTTGAACGAAAAGTACTTTGTCCGCATAAGTGTTTACACCGATGACTCCACTAATTCCAACAGCTTCACAGGAGCAGGGGTTGTTCCATCTGGTAATGTGTTGCTGCAATACAAGCTTTCGCACACCACGACGTTGACAGCTGCAGAACTCGCAGCGCTTCAAGGTGCACTCAAGTACACTCTTCGGCAGCAACCTATTCAATACGCCATGTTTTGCGACTCGAAGTCAGCCTTACAGACACTACGGTTCGTTATGCAGCACGGGTTACACGAACAATCAGTATATTAGATAAGGCGCGACTACCACGAAGCGCTCATCGAAGGTCACGATATTGTATTTCAATGGTTGCCGAGTCATTGCGGAATTGTCGACAATGACCACTCGGATGAAGCTGTTCGATCGGCCTATAGCGAAGACCTGCGTATCCCCATACCACTCTTGCCCCGCCGCGGTGGTCTAGTGGCGAAGGTACTCAACTGCTGACTCGCAGGTCGCACGTTCAAATCTCAGCTGTGGCGGCTGCATTTCCGATGGAGGCGGAAATGCTCTAGGCCCGTGCGCTCAGATTCGGGTTCACGTTAAAGAAACCCAGGTGGTCGAAATTTCCGGAGCCCTCCACTACGGCGTCTCTCATAATCATATGGTGGGTTTGGGACGTTAAACCCCACATATATATTATTATCATACCACTCTTGAGAACACACGCTGCAAGGCGACTACAATCACTTGCTCGTCGTATAACTCTCCTACAATGAATCACGCCGGGCTTCTCCAACGCGCACCTGTATTCGATCAACCCGAACTTGCAACTTCGTTTGCCCACCGGGCTCCCACGATGCGCTGAAACTTTGCTGTGTTGCATGAGGTTGGGCGTGGAATTTACCAATGCTTATTATCGCCTTCTTAGAATTGCGAGCAGTTCGGCATGCAACACCTGCGGCCGCGAGTAGACGCCTGAGCGCATTCTATGCCATTGCCTAGCCTACCAGCCTGAACGACGTATTATGGAAGTCAAACTCTCTTAGCTGGATTCACGACCGCTTACAGAAAAGAAGATCCTGGGACCTTGGCCAGTGGTTTCGCATACGGGCAAAGCCACGAAAGCCCTCTTGTACTTTCTGAGGACCGCCAGACTTCACGAGTGCTTGTGCAAGAACATTGTAAGGCCATGCTGTGTAGTATCGAGCTATTTATTCTCTATTTCCTTCTCTCCCTTTCTATCTCTTTCGTTTCTATTATTGCCCTTTTTTCCCATCCCAAGTGTAGAGTATCCAACTGAGCTAAGCTTGGTTAACCTTTCTGCCTTTCCTTTATCATGTATCACTCTCTTTCTCTAACTATACGGTGTCCTATGTCGACGTCACCCGGTCAGTTGCATTGTTAGGCAACTTACCGGGTGACGGAAAATGACAAAGAAGAATGAAGTAAAAAATATACAGTCTCTACCATTGATACAGCTTCCAAAAAGTACTAAAATAATGCTATGACCAAGTAAACAGGAGAAAAGTTGGAAACTCAGAAGTTTAGCATAGTATGAGCTGAACACGTGAAAAGCATAAAAAATTCTGCACCGTGACTTCAAAAAGTTGCTAAGAGCCTTGATAACTAAGGGGACATTTTTCGCCTCTGAATTTCACTGCCAACAATCATAGCGACTACCTACTGATAAGAGGAAGCAACGTTTATAGTAATGATGTCATAAGGTATATTTATACCAGATATTTCAGTAGCAAATGCAGTTCGTCTTTACGCTATAAGGCTAATGCAATGCTTCAATGTGTAACTTTTAAAGTATTACATTGATACTCTCACTCGCGAGGAAGGCTTCCGAAGAAAAAAACAAGTCGAGAAAATGGCCTATAATTGGATGAAAAGCGACAGGATGCTGAAATAAATGAAGCAGCACATTGGGCTTTTTCGAAAGTACTGCACAGAAACTCAAGGGCAGGTTGATGATGCTACACAACTGCTTGGTAAAGTACCATAAGACAGGCATCGTGCTTGAGCGAATTGCGGCCAATACACAACAGCTCTGCTTTCTTTGTTATTCAAGGCACGAACCCAAGAGTAATAAGAGTAACTGAGTTAATAGATGGTGAGGGTGAGCCGAGAAAACCAACCTCAGCAGAGAGACACACTGCGCCGTTTCCGTCCATGTTACCCCATTTGCTTACGTCCGCTCTTTCAGGCCTCTATCGCGGTTGCCTTCTCCGCGCATTTTATTCTTGTTTTGGGGCAGAATGCGCAACTGCGCTGTTTTCGTTCTTATACATTCATAACTCCTTCTACTCGTTAATGAGGAAATACAAACCTCTCTTGCCACCCATCGCCAACGCATCAGAGCCAAGCCCCAGAAATAGCCGTCATCCTGGTGGTACGAACTCCTACCACCCTCCGCTTCTGCATGTAGCGCTCGGGCTTTCTACCAGCAATAAATCCTAATCACCGTCGAATGAACGCCGACGCCCCGTAACCCCTATGCCCGGGGTGTTCAAAAGCCTCGCTCCGTCTCGTAACGGGGCATGCATGTTGCATTTCCTGCCAGTATCGCATATCCTCT
The DNA here is from genome assembly GCF_043290135.1 of Rhipicephalus microplus. Classification (NCBI taxonomy): domain Eukaryota; kingdom Metazoa; phylum Arthropoda; class Arachnida; order Ixodida; family Ixodidae; genus Rhipicephalus; species Rhipicephalus microplus. Next base: position 92,987,718 of record NC_134703.1, on the reverse strand, counting down.
GCCAGGGGATCGCTTGTCTCTGAAAAGAAAGCTTGTCTACCCTCTTAGTCTCAGACCAGCAACATCATAGGAGACATGTTGCCGTAGGGGCTATAAAAGTGAACATTTACAAGTGCCACATTTTACGATCGGCCCAAAGATATCCCTGTGGAGTGAGCAGCAGTGTCATTCATTCAAATTAAATGAGACAGACATACATTGATATAACGAGGCATGCTGCTTCATTTATGCCACCTAAGGGGCCCGTAACGTCTTACCATTGCATCTGGCAATTCGGAAATGTTAGGGTTAGAACAAACTTACCGAGGTCTGGAACAGCAAACATGGAAACATAGCGACGTACAAACAAACGCTTGCGAATGAAATAAAGAATTCGATGTTATTTAATCGGAGCCTGTTTAACTATGTATGGACTGCACGGCTGGGTACGCTCCCTGAATTCAACAGACGCAACGTAGATAGGCGAGCGTTAATCAAGCCATTTACTTCTTTGCAATCAAAGTGAGTTATGAGTGGGCAATACAACTGAATTTTCCGTAAACGAAGTACATGCTTATCTATCTGTGGCTGTTTCATCAGCAGTACGTGTGGTAACATTGTTTGAGAGTATTTTTATCGTTCTTACTAAGAAACGAAAGTGCTGAACAAGACAACAGCTCCTTGGAAGGCATTTTAGTAGCATGAAAAGGTATCTTCTGTTAATTTTTTTGAAGGCCCAACTTAGAATAACAAGAAGAAACTCAATTGATCAATTGGTCAATTGATCCTCCTACTGTCAGCTATGAGATGTATGAATGAATTTTTGTTAATGCCCACATTTTCTCAGTCGTTAAGGCACTTTGTTTTACACTGTTACAGCTGCTCAGTAACATCTTGTGGCCGTGTCTTATTGCTGTCCAGCCAAATAATTTCTTTGAAAGATCTCAATTTAAACAACTAACCCGACTGTACGCAGTCCATCTTTCTTGCGATCTGCGCAACGGTCAGAGCGAAAACGTAGAAGTAGGTGAGCGGACTTGCATTGCAGAGCCATTCCTTTCACTTTACCTATACCCAGTATTGGCTACGAGAGAGAGTCCCCTACATTACTATAAGTAATCATAGCTAATCTCGCGCAGACAATATGAGGGTTTTCCTTTCTTTTTTGCGACAGCCTGGCACCGCATGGCTTGGATAAAAAATTGGCCTAGCTCTCACGTTGGCCTTTCTGAGCTGGCACCTAATTTTACGCCATGCTTAGACTGGGGCCGTCTCTTCTCATCGCACATACGACAGCGCCAGCGACAACAACAAGCTCTTTTAATTAAATCTTGCTTCGTCCCGGGGCTGAGATTCCAAGCAATGTTTCCTTCTTTCCTTCCTGTGCAACTGTGTTGTGAAGACTGGCAGACTAGAAAAAGAAGGAAAATAATGACGAAATGACAAAGTGGATGTATAGTATGAACCCGTAAGCACAGCTTCTTTTGTTTCAAGACACGTTGAGTCCACGGCATCGAGTATCTCCCCTTCACCTTGTGATTTTTCCTTTTAGCTGTCACCTTCTCAAAGTTTTTTTGAAACACCACTTTAGGTTACAGAGGAAGAAATGTGTTTTGTGTCACGTTTTACTGTATGTTTATTGTCTGTTTATGCCAGTAGACATGGGCTGCTTCCGAGTGTTCTACGGCGTAATATTTTTGTACTGGAGACCTGTATTTATTGACATAGCCCCAGAGAGTGGCCTATAAAGTGCTTAGTCAGCAAGTTTGAAAAATAAAAATGACTTCGACCGAGACGGCAGACAAAGCAATCCAATTTTAAATATATTAACTAACCGTATGTCAGTCTGCAATTTCACCACTTTGTAAATGTCACACACCGGTCCCGTTAATTAGGGAGGCAATCGCCGTGCTAATTCCAAGAGCCGAAGTATCGGCCCCCCGAACCGCACCACGAAAGCGTGGACAATTTAGAAGTGGTCCTTTTTAGCGCCAGCGTAAGCCGGCTGTGGCCCAAAGAACAAGTCAGAGCTGAGAGTTGATAAACAAACAAATTATATTCTCAATAATGGCAGATCGAAAACAATACACAAAAATGCACACTCCACAATAGTTGCATACAACATGTCACCAATCAAACCAATCAATCAACGTACTACACAATACAATCAGCCACACTTGAAACAACGGACACGGACAACAATACGCACTACAATGCAGTCGAATGCATTGAACAACCAAGACACTTAAAGACTAAAGAGATAGAAAACCTATCCAGTCCAAAGTTCTTGGAACAAAAGTCTGGATGATACTCTCCCGAGAATCACTCACTCAAAGTCCAGCGTTGTTGTCGTTCCGCTGTCCCCTGAAGTTTCTCTTCCAGGAAACCTCGCGTCCTCAAATGGCCACTCTCCAAGCTTCAAACTTCTTCGCCGGAAATCCGTCGGCTTCACACACGCATCTGTTGCCCGCGTCTTCGCTCGATAGCGGTAAACCCACGCTCTTGCCTGTAGCTCGAGCCGTCCCTACGGACCAAAACCTTCGCCGACTACACGGCGGAATCCCTACGCACTCTGGCGCTCACTTCCGTCTCCTCCTGCTTTCTCGTCTCGGCCGCTCGATTAAATACCTTCCGCGCCACCTTCCAGAACGTTCTCCTCATTTCGTCGGCGCGATGCGCAGCGAAGGCTGAGGGGAGAGTGAGACGGTTGGAATGCCCTCCCCGTCGCATGACTCAACTCGGCGTGGCCCCGCCCCCTTCGTTCTAGAAAAATCGAGCGCTTGCCCGGCCGCCGCTGTGGGGTGAGGAGGTTCATCGCTTCACCGCTTCCGAGAGGAGAGGCGTCGCGCGCCCGGGGAGCCCTGGATGCTTGCTTTCTTTTTTTTTCTTTTGACCTCGCGGCGTTTCTCCCGCCCGTTGTCGCAAGAATTTGGCGGCGCGCTCATTTTTAGCGCTCGTTCTGTGACACTGCCCCCCACTTTAAGAATATTATCTCATAATATTCAAAACCACACAAACGAGCGCGAAAAGTCACCACACACTCAAAGACTGTAACATGGTCCGTCGCTCATGTCACGTCACATTCGCAATAGATCGCTCAATACAATCGTACATTGTAGTTCAATTCCACAACACATGAAATATAGCCACAGGTACATGCCTACAACACTTCATCACACATTCCAAACAATACAAACGTACAAAGTTCTGTCTATACAACAATTATACAACACTATACATCACATCATCGCACAGAACACTGACTCGCTCGACATACACTTGAGACACAGGATAACAAGAACATTAACACAACATATGTCACTCAGCCCTGCCAAACACTTTCTGATTCCACCTGAGCACCTATCCTGTGTGTTTCGAGCTGCGCTTGCGTCCTTTCTTGCGGTGCTCGCTCGATCTCTTCTTGTGTTTCCACGTTCTTTTTCGGCGAGCCCTTTCCAGCGACGATATCTGAGGCGTCGTCTCAGCCATCGTTGTCTCTTCCGACACCGTTAACGCGTCATTACATTCGACGGGTCCTGTCTGTATATTTACCCGCTTGATAATGCCTCTACATTTTTCCCGGCTGGCCAACTCCGTCTCCTTTATACTGTCGGTCGGTTGAGGTCGTGCCGACGTAAGTCCGGTTGTTCGGCCCGTGAACTTATTCGACACGATCGTCTTCTCCTTCGCTGTCTCTTGCGCCGCAGCTTCACCTTGAGCTCGAGTGGGATCCGTCACAGGATGCTCCTCCACTGTATCTCGCGGCCGCTGTGTTGACGAGGGCTCTATCTTCGGGTCTTCTCCCAAACATTCTGGATCACTTGGCCCTCGCGCCCCATCGATGTTTCCGATGACAAGGTCATACAGGGGGGTCGTCATGCATAAAGCAGTAACCTTCCCGCTGAAGTACGGGGTTTCAACCTCAATTTCTGCTTCGGGAAGCATCCGAACTGTACGGTCAATTAAGCAAACCGGCTTCGTTCTGCCTGTCAACTCACTTTCCCGTACCAAATTTTTCCGCACGATAACAGTGGAGCTGCCGGTATCTCTTAACACCGTAATCTTTTTGTCCGCAACTTTTCCAGGCAGCGTTGCATTCCTTTCGTAACACCGGTTGGCTGTTTTGACATTACAGCACCAACAATAGGAATTTTCTCCCCATTTTTCAATTCTACGAATCCGTCGGTGACGGCATTATTATCGGATTTCGGTGCTGCTTGCACACATGATACCTGGTGAGTTTGACTCGCTCCGTTACGACATGCGTCTGCCTTGTGCCCAGTCTGACCACACTTAAAACATTTTACTGTCGTAGGGCTCGTAAAGATCGTTCGACAGTTTTTTGCGCGATGACCCACTCGGTTGCACAGAAAACATCGCGGAATGCTCTCTGGTGCACGCTTCTTTTCTTCAGGAGCCAATTTCTTCGAATCATCGGGACACTCCTTCTTTACCTTGGCCAAATTAGTTCCACCTTGCGCTTCCAAGGATTGATCAGCCAATTCAAGCATGTCTTCAAGTGAGTCAGCCTTCCTTTGTTTCAAGTACAGTGACAGACTTGGGTGGCAACTAGTAAGAAATTGTTCTCTAATTAGGAGCTCTCTAAGCTCATCGTACTCCTGTGCTGTCCCTGAAAGTTCAATCCATCTGTCGAAATAATGGCAAAATCGGGCGGCATACTGCGTAGCCGTCTCACCATCAGCTGGCTTTCCTGTCCGAAATCTGTCCCGGAATCCTTCCACAGTGAATCTAAATCGCTTCAACAAAGCCGCTTTCACCTTTGCGTAGTTGGCTGCATCGGTCGGCGTCAGCCTATTGTACACACTGAGTGCTTCACCACTCAAGCAGGTACTCAAAGCAGTTGCCCATTGCTGTTCCGGCCAATTCTGGCTCCTCGCAATCGTGTCAAATCTGTGGAGGTACGCGTCTAGGTCGTCCTTCCTTTCATCGAACGCTACGAGCAGCTTGCTTGGGTTCAAGCGGAAGCCGTGATCTTCCCGTTCGCTGCTTTCCACTCTAGCTTGGACGGGAGTTTCACTTCGCTGTTGCAAACGGAGCCGCTCGAGTTCCATCTCGTGCTGCCGCTGCCGTTCCCTTTCAGCCATCTCCGCTTCTCTTTCTTCTTTCAGCTGTCGCTCCTTTGCTTCTCTTTCTTCTCTCGCCCTTTCGGCTGCCAACTTTTCTCTCTCCAGCTCCAACTTCAATTGCTGCTCTCTTTCTTCCTTCAGCTGTCGCTCTTTTGCCTCTCTTTCTTCTTTCAGCTGTCGCTCCTTTGCTTCTCTTTCTTCTCTCACCCTTTCAGCTGCCAACTTCTCTCTCTCCAGCTCCGCTGCTTTTTCTTCCTTGGCTCTCTCAGCTGCCAACCTTTCTCTCTCCACCGCCTCTTTCTCCTTCTGGCTTACCCATTTCCGTAGTTCGGCGCCGGAAAGACCCATCTTCTCACCAAGCGCAACTAACTTTTCGAGATCCATTGTGTCTCGCAACTCGCAAATAAAACCTTGCCGCGTGCAAAAAGTATCTGCCTAAGTCGGTCTATCGGAACACTCCCCTGCACTCGTTAACGAGAACACTGAACAACACACAAAATCGTTCCGATAGCACTATCAACAACTCGAGGCTCTTTCTCATTACTTTGGACACACTGTGCACCAAAAGGTCCTGTCGTGGACGCCAGATTAATTGTCACACACCGGTCCCGTTAATTAGGGAGGCAATCGCCGGGCTAATTCCAAGAGCCGAAGTATCGGCCCCCCGAACCGCACCACGAAAGCGTGGACAATTTAGAAGTGGTCCTTTTTGGCGCGCCAGCGGCCGCCGGCTGTGGTCCAAAGAACAAGTCAGAGCCGAGAGTTGATAAACAAACAAATTATATTCTCAATAATGGCAGATCGAAAACAATACACAAAAATGCACACTCCACAATAGTTGCATACAATATGTCACCAATCAAACCAATCAATCAACGTACTACACAATACAATCAGCCACACTTGAAACAACGGACACGGACAACAATACGCACTACAATGCAGTCGCATGCATTGAACAACCAAGACACTTAAAGACTAAAGAGATAGAAAACCTATCCAGTCCAAAGTTCTTGGAACAAAAGTCTGGATGATACTCTCCCGAGAATCACTCACTCAAAGTCCAGCGTTGTTGTCGTTCCGCTGTCCCCTGAAGTTTCTCTTCCAGGAAACCTTGCGTCCTCAAATGGCCACTCTCCAAGCTTCAAACTTCTTCGCCGGAAATCCGTCGGCTTCACACACGCAGCTGTTGCCCGCGTCTTCGCTCGATAGCGGTAAACCCACGCTCTTGCCTGTAGCTCGAGCCGTCCCTACGGACCAAAACCTTCGCCGACTACACCGCGGAATCTCTACGCACTCTGGCGCTCACTTCCGTCTCCTCCTGCCTTCTCGTCTCGGCCGCTCGATTAAATACCTTCCGCGCCACCTTCCAGAACGTTCTCCTCATTTCGTCGGCGCGATGCGCAGCGAAGGCTGAGGGGAGGGTGAGACGGTTGGAATGCCCTCCCCGTCGCATGACTCAACTCGGCGTGGCCCCGCCCCCTTCGTTCTAGAAAAATCGAGCGCTTGCCCGGCCGCCGCTGTGGGGTGAGGAGGTTCATCGCTTCGCCGCTTCCGAGAGGAGAGGCGTCGCGCGCCCGGGGAGCCCTGGATGGTTGCTTTCTTTTTTTTTTCTTTTGACCTCGCGGCGTTTCTTCCGCCCGTTGTCGCAAGAATTTGGCGGCGCGCTCAGTTTTAGCGCTCGTTCTGTGACAGTAAATACTGTAAGAATTTATTGGACGTCACCTTCTTCATCTGTCAATAACCATCATAAGTCTTCGGCCCGTTCCTCTTCATCATCGGGGCCATCTTGCTGTTGCTTGAATAAAGCGCCAGCTGAACTGTTGTATTTCAAGTGGTGGAAGGTGCTTCCCGATTTCTTCGACCTCTCTCCATCCAAAGCCAGCTCCTGGAGCTCCATTCGGGACGTCGCTTACGCCAACAGAGCACCATGGAGCAAGAGCGAGCCCAACCGAACCACTCGCCGGCGCAACCAGCAGCCGCCAACCCTAGCCCGGTCAACAACCCCCCTTTGGGAGCCTCCAATCTTCTCTGGTCTGCCTGGCGAAGATGTCGAAGACTGGCTCGACAACTATGACCACGTAGGTGTCTGCAACAACTGTAACGAGGCATCAAAATTTGCACGCGTCCAGTTTTACGTCTCTCAGGTTGCCAAGACGTGGTTCCTGAATCATGAGAGCGACTTCCGCGATTGGTCTTCCTTCAAAGACCAGCTCCGAGGCATTTTCGGCACACCGACCGTCCGTTCAGAAGTTGCTCACAAGAAACTGGCAGAACGCGTTCAACATTGCCGTGAGTCCTACACTTCCTATATTGAGGATGTGCTTGCACTTTGCCGCCGTATCGACGACATCATGCCAGAAGGTAATTGTGTACGGCACCTTCTTCGTCGATGAACGCCCTCGTCGCGCACAACCCTTCGACGGTTTCCGACGTCGTCTCTGTATGCCAGCGGCTTGATACCTTGCAGTGAATCCGCCTGGGACCCGAGTTCTCTGAGAATCCCCTGGCAAACAGTATCGAGCTGCGATCCATCATTCGAGCCATAATTCGTGAGGAATTGCAAGCCTACAGTTTACCTCCTTCTAACAACGTTCCCGCTCAACCCGCCTCTAGCGATCTGCGTGGCATTATTAGGGAAGAAATGGCAGCGCTTTAAAGCACCCACCGTGCTACACCATGCCTCCAACCCGCTTTGTATGCAGAGATCACTTCAATGCAACCCTCGTCGTCTCAAGTACCACCACCTGTGCCTGATCACGAACATCTCACACCTCTAGTCGCCCGTCCAACGAACCCAACCTACCATTCTTCCTGGCGGGCCCCACGGCCTATTTGCTGCTACTGTGGAATTCGAGGACACATTTCCCGTGTCTGTCGACGGCGGCAGGAAGATGAACGTCGTGGTTACGCCGCTTTTGAACGAGACGACACGTGTGCTCGAGGTTACTACCTTTATGCTGACAGTCGTTCCAACCACCAATCACCGTCTCCTGTGCGCATTTCCAACACGACCAACAATACACGTGCATCCCGACCACGCTCCACTTCGCCACTCCGACGCTCTGTTTCACCCCTTCGGCCTGTCTCTCAACTGGCTGCCCAGCGATCGGAAAACTAAATTGTGCAGTTTTTGGAGGAAAAACTACATCGCGGCGAAATGACCCAAGTATTCTTGAACGACCATCAAACATGTTATTGGTAACTGTGCAAGGTGTGCGGGTGTTGGCTTTGGTGGACACGGGAGCAACTATTTCAGTTATGCGTGCTGACTTGTGCTCTCGCTTGCGGAAAGTGAAGGCACCCTACCTTGGATCATCTTTGATTGGGGCCAATGGAGCAATAATTAGACCATCGGCCCAATGTACAGCGCGTGTCTTCATTGATGGTATTCGTCATCACATCACCTTCGATGTCTTAATTTAATGTGCTCATGAACTAATTTTAGGTTGGGACTTTCTCTCAACAGCATCTGCATTAATTTCTTGCCGTCAACGTGTAGTCGAAATGAACAAGACCAATCACTGCAGCGAACGCGTCGACGAAAAACCATTGCGTTTCTTCACAGCTTCCGAGTCCATACTGGTCCCGGGTCAGGAGCAACTCATCACCATCACTTCTCCGAATATTGCCAATGGTGACGTCCTTATCACCCCTTTCAGCAGCTGTCTAGCTCGCGGCGTTGTAGTCCCCTCCAGCCTGGTGCGGTTCAAAGACAGTGCTGCGATAATCCTTGGCCTGAACCCTACCCCAGAGCCTGTCCTCCTACCCCTAGGTTCTGCAGTGTCATGTTATGTGCATACCCAACCGGTATCTTTGGTCTCTATTGACGCCTTGACAGCTCAGCCACTACAGGCCCAGTCTGCTACTTCCTCCTCTTTTGCTCCCGGGATAAATCCTGACCTTTCAGCTTCTCAGCGTGAGGCGTTGCTAAATTTTCTGACGAAACACCAGGCCTCCTTCGACGCCAATGTTTCGGCACTAGGACAGACCACAGTTGCTCATCATCGCATCGACACTGAAGGTCAGACTGTTGTACGCCGTCGTCCCTACCGAGTCTCCTTGGCCGAGCTCAAAATCATCGAGGAGAACGTGACCGACATGCTGAAAAAAACATCATACGACCCTCTACCAGTTCTTGGTCATCACCCGTTGTGTTGGTACAAAAGAAGGATGAATCGGTACGATTTTGTGTTGATTACCGCGCGCTCAACAAGATTACCCGAAAGGATGTATATCCGATGCCCCGTATAGATGATGCACTTGACTCATTGCAAGCCGCCCAATACTTCTCCACCCTTGACCTTCGGTCCAGGTATTGGCAAATACCAATGGACGAAGCAGACAAAAAAAAAGACCGCCTTTTTTACGCCGGGCGGTCTTTACGAGTTTAACGTAATGTCATTTGGCCCCATGTAATGCTCCCGACACATTTGAAAGGATGATCGACACTGTTCTTCGTGGCCTCAAGTGGAAAACTTGTCTAGGCTACCTCAATGTTATCGTCGTGTTTTCTTCCACTTTTGCTGATCATCTGCAACGCCTAGATCAAGTGCTCACATGTCTCTCCAATGCGGGACTTCAACTAAACACAAAAAAGTACCATTTTGGCAACACAGCTATAAACGTTCTGGGACATCTCGTTAGTAAAGATGGCATCGAGCCCGATCCGGACCAAATTTCTGCTGTCCTCCACTATCCGCGACCATTTCGTTCCAAAGAACTACGCAGTTTTCTTAGACTCGCATCGTACTTTTGCCGCTTCATTCGCAACTTTGCCACTTTTGCCGCTCCTCTCCACAAGCTATTTCCTAGTACCGGTTCCTTCGATTGGAATGATCAATGGGAAGCCTCATTTCGAGAACTCAAGCAGGCACTGACCTCCCCACCGGTCCTTTGTTATTTCAATGACAAGGCACCTACGATATTACACACTGACGCTAGTGGACAAGGAATCGGCGCCGTACTCCCCCAGTGCGACCAAGCCTTTCGCGAGAAAGTTGTCGCGTGTGCAAGCCGCACTCTGACCTCTGCAGAGAATAGGTACTCGATAACCGAACAAGAGTGCTTGGCTATTGTCTGGTCCATCCAAAAATTTTGTCCATACCTACATGGTCGACATTTTACTGTTGTGACAGACCACCATGCTCTTTGCTGGTTGTCCACAATCAAAAACTTGTCGGGACGACTTGGCCGCTGGATTCTCCGATTACTATCTTATGAATTTGACGTCATCTACAAGACGGGAAGACATCATCAAGATGCCGACGCTTTGTCACGATGCCCTTTGCCACAGTTTTCGGCGCACGTCACATCCCCTTGTCAAATTGGCTACATGGAGGACGCCTCGTCGATATCATCCATTTCTTCCCTACCTTCATCCACCCCTCCGTCAGAACTTACTACTCACCAGCGAGCCGATTCTTATTGCACCGACATCATCGGTCAGCTTACCGGCGCTTCAACTTCCCCTAATGCCAGGCTCCGGAAACAACTCCGACTATTCAAGTTGAAGGACGATGTGCTTTATCGATACATTTTTCAGCAGCCGGAAGGCCACCGATGGGTTCCCGTCACACCACGCGCACTACGCACTGAAGTTCTGCGCGCTTCCCACGACGACCGGACGTCAGGACACTTGGGTTACTACAAAACATACGAGCGCATACTCAGTCAATTCTTCTGGCCAGGTCTTTCCACGACGGTAGCTAAATATATTGCCTCGTGCGCACTTTGCCAACACCGCAAGCGGCCCACTACTGCTCCAGTCGGAACCTTACAACCACTTCCTTGTCCATCAGAGCCGTTCTCTGTCGTCGTAATTGACCTCTTCGGGCCCCTCCCAACTACATCAGACGGCAAGAGATGGATCGTCACCGCCGTTAATCACTTGACCCGGTACGCTGAGACGGCCTCGATAACTTCAGGAACTGCTTCGGAAGTAGAAACTTTCTTCTTTAATGCTATTTACCTACGTCACGGAGCCCCTCGTGTTCTTTTGAGCGACCGGGGCAAGGAATTTCTTTCGAACACGCTCAGTGAAGTTCTTCAAGCATCAAAAACAGTTCATAAAACAACATCTAGCTATCACCCGCAAACCAATGGCTTAACGAAAGATTTCATCGCACGCTGTGTGACATGCTGTCCATGTATATCCAACCAGACCATCGCAATTGGGATGCCATGCTTCCCTTTGTCACGTATGCATATAATACGTCAGTTCAACGAACCTCAGGCTATTCTCCATTTTTTCTTGTACACGGACGCCAACCGACTTTTCATTCTTTTCTAGCTCCGTCAACTCTTCACCATTCGTTTGCGACCAGTATCTGTCCCGTGTTCCTCGATGCCGTCGTCTTGCCCGTGTAAACACCAAAGCTAGCCAAGAAGATCGCAAACATCGTTACGATGCCACTCACCATGTCGTTCTCTTCCGCCCAGGCGACGATGTACTTCTGTGGACTCCTGCGCGAACGCCTGGCTTATGCGAGAAGCTTGAGTCACGCTATCTTGGCCCCTACAAGGTTGTCGAACAGACCTCACCAGTGAACTACCTTGTCACACCTGTTCAAGTCCCCACTGACGAACGGTGCCGCGGGACAGAGATTGTGCACGTTTCGCGTCTCAAGCCCTATCGTATGCGTTCTACAGCGTAATTCGCGGCCAGGCTGGCCGCTTTCGTCGACGGGGGAAATTAGTGTAAGAATTCATTGGACATCATCTTCCTCATCTGTCAATAACCATCATCAGTCTTCAGCCCGTTCCTCTTTATCATCGGAGCCATCTTGCTGTTGATTGAATAAAGCGTCAGCTGAACCGTTGTATTTCAATACAGACGTTTCGCAGTTATCCATAGCCATACCATTCCGTGTATTCCGAACTTGTGACAGCAAGATATACATAATATGAGTGTAAAAAACAGGATCCCTAGTGACATGTTCATGTTTTTTGTGATCACTAACAGAAACGTTTGTACTATTTAAGTTTGAAAACTGATGACTACATCTGTTTACTTACAAGTGTACTCACTCAAAGCTCGGTACCTTAAGGAAGAGCAAAAACATCTGGGAAGTGAACTGTTTGACATCTTCAAAGACGCATTATTAGTGTATTACTGAATATCTATATTTGCAAGAGTATACATGACTGGTCACAGTTTTCAACCTACTCAAACAAGAGCTTCTATTCAGACAGATAACATACAACTTGAACAATGAATACTTCATGTTGGTGGTACATGATGGAGAGCAGAAAGCAGGGTTACCTCACATTGCTGCTAATGCTGTGCGAACGCTAGAATACTAATGCAGCAAGCTTTTTAGTGTTGCTGCAAGACCTAGTATTCAGGTAACAACAAAGCTAACTAGGCAGCAGCAATCGTATAAGTAAGAGTGGGGCAAAAACTGAAATGTTTTAACGCATGTCTGGGTAGCTCTATGGTTACCCCAAACTTTCTCTATGAAGTTCTAAATATTTTTAGGCAACCATGTTTTATGGTTCCCGCTAGTGAGCTTGGTCAAGTTTATAATGATAAGAACACCGAAAACCTAGTTACGACATCCGGTTGAACTTCTTGTCAACGAAAACTCAGAAGTTACCTCTAACCCCATTTGTCTGACGAGGCGAGCAATGTGAAATTTAAAAATTGTTTTTAAACTGTGTAAAGCGAGTAGAGCGAGCATATGATTTTTCTGAAATTACAAATTCACGACACTCGACCGCTGAGTTTGTTTATAAAATAACGTCACGCCACTACACTCTTTAAAGAAAGAAAAGAAGAACATTGACAGGCGGCATTCAGAATGCATTGCAAGAGGCAGCCGTCAGACTTAATTGTTAATCGTGTGTTCATGCAGTCGTCCACTGTTCTAACCAAAACTTAGTCGTGCATCCAAGTTTTATTTGCTACATAAACACGTGAGCCAGCACCATTCGTTTATATCTACTGAAGACGCCACAAGTTCAGCAAACCCTAGTGTTTTGATGTTTACATTGTATGAGCTATTTCTAAACCTGCAACTTAGAAGTGTGGCAGCTTGGGCTAGTTGGTATGGTATGACGATAGTTATAGCATGAGAACAAAAAGACGACACAGAGACAAGAAGGACACGTCCTTCGTGTCCTTCTTGTCTCTGTGTCGTCGTTTTGTTCTCGCACTATAACTATCATCTAAGCCTGCGTTGCCATCGCGGTGCCCACACTGCCTTAGAAAGGAAGTTATAAAAAACTAGGTAGCTTAACCCAAGTGGTGCTATGCCTGATGGAAGTGCGTAGCTTGGTAGCCTTCATTGTATCTCTTCGGTTTCCTCTTTTATTCACCACCTATTTTTTTTCTCTCTACACTATCCAACTTTCCGCATGTTTTTTTTTTCGTATTTTAGGGTCGAAGCTTATTAAAGCGGCACCCTTTCATCCCTCGTAGTCGTTGTAGTGTGTAACAAGTATAACATTTCGACCTCCAAGTTGGTGCCGGTGAGAGATTCCTTCTGTGCGTTGTTGAACGATAAAAGTTAGTGCTCAATGTAGATGCCAATGACTGCTGAGGGGGAATGAGAGACAGGAGCATTCGGCTTTTAGTTAATGCGCAGGCTGCGATCCCTATTAGCAGCCATTGGCGTGTACATTGAGCACTATCTGACAAGAAAGGGTTGCTACGCTATACTCGCTGGGTGTAACATCCGTAGTTTTAGAAAGGTTTAGTGAGCGTTGAGCCGCAGTGCCCTGAATACAATGAACTTGTAGATACCATGAACTCGAGGTGGTTAAAGGTGGGAAGCGGATACGAAGCGCAAGCCGTAAGAAAGTAAAAGCCGAATTCTCCTGTCTCTTATTTCCCATTAGCAGCCATTGGCATGTACATTGAGCACTATCTGACAGGAAAAGACTGCTACGTTATACTCGTTTTGCATAACCTCCATGATTTTAGAAAGTTTTATCGAGCATTGGGCCGCAGTGCCATGAATACAGTGAACTGGTATATACCATGAACTCGAGTTGGTTAAAGGTGAGAAGTAGACCCGAAACGCAAGCCGTAAGAAAGTGTGCGTGTGCCACCTCTCGTTTAGTCCTTAGAATGTCCGCTGGATGTCGGTGCTTCTATATGGGGAATATATGATGAAAAGATGCGAGATGGTGGTACTTGGAGTGTTGAATAGATGGACGAACGGACACACAGACAGATGAATGGATGGACGCATGAACGGATGCAGGGGCGGATGCATGGATGAACGCAGGGACGGACGCACGAACAGACGCACGCACGGACGAGCGGATGAACGCATGGACGGTCACACAGACGAACGCATGGACAGACGGAAGCATGAACGAATGGACGAACGAATGCTTCGCCCCACTCCATTATTTACTCCGTGGATATGCTGCAATTTATTTATTATATTTTCCCCACTTTTCTCTCTTTCTCTCTCCACACACACACACACACACACACACGCACACGTACACACACACACACACACACACACACACACACACACACACACACACACACACACACACACACACATGGCTCACTGGAGTCCTCTCTTTTTATTTCTATATGCGGTTTATTTAAAGTGTTCAACCTTTGAAATAATCATCAGCGCACTCAAATAACGAGAAGAAAAATTATTTTGGACTCCAGCGCACGCTCTTTGTGCTACAGATATGGTGCTTGAGCGGCGTGCTGCTCGTTTCGATCCGCTCGTCATTCTTCGCGGGACATTTAAAGTTGTCACTATCGCACTCACAGCTTCGCCATTGTCGTGAAATTGAAATTTTTTGTTGTTTCATTCATCACTTTTCTTTCTCTGTCCCCAAGCAATACTTATGAAAGTAGCTCATTTGCAATTAAAGTTTTCGCGGCACCGAGTGCGGGCAAATAAAACTTTTATAGCGTGTGTTCGCTCAAGCATTTGACGTTCTTTGTTTTTCCGCCGCTACTGCTCAGCGCTCAACCAATTCAAGCCGTATGCCATATGCCTCATGTCGCGAACATTTTGTATGCGCTTTAGAAAGCGTAACACTCTTGCAGGGACGTATTCTAGCAATTTATACGTTGAAAACTATACAAGTTCTGATGCCTAGTAGAAAAAAAATGTCTCGGGGAACCCCTCAAGCGCTGTTCCGAGATTCGCTTCTCTTCTTCCTACGAAAAGAAAAGGCTATATACAATAGAAAATATTCCAAAGAGTTAGAAAACAGCATAAAACAACCAATAAAGATTTACTTTCCTAAAAGTTTTACTCTTCGAGCTCAAAATCGCTCATGCATTCTCAAACAGACCCTTAGACAGCGGGGAGTCACAAACCAATCCTCCAAAAACGCCATCTGGAACGTTAAAGAGAGCAAGGAAGATAGCATAATCATCTGAAACCACGATTAGGGATGAATTTTAAATGATCTTAGGGCGATCTTTTATGCATCTATATTTAGTTTTTTAAATATTTTAGCACGTGCGAGCGTTCACAGTATGCTTCGATTATGCGAGCGTCTCTGGTTTATGCACTGCATTAGAAGGAAGAAATTCAAAGAAAAAAAAGCAGTTTCCTGTACGGAAAACAATGTGCGTGAAATAAAGAGTTGTCTTTAAAATAGTTTATTTATTACATGGCTGAACGCAAGTTCGTAAATGCAATGATAGACTCGCTATTAGGAAATGCAATCTCTGTGAAACCAACAGATCATAATGACAACAAGGCTCTTTGGCCAAATTGCAACATATCAACATATGTCTAAAGCTGGGAACATGATAGGAGTTTGTTCTACACAACGATGTGCCTACTTAAAGGTTAATTTTTGGAGCCATGCTTGCTCAGAATACTGAGCGGAGCTTTCAGCAAGTTCTTTTACGGCGTTACATAGTTCGCTCTGTGGCATCAAAAGACGTCGCAAATGATTTTGCAGTCTCGGGTGCTGCACATGTCTACAATAGGCTGTTAAAAAAACAAGTAGTTTTTCTAACACAAAGAAATAACGTTAATAATGCACTCGAAAAAAAAAGTTCGATCTCATTTTGAAAAGCTAAAAAGAAAATAATCATGACTCGTCATTAGGCTGCCAAGCAGTGAATGTTTTATCGGGCACAAAAAACGCATGTAAAAAGAAGGCGTAATCACTTACTATTACAGTAATCATTGCATAGATACTCAAGATGCATTTTCGCCGTCACCACCATGTTTTCTATAAAGTCCCGATCAATCGCATCACACCACGAAACGTGTTTTATCTCTGTGATTTAAACTGCGTGAGTGCTGCTGGCAAACGCCACTTTAGCAGAGATCAAATGAGCCGGCCATTGGCATCGAGTGAAATGCGCATGGTGATGATTCGAAAAAAGTATGCATGACTCCGTCAAGACATGCATACTTTCATCAGAAGGGGGGGGGGGGTCAACGTCACGTATACTGTATCTCCGCCGGGAAGGCCGATGATTGGCCATCTGCAGCTTTACGCCTTTTTAAAGACCATAGTCTTTCTTGGGACACTTGGTATACAGGAATTTTAGCCTGCCTGCCTGCCTGCCTGCCTGCCTGCCCGCCCGCCCACCCGCCCACCTGCTTGCTCGTCTGCGGCCTTGTCGATGAACATTGTTTTGATTGATTGATATGTGGGGTTTAACGTCCCAAAACCACCATATGATTATGAGAGACGCCGTAGTGGAGGGCTCCGGAAATTTTGACCACCTGGGGTTCTTTAACGTGCACCCAAATCTGAGCACACGGGCCTACAACATTTCCGCCTCCATCGGAAATGCAGCCGCCGCCGCCGGGATTCGAACCCTGGACCTGCGGGATGAACATTGTCGATGAAGGAGCAAGCATTGCTTATATCTAAAGCGCAACATCAATACACAAGAGTTAGATGGTGTGTTTCTTTACTACAAAATGCATGAGTATTTCTTAAAAAACGTGTTTTTTACGTTACGCTAAGAACTTGGAGTTATACACGAAAAAAGCCTTCTGCCGACAATATGGTGCTGCCACCTAGCGGTAGGCCCGGGTTCTGCGCAAGCTTGTGTTTTCCAACGGCACTGCCAAATGGCGCCGATATCTGACGCAGCGCCTCCTCTATTTTATTAATATCAGCCAGATGAGGCCGATTCAACATAACTTAGGTACTTTTTGAGGCAAATCAAAACATATTAGTACGGCCACCCGAAGACCATTATCTTTCGATGATATTTGAATGGAAGCCCGCAGATACGTAGCCAATTTCCCTCACCACCGAGCTTGGAATGAAGCCATAGACGGTACGGAGTTCGCTTTACTCGCTGGAGCAGCCATGGTTCCTTACGCCAGCGTTTTTATTGAGTTACATTAGCTTGGAACTATATTAGTTGGCTGCTAGCCTAACATCGTATAATATTCCAATATATCATTATCGTACCTATTGATTTGTCCTGTGGCAGAAGTTTGAACTTCTTGAGAGCCTAAAATCTAAATATTTGGTCTTAGTTAAATGCAAGGACAATAACCTAATGTTCTCGAAACAATGTGGCTCTTTTTTATCATCTATCTCTAGATTTTGTGTATTTACACGGTCTCTTCGTTATGTCGTTTTAGGGTGCCAAGCTCTCAGGTGTTAGGCAGATACGATCTCGTGACAAGGTTAATTTATTTAATTATTTATTTATTTATTCATTCATTTGACAATACTTCTAACCTCTACTGCAGTCCTTGCACAGTGAACTACTGTGAACATTACCACATTTGTACCTGCCAAGCAAAACATCAGTGTGAAATGCATGAGTACAAGATAACGAGAAGCTTTTCGGAACACCTATGGTAAGGCTAGCCTTACGATTTTACAAAGAGTGAATTGGGTTTGTTTGTAAGGTTCCAAAGTGTCTTATAAAAAAAGCTCCCATCACTACAATGATAACTGCGATAAATAGTAGGCCAAATGAGTGCTAATTCAACCATTCATCAGCAAAGAGTGTCAATGTAGTATTGGTGGGAGACGACACGCTTTATTGATCTTCTCGTCTGCTTCTTTTGGTCTCTGGTCAGGGCGGCCACAATTTCAATGGCAGCAGAACTGCTTGAGGACAGTGTACTTAGATTTAGGTGCACGTTAAGAACCCCAAGTGGTAGAAGTTTCCGCAGTTCTCTACTACGGCGTACCTTATAACCATATCGTGTTTTGCGAACGGTAAATCCCTGATATTTTTGTTATATTTTTGCGTTCATCAGCTTTCACTCTCTCGGTACATTATGAGCTCCTATCTTTCTTATTGCTTTTGTCCGTAATGACGGTAGTACCACTTGAGCTTCGGGATGGTGTGTTTGTCAGATTGATCACATTAGCGTAAATGGCCAGACCAGCTGAAGTAGTTCACAAACTTGCTAGCCTACTAGCAATTCAGAGTCGAAAATGCAAACGAAGAAGCATTACCAGTTACATATAGGATGTGAAACACATCGGCTTATCAGATGTACGAATTTTACATGCGATAGATACAAATTCGTCCGTCGCAGCGATGCAGTGGTTGCAATGCTCAACGGTTGATCGGAAAGTCAATCGCATTTCGAAAGCGGCGCAATCTTAGAGGCCCATGCACTCTACAATATCAGCGCATGTTCAACAACACCAAATATTTGAAATTTCCGCATCCCTGAGCTACAGCTTCCCTCATAACTATGCCTTTGTATGGGCATGTAAAAGCGCAGATGTTATCGCTCAAAAATTTCTTCTCGCCGGTGCTGACTCACATTCGCGAAATTTCGAACAGCTTTTAGAACTGTGTTCGACAAAGCTCCACATTTTATTTTAGATAAATGCACCACAGTTCAACAGAGAGTCTTCAATGTTGCCTGCGATTTCCTCATAGGTGGTTTTGGGGAGTAAGACTTTTCTAGCGACTACGGGCAGAGCTTTTTACATCGGTTCTCACCTGTAATGGACCTTTTGAGCCACGAAAACAAGCAGATTCATTCAAGTTATCTGTGCTTTCTCGGAAACAGGCGTGCCATCATATCATACAAAATTGAGATGCTGATACTAAGCGCGCGTTGGAGAGGCTTTTAAGAAAGCAGGGAACTTCAGCAGATACCCCGCCCTCCTGTTAGTGGTCACCCGTATTGAACACCGAGGTAATCTAGGCTTGGTGCTACGTCGATTTAGCCACTACAAATAACGATGAACTTACAAAGGTAGAGTGTACCAAATAGGCGACAGCTACATCACAAATTTTGCATAGCAACGATAAGAAAATAAATAAGAGATTTTAGGGACGGTGATACGAAGAAAACTAAATAGTCGAATGAAACCAATGTATAATACATCACATCCTGTCACAAATCAGACCCGTGTTCATATCGATCGATGAACCCTTTTCCCGTGTCTACCAGTTTTTTTCTCACTCGTAATCTCAGGGGTACAAGCGCAGCGCATTGTTCCACGAAAAACCCAAGTTCGTGCCTGGGCACTCGATCACCCTTATCACTACGTATTTCTTTTATATTCTTGGTTTCTTTTCTGCATATGTATTTTTTGTTTTGGTTCCATCTGCTTGTATGACGCTTTGGCATGGTCGCTCGTCGCCTTTGTTCTCCCGCTCTTACGACAGTGATGGATCATGTCGCACAGTTTTTCGCGGACGTGACGAGCTGTGTTTTCGGCTATGTTCCGGCTCTTGTTGGGCCTGCGCCACTGTTATTTGTGGGGATTTTTCTTTCCCCGCGTATTTTGTCCTGTCTTTTCACACGACTGGCTTTTCTTTCGTCGCGACCCATCGCTTCGGCAGAGGAGTGATGCAACGCTATCCTATTATTAGCGGGCAGATATCGATGATTTGATCGCCTATGAATATTTCTCGAACTTCCTTTACACACCCTTTGTTGGCAATTTTGGTTGTCCCAAGCTGCTTTTGTCAAGAGGTGACGTCTTTATTTGGATAATGCATTAGTTATCTAGCCAGATATATCTTTCATGGTAAAATCATCAGCGGTCTATGATTCAAGGTCAAGTGTGGTTTATAAAATGTATTTCAAAAATCAGAATGCGTCTACATCGTACACCTTCTCTTCACAAAGCCTCCTGCATTAAAATATGTAGCCACTACGCTCACCGAAACTGTGCGAAAAGCTAAACTTACGGGCACACTCCCGTCTCTCCTCTCGCCGCGGTCACCCTAGAGTGTATCCCGAATATGTTGTCACGTATAATACACAAGAACGCAAGCGCTGAAGGCTCTCCTGTTGTGTATATTCAGTGATTTCATCCTAACCTTGGGTGTTTTTATCACTCTTAATGAGGTTATGGCTAAATTTTGACTGTTTACACAGAACCTGACGAAAAATATGCAGTTCACTGGCTGTTCGCAGCCCTTTAGGCGCTACATTGTAAAAAGTGCTTCAAGCAATGCCTACATAATCGGCAACGTAACGTTAACTGATAATCGTGAAAAGCTTACAGCGATGAAGTTACGTATGCCAAAGAGACAACTGTTACAGCAAGCACACTTTTGGGAGAAAGACATATGCCACGACTTTATCATCTTGGCAAACGTACAATACCATCGATTTATATCTGTACAAGTATTGGGCTGCGTTTGCTCTACATCAACAGACAGAAATTCAGTGCCACCTGCTTTCTCCTGTTCTTTTCAGAGGGCACTTTATTTAAGGCCTGTGTTTTGCGTGTTCACTTTGTACACTGTGCGCAATAAATGTCCCTGCCTACTGCCTTAATACAATGCTACAAATGCACATACATTTTGTTTTTGTATGTGCAGCATCATTTTATATAAACGCTGGCCCAGGGGTCACTTTCAGTTAGCGTCAACTGACGTGGGGTGTTCCAACGCCACATCATACTTAACAAAGACGACGTGTAGTCTCGCTGCATCAAGTATATATGGCTGTGCATTGGCGCCTTCTTCATGGGTTGGATGGAAAATAGTTGAACTAGAGCCCTTTCTATCAGGTGTTCACGTGTCGTCATACAAAAGTGTAGTAAACGGACACACCTGTGCACAAACGTGGTTCCTTTAGTCACACATCAGCCTTAGTGATTTCGTATATAAAGTAAAGATGATAGAAAGACGTGTTGCAGCGGCAACATTTCTAGTGCTTTCTTACTTTTCGTCTACTTTTGAGGATGTTTTAGTTGGGCGCTAGAAGCAGTTAAGACTGTTTTTGCTGTAATAACAGTTATAGGAACACATGTGTTTATGCTGATTGCCCTGATTTTACCTAACCACACTAATTTCTTTATTTTGGCGACTTTTGCGTTTCGTCACTTTTACTCATTAAGACAGATATGAGGTTAGGAGCTAAGCACACCAGTTGTGCATGAAAATTATCTTAATATTAGCTGAGTTGCTGCTTATAAGAAGGGAGCTGTTCAGAGTAAAAAAAAAAACACGGCAGTGGCCAAGAAATTGTCGGTACTGTGAGCGAATTTGGTTTCAGAAGGATAACAAGATTGCATTTTATATACTGTTGTAAAGATTCCAGAGCAGTGGTCGTCTGACATTACACCTTTATCTTTCGTGCTTTATCGTCCCTAGGGTGTCGTCACTTATAGGTCTGAGGCCGCAGGCGTATACCGGGAAGCTGGCGTAATGGCCTGGTTGCAATGCACTCATTTAAACATTTAGACAAAAGCAAGTTTCTCTATGGGCTGGTTAGAAAAGCGAACGTTCTTGCCCATGTGCTTCAGTTTTAACTTGTGTACTGTATTTAAACTTCTATATTTTCACTGTGCATGTGAATTTTCTTTTAGATGCGGAGCATCTAATACTCGAGGCTTGTAGTGCGGCGCCGTCCGCAAGCTTCCTCCTCCTTCTTCCACCATCTGTGCACCCTTCCTCCTCTACACACCGCGTGCGCTTCTCCTCTTCACGAACATTCGCTAGCTGTATAATGTAGCGCGCATGCGCCGTCACGCTTCGAGTACATCGGCAGCTGACGCGTGCGCATGCGCCGTCGCGCTTCGAGAACATCGGCAGCTGAAGCGCGAGCATTCGCCGTTGCGCTTCTCCCCCTTCTCGAACATTCGACAGCTTACAGTGCATGCGCCGTCGCGCTGTATATATACTCAAGGTCGGCGCTCGCTCGCTCAGTTGCCGCTCGTCGGTTGGTTTGTACGGCGCGTCGACGTCCAAGGTTGCGGTGAAATGAATTCCAACGAATCCACAAACACAATGATCGACGTCCCTTCGACCAGCGCCGCCCTTTCGCATACGTGTGTACGTGTTCACTCATTTAACACCCCCTCCTACAACCACGTTAACCAATTTAGCCATCGAACCAAATAAGTCGCAATTTAACACCCCATTTCACAACCACGTTAACCAATTTAGCCATGGACCCAAGTTAGTCGCACTTTAACACCCCGTTAACCAATTATATGCTCCGTATCCTCCTCAAAGTTCCCCCGAGGGAAGCTGCGGGCAATTTTTTTTTATTTCTGTGCTGGATTTGTAAGAAGTTAGTTTTATGGCAACTGGCCTTTTAGTAGCCATTTTTGTTTTGCTCGCTCACTATCCAAGTTTCGTTGTTAACGCACACTTGCGGTTCACCCCTTTTTTCATTACCGATTCCCGAAAGCGCTGAAAGACTTCCACTGGGTCTGCAAAATCGGAAGGTTGCTCAATTGGTTTCTATCATGCGAATAATGTCTTGCTTCGTCATACAAATATTTTTCTTCAAACTTAACGATTATTTTTTCCTCTTATGAATCTAGTTCTTATTCATACTTCCCTTTTGTACTTATACTGTTCATTGTGTTTTTTTGCATGACTTATAAAACGTTACTTTCATAAACTTGGACTCTTTGGCAGCAAAAGTCTTTAATTTTTTTAGAACTATGATATGAACTTTTTTCTTCAAACGCGTCTACAGCCTCTTACCTATAGCTGATATACTTAGGTTGATAGCTTTATTACGCCGCACGCACAACAGCAAATTATATACGGCAAAATAAATTATAGAATCACTGTAGGAACAATGAACCAGATCATTTTGCGATTCCTGAACAACATTTCAGTGCGTAGAACTTTAGTTCTCCAAGCTGTCGTATGCTGTCGTGTGCTGTCAGCATCGATTGGCGCAAGCAGGCAAAAGAACGTACAATATAGTCAGCTGAAGCATATTGAGTGCGCATTCGCGCCAGAGACAAGTCTTCCTTATAGTGTTCTTCACCGTATTTTACCGTAATCTAACGCCTGTAAACGAGAGGTTTATTTAGCGCAAGGGCTGATTAGATGCACGTCGGCGATCACAGAGCGTCTCCTTCTTCTTTCTCCACTTAAGCTCCGTGCCCGCTGCCCTCGATACACTACTTTTGAGGTTGGCAGGCTCATTTAACGTGATAAAAATCATTGGTGAATCACACAAAACAGGAATTTGTTGTCATGTTATAGATTTTTCTAATCAGGCTCAAATATATTTAGGTATTATTCGTCAGCTGTCTCTACAGGCAATCGAGTGCTCTCTACTAAGACCTTTGTATAAAGAAGTGCTTTCTAGGAGCTTCTTGGATCCCTAAAATTATTGTGTAACGTTTAGTGCGCCCCTTGGTTGGCATATGTGGGCGTTGGCGTCGCCAGGCTGGTTAATCATTCGTGCTTACAGCCTGATACCGAAGTCGTTAGCTGTGTCGTATATAGCGCAGTCATATCAAATCATTGCGCGTTTCAGTCGCTGACTTCCGAAGCGCGTCTCTTTCCCTTCTCTCGCCTTTTTACGTTCGTTACTTATAGCTAGCAGGCTCACAACAGATGAACCTGCTTTACGAGTCGCAACCACTGCTAGCGGAAAGAGAGATAAAGGGAGGAAATTCAAAGAGGCGTGGTTTATCGCAGTTGAGCTTTGTCGTACGTTTATTTCGCTTTTCTAAGTCTCGCGAACGCTTTCACTGTTTCCCCCACGCATTTGCGCGGACCTAAGCCGGGAATACTGATGCGCTGGCATCTCAATGGCGACGCCTTTTTTTACGGGCCCGTAAAGCGGTCTTATTGCCTAATCCCATTATCGCGTTGTCTGGTGAACTCGCCGCCTGGTTTACACACCATGCACGGCGGGTGTAAGCGATCTATCTGCTTGTACGTATACCGAGGCACGCCAAGTGGCTGTCACAATTTACCTATGGTCATGAGGCCATCTCTTTGCTTATGCTATGCTCATTGTGCACTATAGGTCTTCTTTCAGTGGTTTGCCGTGACATTGATCATATGTTGCTGTGTATACCTACGCTTTACACACAATTTGCGCACTGCCTGATTCAGAGTAGGCCCAGTAAAGTGTCCTGCACATCGCCTTTGAACGTACGCGTCATAAATTAAATATCAGCCCATGTTTTGCTGATTGACAAAAAATATTGCTTCGACAAGCCTGTTAGCTTAAAGAAAGGCCGTCTTGTCTGTGATGCTGTGCCTCGCTCAACCATCATGGGGTCTTCTTTCTCTTCGGATGGCGACGAATGAGCTAAATCGTGCAATATGCCGCGTCGCCAGCTCCTTTTGTAACAAAGTTATGTTTGGCCAAGCCCTTCTCTGCAGCCGAGAGCGACATCCCGAAGTGGCATCAACACCACAGTCATGCTGTGTACATCCCTCAGGACCTGCAGCTCACCTCGGCAGAGCTTCTTTGAAAACGCTCGGCCGTCTGTTGGCTTAAGAAGGCTATTTGCAGTTAGTGCTGCTTTGGAAAAGGAGGCCACCACTGAGCTGCTTTGTTCAGCAGGGTGCACAGGACAGTGAGCCTAGCGTCAGGGAGCAGGCTTCGGGAATGTTTTCGATATTCTGTGCAGCATCCAAGTCTTCATTTGCCGCACACCGAGGTTTTTCCCGCACCGATGCCACATCGATGAGTCGGCTCTGCGCGTCGGACTCCACTTCATTGCACCATGCTGTGTCATGGCGTATAATCGTTTTTGTTTAGCGCCGCGCTTGTCCCTCACAGTGGGAAGATCACAGCGTGCATTTTCCTTTTCTCCTAAGGTAAGAAAGAAGCCGTGCTTAATCGGGGCGGAGATTAAGACACCAATTTATTTGGAGTGTCCTAGACTTTGTTGTTTTCCCTTGCAGGAAATCTAGGCATGACCTAGGCTGTAAAACGGGAGCGCAGAGGCGACGCAGGATGCTACCATCGATAATGTAGTACAACGATTTTTCAACATGTAAATTTCTGTAAATAAACGTTCCTGCATTAAGCTCCGACTCCTCTCCTCGTCTTCTCCCTGAGACTTCGTTGGCTCCGGTCCGGGCCACGCTACCCAAAGACGCAACATTGCTGGAAGAGATGAGATGCGATGACATCCAATTCGCAACACTGATACCAGTAGCTGGATGGCCTAACTCCCGTTTTACAACTGTGTAAAAAACCTGAATGCTTTCATTGGTGCTTTCGCAAAGAAATATTCATGCTCCACTCACCTATGCTAAGATGCGAACCTGCCTTGAAAACACCCATTTATTGATTGATTGATTGATTGATTGATTGATTGAGTGATATGTGGAGTTTAACGTCCCAAAACCACCATGTGATTATGAGAGACTACATAGTGGAGGGCTCCGGAAATTTCAACCATCTGCGGTTTTTTTGACGTGCACACAAATCTGAGCACAGGGGCCAACAGTATTTTCACCTCCATTGAAAATGCAGCCGCCACAGCTCGGTTATGATGCCACGACCTGCTTGAAAACACTCATTGCAGAATTGTCCCTCGAGTGCCAAACAAGTATGATCGCCAACCTATTGTTGCTTTCACATAGGGTGATAACAATCCTTGAACAGGAAGCTGAATTTCTCAAAATTATTTTAGAGAAATTGTTTTGTAACGCAGCCAATGGTGTAGACCATATTATATCAAAGATATGCAATGTATATGCCCTTTTTTTACCCTGAACTTAAACCGTGAAAGTGGTTTCGCGTGAATGTTATCACTCATAAAATTTCATAAACAAAGTTTAAGCAGTGAGGTGTCATCAGTACCCTTTCATAAGTTGTAATGGTGCGTCTAAGTTGACACCAATTACGCTGCGTGCAGTAACAACATTCAATTTCTGTTGTGCCCACTTAACTTGAATAAAATATTCATGCTGCAATGTACACAGCAAGGCCTAAGGATAACAATCTTTTTCTCAGTCCGAAAACGCCCCTTCATAATCTGCGTTGTCTCGACTCGCATTCTGTTTCACGTACACCTTGTTTTATCATACATTTTCTTTTCCTTTCATCCCATTTTGGGTTGAAGTTTTGTAAAAGATTATCAACCCTTACAGGAATTTTCCTTCCTTTCATAATGGGTGCTTACCAAGAGTGCTTGATAGTGCGTAGTACTGCACTATGGGAGAGGTTAGGGCCGTCTCATGAGGTCGGTAAGCCAAACCCGATTGATGTCCTACACCCCTCACAAGCTAGGTGGCCTAGAGATGGCTGTGTGACGAAGGGCACAGTTGATCCGTCGAATCAATTTACATCTCAAGTGCTGTCTGTTGTGGAACATTCATAACGGCCATGCCAAACCCGACGGAAAAATCTCGCAATCTTGAAGGAGTGAAAGATGATGGAGAAGTTTGCTAGGAATCGACTAGGAGAGCTTGTGTATCATTCGTACAAGTCCTCTATCACGATATAAAGACGTGACACGTTGTTATAGGTGTATTGTCTATACACTTACATACATAACGTTTTATTACCATGAAAGTGTTTTATGACGAACTTCATCATGGCTTCGATGACGTATTGTCGTCACGAATAGGACGTTGAAAAGTATACACCCGCAGTATAAAAATGGTATGGAAAGGTTCTGTTGCAGGGCGTCGAACCAGTGATTTCTCGAACATAACACCTTTAGCTTATCACGCATGTACGGAAATACTAACGCTTTCAACCAGTCGGCTCTTCCACGAGCTATTCGTTTGTGGAATGCTTTGCCAGATGATCTTGCGTCAAAACAAGACAACACAAAGTTCTATCATACTCTTAAAAAATACTTAAGCACCAAAAACTGCTCTATCGTATGTATCTTCGTAATCATCAGTGTTTATAGGACTGTTGCCGATGTTTTTGCCCTATTGCTAGGTTGTAGTTACTGTCACAATAGTTTTTTTTGTATTTCATCTTCACATACTGTAACTCACTTTTCTAGTATGTATTTTGCTTACATATTCATAAGTTGAACTGCATTTTTTATTATATTCATTATTTGCCTATGTATGTGTCCATATTATGTATATATATTTTACTAACCCCGGCACCTCCACCACTCTGTTACGTTTAGTAATGTATTCATTACGCTGAGGCGTACTGGTAGACTTCAAGGGGTCATGCACCGGAGGCCTATCTCGCTAGCCAAACGTTCTCTTCTCTCATCTGCCTGTTCCCCGCTACCCACCGGCTCATACCCAAATCACATATGCAGTAACATTATTATCTGTACCACCCCCCTTACACAATGCCCCTCGAGGGCTCTGTAAGGTACTGTAAATAAATAAATAAATAAGTTGTGCGGGGAGCTAATCACCGAGCCAAAAAAGGTATGCTGTCATGAGCACTAACGATAAGCCATTTATGTACACCATGTTGACCTTTTTACGGAGAGGAGGATTTTCTCCTTTCTGGGCTGTTGCACGAGAGTACAAAAGCCGGCGTCACAGCTTCGGCAGTGTTTTTTTTTATGGTTACGCGCCTTAACAACAGCCTAGAGAAGACAATCGCAGCTGCCAGGGAGTCGTGAGTGAAATAATCTATACCATTGAACAGTTCGTAGAATTCCAAAGCTTCATCGCGTTTTCGTCATCACTAGCGAGATGGCGGGAAGTGCGTCCGTTGGGTCTGCTGTAAAGGTCGTCGCCTCTCGAGTTTCGGAGAGTACCGCCTCTACGGAGGATGGCTTTCCTGCGTGCGCACTTATCAGACTCGTGATTTGCGAGAGCGCGAAGATCACTTCACTCGCTGCCACAGCCACATTTACGAAAGGAGTACGCCACTCACAAATGAAGTAGGAAGAGTCGTGCAGTCATCCGCGGAGCGTGCGTTCTGCAGCTTGCGACTGGCGAGTCATTCATATTCACCATTAACTGCTAGTGGTGCTCAGAATCGGGATCTTCAGCGCGTTGTTCTGATAACTGGCGACATGGCACCAATGGTACTGAGCATGCGTTTGAAAGGTCGAAGCCGTGCGCTGTGCGATGCGTGTGCGCTTGAGCAGTGAGGTCAGTCGTGCGTGCGTGCTTATCTAGTCATTTGGACGGTTTGTACGTCGTGGGTACGTGTGCGCTCAAATTACAGACAACATCAAGGTCACTTTGCTTGCTGCAGCGGCCGTGTTTGCGAAATGTCTGCGCTTCTCACGCACAATGTAACAATTGTCACATTTGCTAGTTGCTCCGACCATTATGACAGCAAGCTCTGACACACGCTCCCACGTTTGCTTATATGTAGCAAAATTTACGGGGAGATGAACGCAACCGCAGCTATGTAGAAGAGCATCAGATGCGTTATTTGAAGCTTGCAGGTTCAGATCCTGCCAGCGGCAAATCAAGTTCTCGTGCACGTTTGAAAGACGATAGTCTTTTTTGGGGTCCTTTGAAAGAAAAATATTGACCTTTCCGTCTGTACATTTGTCTGTTTGTCCATCGTAACGTACCCCAAACGGCCCCAAACAATATGCGAAACGGCCAAACCGCAGCGCCCACCAATATTGCTCAAGTTTCAGTGTTCATACTCGTGCGATTGTCAATTAATGAGCAATTACTGCGCATATCTAAGGCACCATAAAAACACGTCAATATTATGTGTGTCTTTACACTAGAAAAGGCATACACAAAGATTTCTAAGGACCATAGCATTCATCACGCTGAGCTGACAATGCAACGCGATGCTCAAAAAGGCAAGTGTTACCAACGCTTCGCTAAGACGACACGGTGGATGCACCTGCCCATCGCTTTGCGTTATGCACCTTTCGCCTCCAAGACCGGCGTGCATACCTTTGTTTGTTTTCGAAGATGACTGCCAGATAGCACTCCTGTCTAACGTGCCTCAAAGCGCTCGTTCGCCTTTGCTTCACGTATCAAGACTCTAACGCAGCGCCTCCAGAATACAATTTACGATTTTCTTGCGCATATCATCAAACAAACGGTTTGTCCACTCTTTCCAGGCGCAAGACTATCGTCTGTCAACGATCTTTGCAGTAAACCATGCAGATACTGGGACGATTTTTCTTCTTCACATTTACATTACAATTACTTCTATGATAACAGCCTCTATGAGTGATATGTCGGTGTTAACGTTCCCAAACAACCATATGATTATGAGAGACGCCGTAGTGGAGGACTACGGAAATTTTGACCACCTAGGTTAACGTGCACCCAAATCTGAGTACACGGGCCTACAACGTTTCCGCCTTCATCGGAAATGCAGCCGCCACAGCCGGCATTTGGTCCCGTGACCTACGGGTCAGCAGTCGAGTACCTTAGCCACTAGACCACCGTGGCGGGGCGATATCAGCCTCTATACATTCCCTGGCACTATGGTATGTGACGTCTCATTATTATTGTGCATCAAAATAAAAATGTCCACGTAAATTTACACTTTCCTTTTTGCTCCAGTAACATGCTGCAAGTTTGCAGCGGTCTGCCATTCCACGCATGACATCAGAATTTCTTGATCTAGCACCCATTCTTTCTACTTGATGGCGAAATAATGCACAATAAACTCTCAACAACCTCAGCAAAGACATGTTTTACTTTCGTGTTATAGCGGTTTCTGTGAGAAAGGGGTTAGTCATGTTTTCTTTCAGATATTCTTGGTAATTACCTAAGAGGTCTCTAAACAGGCACTTTTATTTTAATAATGAAGTCACGAAAGAAGCACTTCCCGAACAGTTCTATTGAAACATCGTGTGACGAGTGTGGGTCGTGAACAACAACTACAACTAATAGTTCACCTGCGGAACAGTTTGCAAGTGGACTGAAACATTAGTCAGTTGAATTTAATTGTGGTTATGGCATTCGTAGCGTCCTGGTTGGTGTCAGAGGCGGAACATGTTTACCGCTTGAAACAAACCATCGTGATAGTCATGTGGTACAATCAGACCTCGCACGATTGATGACACTCTCGGGGCCAAGAGAGAGCAAACGTGGCCTTTTAGCTTGCAGTAAGAAATCGATGTCTATATCCCTTTGTTATGGGTGTCTGGATGTGATGATCCTATTCAACGTGCCCTAATGACCCTGAATTTATTTTTGTCACAGGTATTCGTCATCAACTAAGGTGGTGTTGTAGTACCCTGCATGGGTATTGCGAGGGAAGGGGGGGGGAGCAGGTACCAATCTACCAAAAAATTTTCACTTTGCTAGAATCTGTGTCCGCGCACACAAACAAACGCACGCACAAACACATATAAAGAAATGATTGAGCCCCTTCCTACTCGAAATAAATTTCGGGATGTGCCCCTGGTACCAATATATTCGGAATAAGATAAGCTTAGTGCTCCATAGGATGCCGTCCCTTTGGGTAAGGAACAGCTAACAAGGAAATTCTTCGCACCAACGCTTTATAAAACATCGCACACTGCACCTACTTGGTTTGCTGACCAAAATAAATTTGGTGTCTTAACTTGCTATTAGCTAGTTCTTTCAGGCGCAAAATTTTTAGAACGAAAAAAAAAGTGAAACACCGTTTCCTTAGCATCACATGCAGAAATGAGCATAATTAGGTGTGAGTTGGAAGTTTTACTTTTCCCACGCATAGGGCAACACAGGAGGGCAACACAAAAAGTGGCAAATCTCGAAGTCAAGCAATGGTATTTCCTTTTACGGTGTTTGCACAAGGCTTCTCCCGGCAGCAAAGTAGAACTTCTGCGTACTAAACCACACAAATGTACTCCTGGGGCATAAATTAGATTACGGCCTGTTTGTTTTCCTTCAAACGGGCCGTGGTAGCATAAAAACACCAAAGTAAATGCAAACTTACTGGCATGTAACCGCAAGGAACACAAACAAATGAACAAAGGAGGAAGAAACATTAAAAAAAGAAATAGCATGAAGGTGAACATTACAGAAGAGAAAAATCTTGTGGTCAATACAACACTATACTGCATTTCCGATGGAGGTGGAAAGGCTGTAGGCCCGTGTGCTCGGATTTAGGTGCGCGTGAAAGAACGCCAGGTGGTATACATTTTTGAGCCCTCCCCTATGGCGTTTTGGGACGTTAGCAGCACATATCATACAACACTAGATAATGTGGAAGGGGGAGGTAGCATGATGTCATTTGGCGGGGGTGAAAAAATGAGCACATAGTCGCAATCCCATGCAATCACTACCAGCACAGGGTATGACAGCATGGAATCCCTCCTGCACTACAACAGAAACGAATTCATTGCTACTATCCTATGTCTAGATCTGCCATCCTCAAAAAAGTTTAACTCTGCCTTCATTGCCATGAATGTTTAAACTTTCCGCAATATGCATTTTATGCTGACGGAGAGCATCGCGGCCAAGCAATGTAGCTCATAACAGTCTTAATTTGGCGTCATTTCAACAAAAGTACAAGGAATGTTTAAAAAAAAAGACTAATGCCGCAAATTCATATCATTAGCCAGCTTCTTTAACCGCGCTCTTGTTATTCGGTGTACAAGTATATGCGAAAATAACTATTACGCGAAACTGACCGCATAAAATGTCTTGACTGACTGAATGACTGACTACTTGTATACGTGAAGGCAGTTGCTATAAGAAATGTTTCAACTCATATCCAAAAAGGCCTCACAGTACACATATACCACCCATATATACACGCAAAGTCATAAAATATTATGCCTTCAGGGCAACAAGCTTTGTAAATATAAAAAAAAACCTTGAGGGCACTGTGCGGCGAATGTGTAGACGCTGTGAATGACATCTAATTTTGAAATAGTCTCAACCTATATATATATATATATATATATATATATATATATATATATATATATATATATATATATATATATATATATATATATATATATATTTGTGTGTGCATATGTGTGTGTGTGTGAATTTTTTAGCAAAGACAAATGCTATGTTACAGCTTATTACAACTTTTCGAACAAACTGGCAGACTAAGCAACGAAAGACAGTTTTCTTTTATTGGGTGTCTATTACAGAGGAAAAAAAATCACACAGCATGCCCACGGAATGAATGATGATGAGTGTGGCGAAGCATCCATTATTCCGTCCGTGCTTCCGTCCATGCGTCCATTCGTACTTGCGTCCGTCTGTGCGTGCATCCGTGCATCCATTCGTCCGTCCACGCGTCCATATGTATGTATGTCTGTCCGTCTGCTTGTCTGTCTTTCCGTCTCTCCATGCGTCCACCCGTAAATCTGAGGAACACTTCAACTACCGCCATCTCGCTTCTTTTCATGATATATTCACCGTATAGAAGTACCGCCATCCAGCGGACAATCCAAGGACTAAACGAGAGTATGTACCACATTTCTGCTGTTAGCGCTTTGTTAACATCAAGAGCGTGATAACAATGCCGTGGTACGATGTCGTGCTACCTGTTAATTGAAAATACTTCACTTATTTTTAACACGAAAGTGTTTCAAGCTGGGGTCTACCAACATTTCAATTACGTTTCTCCGTTAGGGAAATGATGCGGAAAAATACGCATGGTCAGAAGACAAAGAAAGAAAGTTCTGTCAAGCCCCGCCACGGTGGTGTAGTGGCTAAGGTACTCGGCTGCTGACCTGTACGTCGCGGGATCAATCCCAGCAGCGGCGGCTGCAGTTCCGATGGAGGCGCAAATGTTGTAGGCCTGTGTGCTCAGATTTGGGTGCACGTTAAAGAACCCCTGGTGATCGAAATTTCCAGAGCCTTCTACTACGGAGTCTCTCAAAACCGTATGGTGTTTTTGGGACGTTAAATCTCACATATCAATAAAAGTTTATTCCGTGGGATTCAAACTAATGACCCCTGGTTTAAGGAAAAAAAAAAAGATTCCAAGCACATTTTCCACTGCGCCATGACCGCATACTTAGTACTCATTGAAAAAAATCACAGCATATCCACAGAATAAATGATGATGAGTGGAACAAAGCATTCATTAATCTGTCCGTGCTTCTGTCCGCGCGTCCGTGTGTGCTAGTCCATCCATGCGTGCGCCCTCTCCTGCGTCCATTCATGCATCCGTCCGTCCATTCTTCCGTCCACCTGTCTGCCTCTCCATCTGTATATCTGCTCGCCTGTCTGTCCGTCCATGCGTCCATTCATACGTCCATACGTCTATCTGATGAACTACCATCTCGCTTCTTTTTATCATATATTCCCCGATTCCTGTATACAAGTACCGCCATCCAGCGGACAATCCAAGGACTAAACGAGAGTATGTACAACATTTCTGCCGTCAATGCTTTGTAAACACCAAGAGCGTGTGAACGACACCATGCTACGTTTTTTTGTAACATGTGGTCATGCGAATATGTGCCCGAGGGTGGGTATGTGCCACAGGTTACGCACTACAACAACGGGGGACGCACAAGCCACGCCATAAGAAGCTTCGCTCCTAAAATGCGCCTTTTATATCTACCACTGTCCTCTCGCACAGTTTTCAGAAAAGTGAAGTAATGCGTCTGCATCGTGTTATTTGTCAATGTTCCTTAAACGCATCGTTTCTAAGCTCCAGTCCCATTCGGCGCTTTTCGAATAGGACATCTTCGGTTTTGTCAATGCCATAATCCTCCGCTCCCCACCACCAAGTGGCGACCTTACCCAAAGTGTCGGTCTCACTCATAGGATTTACCCATACCAAACAATATGCGACGCCAACCGACTTCGTCTGGCTATAACTCCGTGTTCCCCACGCATAGGGTCACCCCGACAATAATCGCGGCCGGTAGAACGAAAGGCGTGACGTGCGTTCAGTTTCCCTCTCGTCGGGCGCTGGCGTTTAACTCCAACATGCCTCGAGTAGGTGACCTTAGCCCAAGTTTGGCGTCGAATAAGTCACGCTCTTCAGACTGTCACATTGTATTGTCTGGTTCTGCTCTCACTGGTATACAAGCTACCACAAGCATCTATGGCGAGAAGGGTTTATTTATAATTATTGCTTAGCGTTTGTCGTCGGGATGGTATGTCTTAACGGCAACGTAGATACATTCACCTTAAGAAGATTTAGCTGAGAAACACCCAGATACATTGCGCAAGCTCTTTACATCAATGTACAGTAAACATTGTACAACATGTCTAAAGACACATTTTAGTTTCCTCTTTTACTGACTTCTATGACGAAGGGATCAATCCTGTTTTTTCCCAAGTCTACTGAGAAATATTTTATTTATATGCGATATTTCTAGTGGAATTTATATATTCACTGAAGGTAAAAAGATCGCTAAAAGCTATCTAGAAAACTAGCAATATGACGTCAGGTGCATGATGTAGCAGTAACATCGTTCATCAGTTTCCTGTAGTTCCTGGTTATGCATAGCCCTTTACAGTGATACTAACCACAACAGGAGGTTTCAGTACCGGCTGCGAAGGCAGAATTTTGATGGGCGCTAAATCCTTGATGTCCATGCACTGTGCTCATTTAGTGCACATCATATAACACCATGGCAGGCGATCAAAACACTCAGCAAATCTTCTTAGCATATTGTGTTTTTTTTCACACGCAAAACGTGAGACAATTAGAAAAGGTATATATGTGAACGGTCCTGTTCTTGAGCATGTATCCAACTTGCTACAAGCACACTATACAAGTTACTTCGAGAAATTTGTCCGAAACTCTCAAAAATCTGCAAAACGCAATATTTCTTTGGTGCCTTCGCCATTTCTACTTCTGTAGCAGCAGGTACCTGACTATGGGTAAACACATAAATTTGGACATTATATATAATAATATAAGTTATTCACTTCTTATTTATTAGAATTCGAAGGTTACGTCAAATAGCAGAATTCAAGTTCTCAGAACGGAGTACCCACCTCTTCGTTCAGATATACAAAAAGAAGCTCCTGTCTAGGAGGTATTGCGGTATAATGAAATTCAACCAAATTTAACGCGTAGCTGAGACAGGATAATTAATCAGTGCAACAAGCACATGAACAAATAATGTCTGTTTTCTGTGAAGCGTTAACACATGTGTAGTTTTTCTATCTTCTTCAGCGTATGAGCATCATGCGTGTTTAATTTACAAGCGCAGCCCACCATCGCACACAATGAAGTCGGTCGATGAATATTAAAGCAACGCTCACTCATTTCAGATGTCTCAGAACTTTTATGCTAAGAGAAAATGTTAATTGCTTGTAAACAATATTGACATAAGAAGGTTCGCGCTATTGACGTTCAAAAAAAAACGTGCCCGGTTAAATTGCATAAATAACATTAAAAATTTGTTGATAATATATTCTAAATATTGTTGCTATTGTCCCCAAATTAGACACGCTGAAAACTAGCCATTAACATTCACGTCAGTCTCTTTTAACTACGCTGATTGAACATTCAGCCGTATCTTCTAGCATATACTTAGCAAAAAACTTCTACTCTTAACATTCATTTTAGACTGCTGGAGGGGGCAGTAAATATTTTATTGATAAGAAAACAAATGTACCTACTCTTTATTGCTTTTGTACAGTCCCTCACATATCAATAACAGAAGGGACCTGATCAATGGCTGCAAACTTTATTATGGGAAGTAAAGAATTATTCATACTATAAAACTCAGGCAAGGTACAAGAGAGCGGGCATTTGTAAAGACCCGTAGAGAAAGTATATGTATTTCAGACACTCAGCTGTTGCGATGAGTCGATCTAGATTTATATGAATAGTCGAGATGGTTGCACAAATGGCTTCCCGCCGCATGCGCTGCCTGTATGCTTCTGGGACACCTGAACGCTGACGCTGATCACAAAATCGATGATTGCAGCCTAATAGAATGTTTGCGTTTATACTATCTTGCTGGAATATTTCCCATTCCTACCGTTCCTCAATCACGTGCCAACACCGGGACTTGGGGGTGGTCATCTGAGCACCAGGGTCGATCGTTGCATGATGAAGAGCAGACTCAGTCCACGTTCTGGCAGTTACACTTGTCCACCCTCCCCTCTCATCCCCACGATCAGGAAGTAGTATGATCCAGGGCGGCGTGCAGTTATATGTTTTATGTGGAAATGTCCTGCTCAACTCCGATGCTTGCGATCGACGCAGCTGCTTTTCAGACCCTGCAACAGCCAGCTGCCGTACCAATGAGAAGGCCCAATCATCGTAGTAATTTCAGAATTTTTCAGAGGCTGCTGTTTAAAATGGCTTGGGTATTCGTTGGAGTTAAACCTGCCTACATCACGTCCTCGGAAGGTGGTGTAGTTAAGCTATAAAAAGAAATCAAAAGTTGAGCCGCTACACATAGGAGTGGCAAGATTCAGAAAATGATGGAGCTGGTGACCTTCTCGTCCTTTTTTTTTTCTCTTGGACCTCACTATTCTTTTTTACCCCTTAGTACACTACACTATATAAGCCTGTGCTTTTTGTTCTATCTTCTGCCGCCCTTTTGACCATTTTATTACATTCAAATCAATTCAACTCGCTCTCAATTTCCGTTCCAACCCTCTTACGGTGCTACTAAGGGCATGACTGTGCTATGCTGAGAGCTGCTTCGCACACGCTCAGTTTGAGTGGCGTATGCTGGATTAAGATTCATCAATGTCACATGGAGTTTAGCCAAGCATAAACCACTCCGTTGTAAAAAAGTGAGCGCGTAGAGCAGAATTCAACAGCAACAAACAGAAACAACTAAACAAAGAAACATGGCGGACGTTTTAGCTTATACTTGAACAGCAGAAAACCATAGAACAAACAAGCCCTTTTTGTGTCACCTTCTCAACCGCTATAGCTTCGTACCTCGGTGTACACCCTAACAACGCCGCTAGTAAAAGAATCTCTGCACGGTTGTAATTTTCAAACTTTTGCAGAATACCTACAGAAAGTACATCTCGGAAGTGCTCACTGCTTCCTAATTTTACCTTTTTAGTAATTGGTGACATGCCTACTACGCGTCCATAAAGCAAGACACGCACAGGTGTACACATTTTCAAAGCTCTATTCCGTTGATAACTATGATTAGTTATGCGTGCACGCTTTTCCATTATTGGGCCTTTAAACGAAGAAGTCGCTGCACAAAGGACAAGTCTTGACACCTCGGATGAATCTGAGCTTCCGCCATGAAATAATTCTATTGTTGCGAACACACCCCGCATTATATGTCATTCATATATATGTTTTCAGACACAATTTCGAGCACTGGCCTATATAGTCCTTTTGCAGAACGTACGTATGATTTTCACACAGAAGTCTGGGCTTGCTTTCCACTGAAAGCAAACATGTTAAATGTTTCTTATGCACATCTATTTCAAACTTTCGCACAAGAACATCGTTAATTTTTTGGCTCACTACCAATGAAGCCGACAACACTACCGAATGCCAATACCAGCGTTGCAGCGGAACCAGCCCTTCAACGCTATCGCGTTAGAAGAGTTTGAAAATATGGCATGGGTGAAAACAGTGCAGAGGCTTTGCAGTAATTTCTACTCTGCTGAGAGAGTGCTACACGTAGCAGTCCCAGCGACAAAAGCAATTTTCTAAGTAAACTAAACAAGATTGTGTTTTTAAAAAATATTCAAAGATATAGAGCACTGTACAATGAACCCACTGTAGCATTATGCTATTTTTCGTTGCCCAGCCATGATACGACATTCCGAACGGTATGCCAGAGACGTAACATTGACACCTATGCCCCTATGCTACAATTTGACAGAGAGAAAGAGAGACCTCACTTTCGTTCCACAGCCTCCCGTGAGAAGTGGCCTTTATGGGAGGCCAGCACTCAGCTTAATGAACAAACGATGAATACCTGAAATTTCATGGCTAATTCTACGTGTAAAAAGCGTCGGTAAACAGCACGTCGTTTAACAATTTCATTTTCTCTTGAATATATTAGATCGCATTGTTTGCAGAATACTGTTAGCCATGTATTGATCATGAGATTCAGCTATGTTGTTTTGTCAAACGATCACTTATATTATGCTTATATTGTATTACTAGTCATGTTTTCAAAAAAAATGCATACTCTGTGGTCATTTTTTTTTCTTTTTAGTCATGCTCCTACCTCTTGTCCCGCGCTATGGAAGTGGCTGCTGAAACTATTAAATTACCGGCCCTTATGTGCGCCATGCTTTCAGGGAACATGCCGTATCGCATTGCGTACCAGGTCGAGTTCGCACTTGTTCAGAATGAGTCTGATCGATTCATTCTCCAAGGGTACAATCGAAATGGCATTATATCGTTCATTAAACAAAGTTTACGTTTATGGTCATTAGCTTCCCATGGTTATTTATTTCGCCTGTGCATTTTTCAAAATTTTTCTTCCGCAACAGCCATCTGCAG
The DNA here is from genome assembly GCF_043290135.1 of Rhipicephalus microplus. Taxonomy (NCBI): domain Eukaryota; kingdom Metazoa; phylum Arthropoda; class Arachnida; order Ixodida; family Ixodidae; genus Rhipicephalus; species Rhipicephalus microplus. The sequence goes on along the minus strand of NC_134703.1, from coordinate 92,949,284 downwards.
CAAAGAACTAATCTCTGTGTGGAATAAATGCTGGCACAAAGCTGCAAGAATTTCCTGCCGGACTGATTAGTGTCATCATACCTTTATTCGGAGCCCATCACAGAAGTACAATCTCCTTTTTTTTGTAAGCATTGTGAGCATTAAATCCTTTATTTTTTAAAGGAACTCTAGGTAATACTGTCTGATTAGCGGCTGATTAGTTGTATATTCATGTATGGTTTGCGGCGTTTCTTCCGTTCGATTGTATTTTTATTTTACTCACTCCCCTTTTTAGAGAAAAGGTTACCTTGAGAGCATAAATAAATGAACTGATCATTGAACTCCAAGAAACGAAGCAAAGGAATGTTGCTATAGGAACGTCCTTCCACGCTGCAAAGGAACGTACTTCCGCGCTGGCCAGGGTTCTTTTTTTTTTCTTCAGCACGTTCGTGAGATGAAAAGGTGTAAGAAAAGTTAGCTTTTTCTTCTCCATTTTCTTCATAAAGAATGAATGCCTATGATAACCTTCTCTTCTTCTAGTTTCTCATTTGTCGTGCCAGCCATTGAAAAGAGAAATTTTATTGCAGACGTCTTTGTAAATTTCTGCAACGGTCGTGTTTCAGCTTCAGTGCAGAGTTCCTTGTGAGGCTCATCATCTTGCGAAGGACGAGAACCGAGATCCCCGGGCTAATTACATTGAGAAAATATTTCTAGGGTAGTCTTGTCACGTTGCACAGGCTGGTATGCAGCTCGCCAGTTGAGATAATCGGAGTTCTGAACCCAGGGACCAGTAACAAAACATAGAAGTGAAAAGTAATTATTTCTTCTACTTATTTCACCAGAGAAGCCAAGTACAAAAAGAACTTCAGAAAACCTAGTGTTACGCGGAATACAAATGTTCCTCTCGCACACTTTGTTTTGTATGGGGCACCATTGCCATAATAGAAGCTGCATTCCTAAATTTTCGCAGAAAAAGAACCACATAGTAAACGCACAATGCGAAACCTAATCAAATCCTTGTTAAAGAAGCGGAATTCTACATGCTCTAAACAGAAGAAGCTCAGCGTAAAGCAGTCGAGAGTGAATGACAGAGTCTCTGTAGTGAACACATCTGCAGAGAGCGTTGTTTTACTTCAATCGCTTCTTTGGTTAGGGCTACTACTTTTTGTGAAGTGAGCAGCACCGCTGTACGTCGTAAGTTGTATATGCGCCCGGCTTGTGGGAACAAACTAATTTATATCCTTGGAAATAGCAACGTAAATTCCTCACGGAAATATTGTCATCTCTAAAGAACAACCTAGGAGATGCAAAACAGTACACAGGACCTCGAATGACACTACACAATAAAATACGTTCGAATGTGCGGCTGCCTTTCCGTTATCATGTGATGATTTTTCATCATTGTCACAGAAGTCGAATGTGATGCTTTGTTTATTGTGCATTCTCTTAGGAATGAAGGAAGGAAAATGAAAGGAAAATATGAGGGCATTCTCTTATAGTTGTTGGCAACCTAAGGTGGTTCTGCCACTGAGTTTTCTGATAGTGAAGTTAAGGAACGTGGTTGATGTAGAAGAACATCGTAAATTCACATTAGTAAGCTTGATTTAGCTTGCTTTATGGCGTATATTCATGGGATGGCTGAGTTTTGGAGTTGTTTTCTAACAACTTCTTATCGATGCCCTTCCGTGTTTCTGGGTTGGTGAGCGAAAATGAATAATCAGCAAGCCATACCTTATTGTTCCTGTTTTCTGCGTATAGGTGGAGCCTTTCTAGGCCCCAGATTAGGAGTGTATGGATGATCATTCGTAGTAAATAAGATTCTTCTTCAGCACTTCCGAAAAAAAACATTTTCTAACAAATATTTCAATGCATTTTGAAAGGCGTAATACATATCAGTGAGTGAAAAATATTCCTTTTGCTTTACATAGCCTAACATGCGCTGTGCACAATGAAAAACACAGAACACAAACCTAAGCCCTCTTTGAGCGTGAACAACGTTACTTCATGCCAATAAAGAGAGCAATATCCGGTTCTTGTATATCTGAGTACACAAATAAGAATGAAGAAATGAAGAGCAGTGTAATTTTTAAACTATTTACACTGGTTCGAAACAACTGTATTCGCACAGCTGACGTCCTGATCACACTATACAGACATCCTTATCCTGGAACCATGACTATTCTAACAATTAAAGTGCATTAAGCATCAGCCGTTGCACAAAGATCCACGAGGACAAGAGGACCGGGGAGACTGTGGGTTTTTATTTGAAATGCTTGTTTCAGCACTGAAAGTAATGACGTCAAGAACACGAGGACTGAGTAGCGGAACCGGGTAAACCTGGAGTGACCAGTACAAAAGAATTTAGGCTAAGACTCCCTTTTCTTGTACTTTTCTCTAAGAGCCCATCATTCATTTTTTTTTTTAATTTTATCTTCTTTTTTTTTACTCAGTGGGACATTTTTCATTTTCTCAGCCTCTCGCCTGTCATATGAGACGCTGTATGTGAGTGAACAAGTCTCCTTTTGATAACTTATTTTTGCCTCATTTTGCTTTTGCAAGCAGGCATTCATACCTATCAAACATAGCACGATAGCATTTCATTTTTTATGAAAAGGTGAATCATTCAAGGTATTATATATTTTACTAAAACAAGCTTGTGTGCTGGTGCACCTAAAAAACTTTGAACTCCATGACATGGCTTGTAATTACAGTGAACGGGCATGATTTTATGTGCCGCGTGCTCTAATATGGAACAAAACTACGCCGTTCTATACACCAGAACATAGCAAACTCAGTGCTTGCCGTCATATTGAACACCACTTGGCGCTATCTGTTGCAAGTGTGGCGAAGCAACAACCTCAACTGCCACGCTAGCAGACGCTGTGCAAATCGAACGCGAAACTTCACAACCCGAGTGCGGCTGTAATGATTCCTCGCGCTGTTCCTTCGCGGGAATTTGATGCTGATTTCGTGTGAAACGTCGAGGAGACCTTTCTCGACAGTCCGGATTGTCTGCAGCACGTGCACTGCAGACCGCGGAAGCAACGTCTTCACGTACGTATTATCCGGCCGGAAGAAACACAAACAGCGTTAACTGCGGCCTACCTTAGCTGTGACAAGGCAGAGTTCGTGCTGTAAGCCGGCGTCAACGTAGCGCTAGAATCTGGCTCCAATTTACGCTCATACACCGCATGTGTATAATTGGCTGTCCTGCCGTGCACTCAGAACACACACGCGTTGAAAAAGTTCCAGCCAGAACAAGATTTTAAAATTCTACGGCGACGCCGGCCGAAGGGACCTGTAGATTCACCTAGTGACAGTCAAGGTATGACGCAGTTCGACCATGTCGAAAGCCATGCTTTCCGCGCCGTTTACATGTGTTTTCATCGTGATAGTAGGCCATTACAGGTGTACTAAACATGTGCGGTGCGTGCATCCACGCGTGAGTCATGATACGTATATCTTATATTGACATGCGGCCAGTGAAAGAGTACAACAATATATATGTGCCGCATACTACAGGCATACTGCACGCAAATCAGTGCTGTAAAATGGAACAGCTTGAGTCTTGCTTGAATGAACGCATAGGTATACTTACTCGTACACTTCACTGGGCTCGTAGATGTTCCTGCTCATTGCATTTATATCATATAGGGCGGCCGAGCTCAGTGCTTTTCGTTGTGGACGGAAATCTGTGCAATCGCAAAACAACGCACCGGCGCAACTCACTCGAAGCGCTGAGAGCTTACCAAGCAGTGCTCAACAATCTCTTCCTCTTGCGCTGGTTATTGTCAAATTAGATGACAGCACAGTAGTGCCCAGATGACATTTTATAAGTGGGCGTAGCGTGAACAGGCGCTTTTTTGCATTTTAAACTCCCACATCCACTGCATGCCATGCTAGCGAGGCACGCCGTGGCAGTTGCAAACAAATTCTGCTGTCTCTGGAGCGAGGGTATACCGCTGAAGGCAACTGGGTGCGAGATAGGCGTGCTCTCGTCTATACACTCAATAATTGAAACGTGTGTTCTAGAACCTTATTTTCGTGCGTAGCAAAGATTAAAAATAAGATGATTCATTTTATGATGCACTTTACTGCGGTATGAAGTGAGCTGTCCCTTAGAAGCTTTTATATATTTTAATCAAAGTTGACATCCCGATCCATCGTGACCATTGTCATTATTTTTGTACAGTTTTGCGTCTAGAAAAAAAAAACGTAGCCAACTTTGTATGTTAGTATGGAATAGTGCTGCGGAGCTGCCACCCAACGGGATTCGCAACTGGCCTGAGCTTGTGCCTATAAAAGTAATAAAAACCGCTATGTCACACAGGCCAGTGCAAAAGTCTTGAAGATTGAATATAATGTCGATTACTTTTCCGTACGTATACGCCACGTAGTCTGATGTTACCATATGCGCCATAGTTAGTCCTCAAAATTTGTTATTGTTGAGTTAATGAGTTGGACAAAAAGAACTGCTCTATGTCTACTTCACGACTCGACCCTTGATGACTGCGCTTGTATGTGGTATGGGAATCATAAGAGCTGTTCGAACAACTGGCAAGGATTCTAAAACTGCCGGAGAAATTCAAGAATTACAAGAGACAAAACAAATTGAGCAGAGCCGAATTCAGAAGCCCAAAGTATGCGTGACTATGCTTGTTGAAGACATGTCTTGTTTGTTCAGACGCACCAAACCGCAAATCACCAGACAAAAAACTTTCATCTTTTATAGCGTGGTGTGAAAGAACAACTTTATGGTGGACTCATGCGCAAGCATCCTACTACTGTCGCTGAGTTCATCACCGAAGCGATGGCAATAAAACGGGTGCTTCAGCAACGCATTAGAAGCGCCAAAGTACTGTCGCCACCACGTAACTCTTCAACTATGGGCACGACGTGGCAGCACTCCGCGAGCTTTTGCGGAGCGTTGTTCTCTGAGAAGCTTCACAAAGTTCACCACTGTACTCTTCAGCCGACTGTGACTGCTTTTGGCGGCCTTATTTGTAACAAGATGAGGAACGTGAGCAAATGGTTAAAGAGAATGCGCGTGCAAGCCCCTGCTATAATTTATGCCAAAGCACTACGGACTTCTCAACCACCTACATTGCGCCATTCGTCATCCCCTCTTGCGGCAGTGTCTCGAAAACTCCTTGCTGCGAGTGAAAATACCTACGAATACCAAATCCCGCGCGAAGTCATCTGGAAGTCAAACGTGTGGTTGACGTCTAATAACAGACCACTTGCCAACCACTGCGGCGAAGCAGATCACCTATACCGCCAGTGCCCTTGTAGCATAACGCGCCTACGATGATCCACGGCAGCGCACGTCAACCACGCAATTGTGAGCACTCCTGCGAGATTGAGCATTAACCGGCAGCTCTGTAGTTGTTTCCTCCTGTGTAAAGACACAAAACGTTCACCATATTTTTGAAGCTGTACAAGACCCAGTCATTACCACACCTTTTTTTAAATAAATGTATGTAAGGAGAGGTTGGTGCCACACCTTGTCTGAAGTTCTCAAGAGATCCCCACGTCATTGCGCACGTGAGGAAATGTAAACACAATGACCTCTGGAAGTAGGACCACTGTTGATCTAACTGACAAACATTCTCCAACGCAACACAGGCATCGGCAAGAATCACGATCTAACCACGACACCATTTTCTCAAAACGACGCAGGACTTTCCAGCAATAATACGGTAACTATTGACAATTGCGAATTGGCCACTCTCGTCAGTACCGACGCCGACTACTCCCTGATGTTATCAGTGGTGGTTAACAGCTTGTACTGGGGGTAGTTATCTGGGGAAGCCTGTCATTCACCACCAGAGACTATATTGAGGTTTTTGCTGTGCTGCGAAAATGTTCAATATGGGGCTGAAAACAATATGGGGCTGACATAACTCTTCAATGGCTGCTGGTGACATTTTCACTCGATATGAACTCACACGAATGTGAATCGCACACATTCATGCAGCGTGCATCAGACGGTTCCATGAGAGTGCAACATCCTTACAGCGTGCTTGTCCGTGTAGACCGGGACGAGGATTGAATGACCTTCGAAAATGCAGACGGTGATGTATCCGCTTGTCTCATCAAGTACGCGTTACCTGCCATACCATGGAACTGACGAAAGAGCCTGCGAAATTTTCACTGATGAATTTCAGTCAAGAATACCAGCCCTTCATAAAGCAGGGTGTAGTCGCCTACTTCAAGAAAATGAGGGACTTTAGTACCAGCCCAACATTCGCGGAACTATCATCCGGTCATCACGATGACCAGTCGTCTACAGTCCAGGTAGCTTTTAAACGCTAATTGCTGGCTTTACATTACCTCATACGCCCGTTACTCAAGTACGCAGATGTACTTTAAATCTATACGGTAAAGCAAAGATTAGTCGTACAGAACCTATACAGAGAAAAGGGCTTCGTCTTATCCCAAATAAATATCGTACAAACGTCTCAGCATGAGGTCTGTATTCATTCTGGTGTAGAAATAAACACCAGGGCTGCGCGAAAAGCACAGCACTGTCACGGCGAAAGCTAGAAGAGCCGCCTTTAGGTTTTTTCTAAAGACTCATTGGGTTGCAAGCAGACTTGCTAGCTACCCGCTACGCCTTTAATAATAAAAACTTCTGGGTAGTAGGCTGGCATTCGCTATGCTATTTTTCGTCATTCTTCTCAGAAGCGTGGTATCCGCTAAAAGCTTGCAAGGAATTTCGTGCCAATTGTAGGATGAGTCGGTGATGACGATAAAGAATTATGCTTTTAATTAGTATGCGCCACACCTAATATGTGATTAATAACAAGGTTTTGTGATAGATTAGGTCATTTGACTTTGGACTACCCAACCGTTACGCTATTCGCGTTGCATGACACCTGGTTCTTTCTTTGCTGTTCTAAAACGCTTTATTACTCATATTAACGGGAGTTATTTCCCGACATCAAGCCCGTCTTAGGCAAGTTTGCGATCAAGTTCCAAGCACAAGCGTGGATCATAAGTAGAAGATGGGCTGGCGTGCAGCGAACCTGATTTCGAGCCCTAATGTGTTCTTGGTGTTTTTCACTTACTGAGTGTGATAGTGGTTACGGACAATGGCGGTGGTGGCGGCGGACAACCAACGCGCCACGCGTGACTCGAGATGTGATCTCATAACAGCTTTTGCTGTAAAAAATCACAGCGTATCCTCGAAGTGTGATGGATGGGCGAAGCCCCTGCTAATCACTCGGGTAACTGCGAATCCCTCGTACACCACCCACTCGAACATGCAAATGAGTGGCAAGGCGAGTGAACACTAGATACAAAGTTGTTTCATTTATCGTATATGGTATTGAGGTGCAGATGTCATGTTTTTTATAGGACTGCTTTACGATCCGTGAAATAAAGAATCATGGGTTCTAAGACGGCTTGTAAGCTGAAGTCTGCAAAGACGAGGTCCTTACACGACCTTCTTGTGTTTATTGGTTGTTTATAGGGAACTGAAATACATCTCAGAGCATACTGCGATGCCATAAGCTGCACTATGTAGTCGTCATTTATGATATATACAATAATTCATTCAGCCGGTATGGCAAGGCCATCTTCGTTTTTGCCATCATGGTCTCGCATTGCTATATAAATGTATTTTGCTACGGTGTCTCAGGAGAGATTCGGGACTAGGTGCATATTCATTAGAACCGTTCTATTTGATAGTTTTATCGCAGCATGTTCATCATTGTGGCTCTGACTGGTCATCGGCAGCTTGAGTGAATATTACTGTCGAACCACAAGCGATTGCGAACATTGCTGTTGTGACCAAAACTTCGTTCGATGAACTCGCGCTAAAGCCGCGCATCGGTGCGCCAACCTCTAGTAGGGACCGCTTTAGGCTTTTTGCAGCCACATCTCGCGCTGTCTCCGCCATTAGGCCTACTTGCCGGCACTGCTGTTTTCCTGCAGCTTCTTGAGCCCTGAACTCCGGGTCGGCTTGCTGGTGGCGTTGCCGTTTCGCGACAGCTGCGCGAGCCTCGCTCCCTCAGGATCCGGTTGCCGACGTTCCAGAGCCGCTGCAGCTTCGCGGGTGACAGAGTGCTCACGCCGGTTTTCATTTATGACAGGAAGAGAATGCGTGGCCTGCAACGCGCTTCATTGTTATCAGTTGCAGCACAAAGTATATAATATGCCTTACAGATGCGTAGTGTGTACCTAACTCATCAGAAGAATGATAAATGGCAAAGAGGCATAGTCAGAGCTTCATCGTAATAGTCATGATGTATAGTAGGTACTTCCAAGTTCTGTGCAACGATGGCTGACAGAGAATGTGTGGCCTGGAAGGAGCTTCTTATACATCGTAATCTCCGTTATCGTCTAGATCATTGAGAGACGACGGTGGACATGGCTTAACATTTATTAACTTTGCTCCTAAAGAACGAATAAACGCGTGAAGATGAGCTCTGCAATAAAAAGAAAAAGATGAAGTTTAAAGTGATGAAAGGATGTTGGTTTGGTTCATTTGCTGATCGCCAGTTTTCTTCACGCTGGCCCTTGCACACTCAAATTATAGCGGAATGCCCATGGCCTCTTATTCATAACACAGTCTCAATAATGATGTTTAGCATCGTTAACAACCGTTGTAATTTGGACTCATAAGTGTACAGCGAATTAAGCAGGCCTAGACCTACCCAGACACAACCCAAGACCATCTTGCTACCTCAGTGCAACACAAGTGCTTTCAAGGGTTCCTTTCTTCTGAGGACCATAGTTGAGTAGAATTGGCGAGCAAACTATGTTGTGAATATGTGAATGACCGAATAATTTTATCGGCTGTTGCTTTCTAATTTAATTTCTGGGTGTGCTTTATTATTGCGAAAGCAACAATAGAAACACTCTTAACTGCATTTTACTGCCGGCGTCGGCGCCAACATTGACGTCATTCGCGGTTTATGTATAGGTATCTATATATACGCAAGAAAGAAAAAAAATTATCCAGGAAAAGACACTGACGCGCGGAGCAACAAAGAAGCTTTCAACGTTTCAAAGTTGAAACGGGAAGCTATTTATATCTCTCGCTTACCGCTGCTAAAAGCCATCTCGGAGGAACTATCGTGCTTTCAGCATTACCACTGAGATGGCGCACTGAACGCGCGTCACTAGATTGTTACGACGCGGCGGTGCGCGCTCTCATCTTTCACGCATACTTTGTCCCGCAGAGAGGGTGAGAGGGTGGGCGCTGGCGCGCGCGCGCGTTTATCTTGCGGCGGGGAGAACCGTACGCCTTGAGCTTTCATCGTAACAACTCTGTTGTTGTTACCGCGCGCACAAAGGTCTCTGCACTTGCAAAAGGATGCCCTTTTCAGACACAGCGAAGAAACAAATGAGACACTTAACCACGTTCATTCGTAGCTGTGAGTACGTTACGTGCGTCCTTTGTGCGTGAGAAACACGAGCAAGTTTCAATCTGCTGGTCATTCTTCGCGTGACCATCCATTTTGACGCTATCGCGTTCATTGATTCAACTTTGCTGCAAAGCTGTGACTTTTACTTGAAAGTTACTGACTAGTCATTAGTTGTTCATTGTATCGTGGTTGAACATAATAGATGTGCAATTTCTATTTGACATCAGTAACTCACAATTGATTGCTCACTCACTGTTATTGTTGCTTCTTAAGTACTCCGTTGTTACTTGGCCGTTTTACTGTACTATTACCACTGTTGCGTAGGTGACCAAAATATTCTTAGCAGTAATAAGAAATTAAATAAATAAAAGATAGTGTTCCCTTTCTTTTGCTTTTATTCAGTGACTGCTTCGTCACAACGTAAAAATTAACCAGGCAGCCGTTACGAAGCACAACATAGCAACGGAACCGACTACAAGACCGATCTAAAAGCAGACCTGCCGTGTCTCAAGATGAGCGCAAAACATTTATATAGTTCGCATATATGCTTATTTAACAAGCATGGGTGTGTAGCCCATTGGTCGAGAATAGCCTACGGAGTGGAGTAGTATTGACTGACATAGAAATGAATCTTTTTATGATAATCTTCACATAAAGCAGGGGTGAGGGGTGATGACGGTGAGATAAAAAAGTAATGCGTATATACGAGAACCACCTAGGAAGAATGGTGGTTATCAAGACTATGTTGTTCAGTCCTGTACTCTTAAGAAAATCTATTACAGCCTTGATAGAAGTTGTTCCCCATGTCTATTCACACATTACTGGTGAAATATCAGCCTCACTTAGCCTTGCCACAACCAAGCCTGCCAGCATTGAAGAGAGTGCTTCACTCAACGCTACACACAGTTTATAGACCACGCGAGTATCCCAACCGTGAGCGCTGCCAAATGGAAGATATTTTTGCACGTTTGTTGTGCGACATTCCTCTATACGTGTCTCAAATACCATTTGAGTGGTAATTGAACCTTGGCATTTTGCGTTACAGTTAAATATTATACTAAGAAGCAACGCCAGTGCTTCAGTTTGCTTAGGAAAAAAGACCGTACTCAAGTGTCACATCGCGGCAACGGCATAATGGTGGCAGTGTTTGCTATCCAACTTTGAAACAATGTAAGAAGTATAAGCATCAGGAACGGGCAAAAGTTGCTCAAGTATGCCAATCACCCCTACTTTTCAGATGTGCATATCTCGCCGTAGCATAGACTTAGCTGCGATAGAAGTGGTGTCACTGCACTAATGGGAGTTTTTCGCATGAAATTGATCCGCACACTACGTCAGATATCCCCGAGTTCTGTCGTTAATCAGCGACCAGAATTATCTTTCCTTAACGTGCCCCTTACCAGCCTGTGAAGATGCAAAGAATGAGAGCAATATTTTGTTCTGACGTTTCACGTTTTTCTGGCGCACTTCGTGTTAGCTGAACAACGATTCCCGTGACGTCTGTAGTGTGCGTATTCTCGATTGGTTCATATACGCGATATGTCATATTGGAATTTCCGCCTGCGCTGCTTCACCATAGAGTCATGTGGCACACACATTCTGCCTTAACACAGCCATGTTCCCACCACGTTCCATCTTCTCTATCTTGTCTCGCATGACCATTGCGCACGATGAAATCATTTCACTTCATTTTGAGTGCTTTCGACTACGCAAGCGGTGACGGCAGCGTGTATAGGTGACGAGTGCTAAATCTTCATAGGTTTTACGCTTAGTGCGAACACTGTACATGTGATTTTCAGAAATATGTGTGGGGGTGGAGATGCCACTCGCTGGAAGGCTCGTGGCGGTCTGGAGAGAACTATTCTCTCAGCCCACGTTCCAAGAACGCGAGGTGGTGAATGACCCTTTAGGGTATACTGGCGTCCACATTTAGGTGAGCATGGCTCAGCGGGGCTGCAATTGGTGTGGCTACGCATCAAACTAAACTTGTGCACGCGCACATGTGTTCACTGCTCTGTTTTTACTACATGGGACAGCAAAAGAACAGCGTCGTGCACGGCCATGGTTACTACTTAGGAGCATCGCATTTGCTCGCTTTACACTCTACGCTTCATCGCTTAGCAGTTGCCCACGGGCCTCTGCACGCATACGCCAATAAGCATCGATGAGCTGCCTTGCCGACTGTAACGGCACTCCGCAGAGCACTGCAATGCCGAGCCGTGTTCACCGAAACTGTGATATTATGATATGTGGAGTTCAACGTCCTAAAATTACCATATGATTTTGAGAGACGCCACAGTGGAGGGCTCTCAAAATTTCGACCACCTGGTGTTCTTTAACGTGCGCTCAAATCTGAGCACATGGGTCTGCAGCATTTTCAGCTCCATCGCCAATGCAGCGGCTGTGGCCGGGTTTCGATCCTGAAACCTGCGGGTCAATGGCCGAGTACCTTAGCCGCTTGACTACCACGTCGGGGCTCCCAATAACTGTGGACGGCAATACATAGATACATAGATACATACATACATACATACATACATACATACATACATACACACATACATACATACATACATACATACATACATACATACATACATACATACATACATACATACATACATACATACATACATACATACCCTTTACCATCAACCAATGTTCCTGGCCATGGGATGGCACCGAAAAATACCCGTGAGCCACATATCTGCAGAACGCATGGTTGCCATCAATTCACTTCTAGCATTCGACGCTAGCATATTTTAGCTCTTTGCATCTGCGAAAAAGTGAGTGCTGCTTTTCAACCACCTTTCTGTAGCCGTCGAATGCCAAGAGCGCTCGCAACGCACAGATAATGAAACTCACTATGTAGCAGCTGGGTGATTTAGAAAAATAGGGGGACACCACGCCTCGTCTTTGCATATGATAAAGCGCTAACGACGTCAGTGTTGCTTTAGACGCCTTCCGTACACGCTGTCACATACGTTGCTCAACAACTACGCCTGCACTTGGGTAACACCATAAAAGTAAGTCTTGTAAGAATGAAAGCGATGTATTCGAAGAGAATGGTTGCGTGAGCAATCACTTTAATGCGTTGCAAACATTCAGAGCCCGGCAAGCTTCCATGGGCTTAGCAACCCTTCCTACATTCCTCAATTATTTTCTTTCTGCTCTTTCTTATTTCATTTAAATGACAATTTCAGTTGCAAGGGTACTGGCATTTCAGAAGTTAACTCGTGCCTTCATGCACGCATACATATTTTCCGGAACGGTTGCCCCTGGGGATGACTGTTGTGCCACTCAACCACAAGAACACTGAAACTTGTGTTTTTTAAACGCATCGTTGGGATACACTTCTGTTTACAGTTTGATTTCCTGCCCGCCATTCAAAGCCATTGCACCAGTACGCGATACCGTCAATAGCAACGACAACTCATCCTTCTTTGCCACAAATTCCATCATCCACCAAGGGCAAAGATAGCAGAGTGACGATTGTGATACCACGGCGCATCGACATTGATGCCTGTTGTGAACCGCAGCATCAACACGTGCTCTTGAAATACTTTTTGGTGGCTTCGCTGGCTTTGATCGTATCTATCTATCTATCTATCTATCTATCTATCTATCTATCTATCTATCTATCTATCTATCTATCTATCTATCTATCTATCTATCTATCTATCTATCTATCTATCTATCTGGCCACCTACGACTCTTAGCTCTCCTGACCGTTTCGATAATGGTATCGATACCAAACTTGCTATGGCATAACATGACTATATTGAGAACATATATGGCGCTTCGTAACACGAAAATCATGATATGTATGTCATGAATGTCACGATATACATTTCATGGTCCTGCAGCTCTTGCGGTGGTTTCGTTCACATGGCATGTTGCAAAACTGGTATGGTATGGAATGATTGCATGACAAAAACAAGTGACAGACCCTAACGTGAAAATCATGACATGCGTGTCATGTAACAACATGTGTACATGCCGAGCCCATGATGCGCTCTCGGCCGTTTCGCTAGCGCCACATTTACCATATTTGACATTACAGTGCGTGAATGGATGACGAATTTATGTGACTGGTGCAAACATGATAATCATGAGATGCGTGTGATGTAACAACATCAAATTTATGAATGAGCAAGTTTTGTAAAAAATGAGATACTTAGAATTTATTTATTTTTATTTTTTCAATATAGAAAGAAATTGCTTTGACAGTGGCTCTACTGACGACTCAGGAATCAGCTGCAAATGACGCTCAGTAGCAAAGAGGAATCGAATGAAAACAATGAGCCTTCTCTTTCTGATCACGACATTTGCGAAACACTCCTTGGTCCTTCTATCCCTTTTAAAAAAGTACTTTATTCATCGCTCGTCGGTTTAATTTGTCCCACCGTTACTCAATGCTCTTCAGAGTTCCCTCTTCCTTGTTTGTACAAAGAAGCACGCCCCGTTCCACTCCACAGTGGTGGCAATGTGTTCCACTATGTGGCATAGGGTTGACTTATTTGTCCTTTATGCAGCATGTGGAGCGCCTTCAAAACCTAGGTAGGAACGCCTTCAAAAACCCATAGACAGATAGTGTAGCAAACAGTCCATAGTAGCTAGGGATTTCATCAGGTTCTTGAGCGTTGTTTCCTACAAGCTCGACGAGTTGCTTTATATAGATTTTACAATCAGTTCCTTTCTGTCCAGTCCATTGAAGTAGAACGAGAGATCATTTACGAGGAAAACAATTGCAATTACGAAGGAACTCGTTCCCGTCGGATTGAAAAGGGTAGTTAATTATTTCTAGACAGTCGATACAAGAGCTTATTCGTGTTGGTTTTATTTTTCGATTCCAATAGAAATAATTAGTTGCTCTGAAAGCTCGAAGGATAGTTTGGGTTCCTGAGCGGATTTGCGTGAGAAGCAACTGTAAGCTCTCTTCGGTAATTATCTGTTACCCTACATGCACTGCTGCTGCGTGAGTGAGGTCATATAACTAAAGAAAAGCTACAAATTTGGTGTTAAGATGATGGTGGAGAGTGGGAAGATCTCGTATTGCCATTCCTGTTCTGGGTGATCACAAGAGCAATGTACATTCGCATATTGTTCCTTATATCTGTGTTATCAAAAATAAAATTGATCCTACGATGGCTCTCTTTCTGTATATGCATAAAAAGTGTGTTTCTGACACAGCGGTGGTTGTAGCAGTCGCCTCCGAAAGGCTCATTGAGAATACATCATTTGCTGAAGCAGGGCATGTTTGAAAAAGGGTCGCCGTAAAAATGATATATACTGATTGTTATACGCAATCATTCAAAATATCGTTGACTCAAATAGAAGGTCCCTGATGAGTGTTTCCAAAGTATTGGGAGCTTTCGGTATAGCAGTGACACATGTGTTCATGCTGACTGTGGTACGTCACTACTTACTGTTTGGTTCTTCCGCTTTGGGAATTTATATTGAAGTACAGGTGAGGTTACGTACCACCTTGCAGGTTTCACTTCAGTTATTAAAACCCTGAAGACTAAGACAACAAAGCAAGGTAGCTCAGAATTGTGGCGTTTTCCTGAGCATTTTCCCTATTCTAACCTCAGTTTACCTGGGTTTTTAGATGTTTGAAAAATCGAATAGCACCGTACAAAATAGCGCTAGAAGGATGTCCGCAGACCACTAATTTTCAAGTTATTACTCCATAGTCTGCAACAAGGGTACCTGTGGAATAGGCACCATGTATGTGAGAAAAAGAGCAATTGTGGTTAACCTAACGACAAGCTCATATTTGAACACCTTCCTAATACTCTTACTGGGCAGCTTTTATTTTAGTGTTTTCGTAAACGTTTTGCTCTTCCTGTACGTAGTGATCAAGAAAAACTACGAGGGTACCCTAATCTGTGCTGAATATTACAAAGACAGCCCTAAAACACACGTGACAATGTAAAAATTTTTGTATGTGTTTTGTAACTTCTTCCTTGTGCTGCTAGTATTTAAGTGGGCGAATCATCCCACATTTGGCCCTTTCAACAGGCAAGTGCTTTAAATATTTTACAGACGTTTCTTTGTAAAAAGAAAAGAAGAAAATTAAGCGCGCTTTTTGACGTATCTGAAATCGAGCCTCTATAACATGTTCTGAAAACGGAAGTGTACACATGAGTTTTAGGAGCGGCTGTATCACAGTCACTTTTAAACAAACAGAATTTTTTTTGTGCTGGCCATGCAACAAAGATATGAGCAACAACTAGAATCTTAAAATAAAATTAAACTGGAAATGAACCGGATAAATATCTAACATATCTAGCGCTCTTTCTGAATAAGACCTAGGGAAAATCAAGTCTAGTTGAAAGCATGATCACTGGTTTGGAGGGACACAAACTTATCTCGTTTTCTTTTTCTCTCGACTCGAGTTGAAGGAAACACTGAATATGAAGTGGCTACCACAGGCACAGCAGAAGAATGATAACAAGAGTTTTCTAGCTTCAATGTTTATTTCAAGCGCAAGCCAACGCGAAAGGAAATGCCACTGCTGCTGCTGCCTTCACGCTGGAGGTCCAACATGTATCTAGGTAACCTGAAAATGAATAGTAACAGGATGACCTAATGAAACAGGCAATATGCTCCTATGCATTGTATGAGAATGTCTGCTTCACTATGTGTGTAGAGAATGTGCTGTTCTTTGAGCACTCAATTGTACTGCAAAGTAAAATAGTAGAACAAACGTACATAGCTGGTGCACATTTCTCATGCATTTCTTCTTGATAATGGTTTGTTCTCTAAGGAAGTTCCTAGGAAAAAGAAAATTTTCCTCTCTAATCTAATAAGTTCGACATCGTGAAATTGTTCGCACAAGTCAAGCATAGGTCGGAAGATGTTTTTGCAAACTTACACATTAAACATTAAAAATAAGTAATACAGGATGTATTTTAGAGGAAAAAACTAACCACCCGAAAGCACACACACTTTTTCGTTTAAAAATTACAAAAAATTGTTGTGTTTCCTCTATTTTGTAATTGCATTACTAACAAGCTAGTTTTCTTTTTAACACAGCATAGTGGTATTTTATGAAGGAAAAAGAAGATATTAACAATATTTAAAGCTTGCAAATAAATCTAGCAGTACTTTTATCACTTGGCGGCACTTAATTTGGTTACTGCCACAGGGATAAATGCTCAACTGTGTTCGATTACATCAATTTAACTAAAAGATCAAATCAACTAAACATCATTTTAACTAAAAGAAAAAACCCTAACCTTTTGAGATTTTTAGTTTATAACTAGTAGCAATGTCTGTCAGGAATAAGAGATGGTTTGACCGCTTGCTCAGCCAACATTTTTGTTTATTGGCAGTGTTATCTCTAAACATATTTTAAGGTTGGTTTTAATTTCATTTTAGCTTCATTTAAGTATCCTGCCGCCCGGTTCTCATGCTGATGCTGAGGTCATCATCATCGGCATCAGGATGCTTAACCATTGTCTTTACCATTGGAAGGCGATTGCGAATTTAAGCCCCGTACTCAACGTATCTTCATTGCGCCGCCAAGAAACCATCCACCACGAGTGTAACATGAATTGTTTTAAACTACTTTATAATATCTACGGAAACTAATACTAATGACCTATATGGCGGTATTTTGTTACAATTGATTATTATTGCTGCCTACTTTATGACTAATTTCCAACCTGATTTTTCTATTCAGGCCATACCGAACGGCTCAAAATTATATGGAAGCATTGTGAATTGTACTCTCTTAGCATTTCGTGCATGCCGGTAAACCACTAACACAATCGCCTGCTGCCTGTCCAGCCGCTCGGTCATTTGCACGAAGCAAGAACTTCAAGCAGTGCATTTGGGCAGCTAGAAATTCTTGGTGGTGTTTGTTTGTTCATCAATTGTAATTTTGGTCAAGAAAATTAACGGTAATGCGTCACTTCCAGAACTTGTTTTTTTGCTATATATACAAGCTGGCGCTTTCTCAGTTAATGTTTTATTACTAACTGATGTTTCGCTCTCGCTCAGCGTTGCTCACGTTTTGTCCGCCATAAGTTGTTTTTCACGCTAAAGTGGCATAGGTGCCTCTTTCAGCCTAATTTGTGTTATACAAGGGTGCCTCGAGCCTGGAGGAACAACAACCGACAACATACGTCAATCGAGCTTGCAGATTTTGCTTAACCAATGCGATAATAGCGTTGTGCGAGCACATGGTTAGTAAGAGAGCCGTATGCGTGGGAGGCATGATAATAGTGTTGTGCGAGCACATGGTTAGTAAGAGAGCCATATGCGTGGGAGGCATATTGTCGCTTTTTTCTGCAGTTTGCCAGACAACGGAGCTTCAAGAGAACTGATAATGAATAACCACTGCTGGCGATATACCGAGGTTGCGTAAACAGAGCAGCGCTGCAGGAGCAATACTTGACGATAGGTAATCAGTAGTCGTATACATGATCTTCATAATAAGAAAATAATCATTGTCCTGACAGTTTCAATGTTCATATATTAGAAACAGCCAGCGTATTTCTAATGTGAACTTTCGTTAAGCAATCTGATTTACAAACGCAGTTGTCGTACGTAACACAGTTAACACCTTTCTATACAACAGAGTTGAGATCGAGTACCTAGCTGTACGTGCGTTAATAAGGCTTCGTATAATGTAGACAATGACATGAGCATGAAACTAGATTGAGCTATGCCTATACGTGTATGTGTCATTATGAAAAAGAAGAGGGGTAGAGAATGATCTCCTTTTTTTTTTCATTGACGCTGGCGCAGCTGTCGTAGTCATCAAACCAGTCATCTGCATCCTCGTAAAGCCTCATTCACACTTATAAGGATATAGCGCACCATGACAAGGACGCAAAAAGAGAGACGCACACACACACAGAGCTAACTTGCACCAATTGTTTTATTTGCGATCACAGATGCTATATATACAGTAACAGTGGACCGATAAAACCTGGAACATATCATGTTAAGACACAGCATGCCTCATGCACGCGTCATTATCGATCGCGACAATCTGAACTCGCCAACGTCAAAGTGAAGATTCCAGATACTTTTTTTCTTTAGCTGACAAAACTATTGAAGCCACACTCACGGAATTATCTTTCATTTCCAGGTTCCAGGTTTTATCGGTCCACTGGTACTGTAGATATAGCATGTGTGATCGCAAATAAAACAATAGTTGCAAGTTTGCGCTGTGTGTGTGTGTGCGTCTCTCTTTTTGTGTCCTTGTTGTGGTGTGCTATACCCTTAGAAATGATGAACCCCAACCAACTAGCCCGGCAACGTGTCTTAGCTCATTCACACCGAAGGCGGCGCAGCAAAGCTGCGAAGCGGGATTTCCGAAACGGCGAGGCGGCGAGTGCGTGAACCTGTTCAGACCGCATGCCTCCTTCGTCTGGCGGCGCGGCAGAAGAGGCGGGCATTTCGCGATTTTGTGCACGTGTCGCTATGACGTGTCAGTGCTTCTCCCAAACGTACCCCCGCGCCACCACCGTACCCCCGCTGCGTGGCATTTTGATTGGTTGCGTCAAAGCAGCGAGCCTTGGCAGGCGGCAAAAAACTGCTCCGACAGCGATCGGCCTTGCCACCTTGTTTTTTTACCGCTTTCGCCGCCTGGAAGGAGGTTTTTCCCGCAACCCGCGTTGCCGCCTCACCGCTTTGGCCGCCCCGCCTTTGGTGTGAACGAGCCTTAAGGGTCGCCGTGAAACGACTTCGGGGTTCGCGGGGCGTTGAAAAAGCATGGGCGAAACAGAGTCGATGTTGCTTGGGTCTGAGTCCTCGCACTTGTCATAGTCCTGTCGAGTTATTGAAGGGAGCCTAATTCAGGTAGTAGGCCTAGTTACCACCTGCTACGCCTTAAGTCAGCTGGTTCTTTCAACACGCCACTATCGCCGGGATATTCCTGCTGATTGCAGTGCATAGAACAATACCCAGCCCTTCCACCAGAAAATGTTACGGGATTAGAGATAGGACGACCTCTGTCCACAAGCGTTTTCCACGTCGAGTCGAAGCAGTCAATAGAAGCACGAGCTCATCGTCTACTCTTCTTAAGCAAGACACTGCCGTATTTGCATACATAAATTGTAAAAATGCTCCATAACTTGTGAAATTCTTCTAGAAATAAAAAAATAAAGCAAGCCTATCATATAAATTTGAAAACATGCTCTCCAGTTAGTAAAAAAAAGATTGAATGGCTTCCCGGTATTCTAGGCCAAACAATAAGATACCCAATGTTTTATTAGAATGAAGGGTGCCCAGCCGACTTCAGGAAGTGCGTTCACACTATAAATAGCTGCTGAGAGCGTGCTCGTAAGTTCGTATACTTGGGGACAACTTTTTGTGGCATTGAAAGGAAGGCTATGAAGCCAAAGTGGGCGTTGCCACCACTGTAGAATATAGTGGCCCAAATGCGCACGTGTTTTCCGCGTGAAAATAAATAAAAATGACAACATTCTATTCTACTGGATGCTATTCTTTAAAACACGCTGCATACACCAAGCAAATATTTATATCTGTTGTTGATTTCCGAAGAGTCACTTTGCGCTTTCCGGAGTCTGAAAACGTCGCAATTTTACGTGCACCTCACAGTCAAAATGGTGGCTTGGTCTGCAGCTAAGCGCGCGTCGCCCTCCTAGCTATTTCTGCGGCTTGCGAGAGACATTGTGTTGAATTTCACTCACAGATTGCTAAGTAAGCAGAAGTATCTACTTGCGTGCAGTGGGATTGCCTGAACACGGCCGTCATTCGAAACGCGAGACAAACCGGACTATACTTCGAGACCAGGTGGTCAAAATGCCCGGAGTCTTCCACTACGGCGTCTCTAATAATCATTCGGGACGTTAAACCACACATATCAATCTACAATATTTCGAGAAGGTACACAGGAGTGGCAGCTCCACCCCAATAGCTTTCCTTTCATTTCCACAGAAAGTTGGCCCCGAGTATAGCTGCAAAATGGTGACTTTCCTTGGAAGACGCAAAGCTCTCAGTCATCTATTTCCTTAAGAAATAACTTCAGAAGCATTTAATATTTTCGACATATCTGTTCTAGCACTTGTAGTTACGTGATATTGCGTCACTTCGAAATGCCACAAGCGCAAAAATGAGGGCAGAACTGCGTTTTAACAGAAGCTGTCCTAATTGACTTCAACAGTTCAGAACGTGTTATAAAGTAAAAAAAAACACCGGGCCTGCGCAGAAGGTGCGCCACGCTCACAGTGAAAGCATGAAGAGTGGCGGTTTTGCGCCTTTTCTAAACACAATTTGGGAAATTGGAGAAGCACACAAGCAAGGTACCCAATACGCCACAAACATTCATAATTTCTGCATAGTAGGCTAGCCTTCACTATGCTATCCTTCGTCATTCTTCGGGGAAGCGTGGTATCCGCTAAACACTTGTAACGAAACTTGTGTTGCATTCAGTCGCTGACGACGACTAACGATTACACCTGAGGTCAGTATGTGGCATAGTTAATGGGTCATGAAGAACAAACTTTTGTAATGTGTTGGAGCAGTGGAGAACCCACTCATTACGCCATTTGCAATGTGTGACGTTTGGTTGGTCCATTGCTGTCTTAACAATCTTTATTACTCATATTAAGTCGATTCCTTTCCCGACATCAAGCCTGCTTAATATAGGTTTGCGAAAGAGCCCGTAGCTCCGGCGTGGCTCAGCGGCAGAATACTCGTCTGGCCCGCCGTGGAGCCTGGTTCGAATCTCACAATGTCACCGCATGTCTTTGGTACTTTTTATTTGAGTCTCACTTCGTGCGATAAAGGTTGCGGAGACCGGAAGCGCCGGCGGCGGACCACTATGGCACTGCGCGTCACTCGTGTGGTGATCTCATAACAGCTTTCGCTGTAAAAGACCATTCTAGAGTTTGACACTTGAAGCTATCACTGCGATACGCTTGGGGCTTTACTAATTTTTAGTTGAAGCTTGTGCTTCATTTTAAAAAATATGAAATTGACAGGTACCTAGCATCACTAAAAACGAGCGATTTCGCCGACGTCATCACTGAATGCCTGTTTTAACGTTGTCACGCCAAGATAGACATGCAATGTTGACAGCCAGCCTTCCTCATTTACTTTTTAGCTTGCTAAAGATGAAATCTTGTGGAGTCTAAGTGAATTTCCTTTTCAAAAGCCGCAACAATTTCTGATCAACAATGAATATTTGTGCTGCTGTGAAAACAAGACAGTTTTTTAACAGCTGTATTTACTGCAGCTAATGTTGAGCCATCATCGATGCTACCACGTTTCAATAGCCCAGCTATCACGCTCGTAAATATTAGCAGATGGGGCAGCACTCGCAACGCTGTGTAGCACAAGCTCATCAACCATACGGATTTAGTTTACTATGACCGTGAATGACAAACAAGCGGTGACCACTAATTATCAACAGTACAGAGGTAAAATCTCACGGAGGGATGGCAGCCTTGTTTACACTCACCCCTCAGGCGATATCCCAGTTGGCGCGTAGCATTTTGATAGCGCAGCACTTCATTCCAGTAGCGGATCACGTTTACCACAGCGGAAAGATGATTCAGTGCACCACAAGAAACAGCAATCGCGACCACATTACGCTAACACATCTACAACAGAACGCTACACCGAACAGGGTTAGCTTGGCGAGAACACTGCTCAAGCGCGAACACTTTTTTTAGGAGAGGAGGGCTTACAGATTTGATTATTTTTGGGTTCTATAAACAATTTTACTATGCTCCTGCCATAGTCGCCGTAGTTTTCGCGACCCTTTACACTAACAAAATTGATTGATATGGGGGTTTAACGACCCAAAACCACCATATGATTATAAGAATCGCCGTAGTGGAGGGCTCCGGAAATTTCGACTACCTGGGGTTCCTTAACATGCACCCAAATCTGAGCACACGGGCCTACAACATTTCCGCCTCCATCGGAATTGCAGCCGCCACAGCCGGGATTCGATCCCGCGACCTGCGGGTCAGCAGCCGAGTACCTTAGCCACCAGACCACCACGGTGGGGCTACACTAAATTAAGCTGTTAACAGCTGATTTCTTAGGGAACTATTTGCTTACGCGTATGCTGACCCTTCCTTCGAGACCACCACTGCGCCGGGAAGTTGCATTGGCGTAAACGTTGCTCCGTGTGGCGTAACCGTTCCTTCCTTAGTTCACGCACATCTTGCAGTTAATCCCTCCTTGGGCTAACCATGGGTTGTGGAGATTAATGATTGATTGATATGTGGGGTTTAACATTCTAAAACCACCATATGATTACGAGAGACGCCGTACTCTGGACCTGGGGTTCTTTAATGTGCACCCAAATCTGAGCACACAGGCCTACAACGTTTCCGCCTCCATCGCAAATGCAGCCGCCGCAGCCGGGATTCGATCCCACGACCTGAGGGTCAGCAGCCTAGTACCTTAGCCACTAGACCCCTGCGGCGAGGCGAGTTGTGGAGACTAAATGCAGCACTTACTCCCATTTCACTCCCATTTCACTCCCATTTCTCTCATTTGTGACTTAGAGTGTAGATGCGCACGTGGCAAATGTCGATGGTGATCCTTGAGGAATGGTTACATTGCTGAGGTAAGGAAATACAAGATTGCCAGATGTAGAAGGAATTGATTCCGAAACACTGGCACTCTGGGCTTCTCATACAAGCCATTGAAAATGAGAAAATATGCGTGAAGGAGACGCAACGCTAAAGAAGGTAGACACAGAATAGCGCTCATCCTAGTGTGATTCTTCTTTTGTGCGACGGCTCTTTCGCGCTGTTTTTCCTAATTTATCAGTGACCAGTATTTTGATGAGTAAAAGAATAGTGGGACACTAACAACACGATGATCTGTTCGAAGGCGTTTTTTCTATATAATGTTCATACGCTGCAGAAGAGGTGATGCGCTACAAAAAAAACGAAATTGGCATTCATAATCATACCTTGTCCCTCGCGGGACCCTTTGTTTTTCACGTTGAGTTCGTGTATTAGAATGCTCTATTTTGTTCGCGCTTCTGCATTGAGAAAGAATTTAAGCCAGTTCACATCTCGTTCTACTGACGTGAATCATCCCCCCTCCACCCTTTGTTTTATCATTGTAGAATGCTGTGTTTTCGGAAGTGCCCCATGGTGATGTGAACAAAGAATAACACAATAAAAGGCATCCTCTGTAAGTGTTTGTTACCCCGTGCGGCGAGAACTTTAGTGCACATAGTGTGACTATCCACGCTGGTTGTCACTGAGTTGAGATGATTGCGAACGGTGACTGGCTTAGATAGTGGAAGGTGGCTAGAGAGAACAAGGACAGCAAAGAGAAGCCAGCACCAATCTTGAGCATCGGATTACTGACGAACTGGAGCGAGCATTAGAGTAAACATCCCGAGCAACGCTGGACTCTGCTTCTACTAGACAAACAGCACAGCAGCCCAAGCCCGGCTACTGCCTCCTGCGAGTCCCAGAAGCGGGCAGACAATTCATGCTTGTTTGGCAAAGCCAAACACAACCACTACGCCTGCTGGCAAACACGTCCACGGACTTTTCTATCTAGCTTTGCTCAAGGAGGGGACGAATGCACGTTCACGCTTTCAAACAAGTGGGAAAAAAAAAGTCCCCCCTCTCTGACGATATTGGGTGCAATTTAATCAACGGTACAGAAGGTGACTGCACAAGCCGGTTATACCATGTAGGCCTTTTCTGTTTTAATAGAGACGAAGTATATGGTAAATTGGTTTCATTTCCTTCAGGATTGGTGCCGGCGCTCCTGGACATGTAGCACTTTTGAAGCACTTGTGATTGTGGCTCCTTAACTTTATTACAAACACATTGGTGGTAATTGCTCCTGGCAGGAACTCATTAAATATAGTTATGATAGGCAGGTTGAGAGATTCTTCAAGATGCAAGCATGATTCGTAAACAATGCTACGCAACAACGCTTGCAATGATTTAAGGTAGTGAAACAAAACAGGCACGTGAGTAAAAAGTGTGCAGGGGAATATGGAAAGAAGCCACCATGGCACCGCCGCGGTGGTCTAGTGGCCAAGGTACTCGGCTGCTGACCCGCAGGTCGCGGGTTCAAATCCCGGCTGCGGCGGCTGCATTTCTGATGGAGGCGGAAATGTTGCAGGCCCGTGTACTCAGATTTGGGTGCACGTTAAATAACCCCAGGTGGTCGAAATTTCCGGAGCCCTCCACTACGGCGTCTCTCATAATCATGTGGTGGTTTTGGGACGTTAAATCCCACATATCAATCAAAGAAGCCACCATGTGGAATGCTTTAAAATATAAGAAACCTTCCTCAAGAAGTAAACATATTTGGGATGACAGGGCAAATTTATACGTATCTACGCCGCAATCTGCTGACGTGTTCGGATGGCATAAGTTGTATCACCCGCACTTCCACGTGATAGCTGCTAGTGATTTCTTCCCCTCAACCATCTGCATACGTCTTTTAACTTTGGTGCAAACGCCCCCATTAGATCAATTCTCGATGCGCGCCTTTGTTATTTGCATGCCCATCGCATCAGCCGATATTGCAGGCATCGGTGACCGAGATCCGCCATCATCGACCGCTCTTCCCGCCAAATGACTCTCTCTCCTGCGCCCACCCCTTTCTGCTATTTATACTTCACAAAAACGCTTTTCTGGAGCAACGCTTCAACCTTCAAGGAAAATGGCTGGTTGCCAAGGCATTGGCGTGTTAGAGAATTGGCGGTCTGAACTCTTTTTTTATTTGCTTCCTTTTGCGCCGTGATTTGCTGCTGCTCCACCTACGCGATGAGGGTACCCTTCTCTTGCGGATAGACATTTCTATGGGAGCACCTAGTCGAGTGCTGGCTAATGAACTATCATTTTTTTACTTTGATGACAAAGTAAGAACATACGTTGTTGTTTGCGAAGATCTTGATGAACCCCCAAAAATTGCTCTAAAAAGTTCGCAAGCTTATTCCGGCATCAAGTGCTAAATTTAGGCAGCCTTACAGTATTGCATTAGGGCGACATTTAATTATAGTGCTTTAATAATTTGCTGTCATCCGTCACTTGATCAATAGGTTTCTGGCATTTTCTCTTATCAGCTCAAAGATTAACTTTCCGAGATGATGACAGGAAAAATGCATTTCATTGATGCTACCTCACATTCATGTCTGCTCACTGAGCTACGCTGTTATCGTATGTATCGTATCAATAACATTTACTTTTATGTCATATCATTATTTGGCAGCTTGTGAATGCGTTTCCACGCATAATACTCTTCTCATTCCTAAGCAGTAGAACTCAGGGTCAATGTGCGGCACTGTAAAGCTAGAGCTTGCAGGCTAAAGCACTACACAAGGTATTCACAATAAGATGTTGGCAAAATGCTAAACTATCGAGGAATCTATTGAAATGGCTTTAACGAATGTAGGGTGCTTGATAATGGGACGTGCACAACAGTCTGCTGCATAACTATATCGTAGTTTTGCCTCGTATGACACTGAATTTTTCTTTCTCATTTCTTTTAAGTCTTCTGTATTCTACTGTTACCGTTTTTTTTTTTTGTCTGCGGAACTTGCAATAGCAGATGCAGACTGATAGTGATGCCGCATACCACACAGAGTTGCCGGACAGTTAGGTTGTATATACGTGCTCCCCATATCTATGTCTTTCTGGGTACTTTTTTTTTGCTCTTACTTTAACTTGGATCACAGCGTACTGATATACATGTGCTCAACAGCCTGAGACGCGACGCAAGGTGATTCGCGACGGCTGCTGTCGGAAACCAAGTGGAAAGGGCACGGCAATTCTTATGAATGTCAGCACGCCCACCTTACTGTTGTGGATAAAATGATAAAAAAAAAACTTTAGAAGACCGTATTTTACGGGCTGCTCTCAGGCATAAGGTGGGTGTGGAAAGCAGAGCAGGGCGGTATGCTGTCTACAGCTCTGCGCGAAATTCCTCTACCTTGACATTCGTTATTGGCTTTATTCGAAGGCCGTATGTTCGGTGCCTACCTCCGGCAAGCTATATTTTTTCCCACTTTTCTTCTCATTTGCAACAAATATACTACTGATAATATCCCGTTCACTATCATAGGCTTTCATGTCGGTTGGTTCTCATTGCTATGACGGGCACCAAAATTTTCGCTTTTTTACTGCGTACAAAATAAGTATTTCGAAATTTCTGGCATTGTGAAGCATCTGAAATAGTACTCTTTTGTGTTTCGGATTGCCTATATTACACGAGTGGATTGCGTCTGAATCGGTAATATTTGATAGTTGCTGTGATCAGATGAAGTATATTTCACCGGCTGTCATTGCGTGTAAGCGAACTCGGACGTCCTTTTGTTTTTTCAGACAATATTTGTACCTCATACTTGATGTAGCAGGGGGAAGAAGAGGAGAAGAATTTGTTTCTGGTCATTCCCCACCCCTGCTTCGTTTTTCTTCCTTGACGTGTTTGGTGCTCAGACTTCTTTTGATTTGTTGAGTTATGTACCTTTTAACTTTAGTAGCACATCATTCAGAAAAGCAGAAAGTGCAGAACACTGAGAAATGAAGCGAGTATTTGCAGATGCCTGCTGGTGCCCATCCGAGACGCGTTCGGAGGCCACTCCGTCTGACCCGGAGAACACGACGCGTAAGCACGGCGCGGTGCACCCTGATGAAGACGGAGTAGCGCGGTACGGAATAACGCAAACATAAAAAATGACGGGGAGGAGCAAGAGGGTGTTTGGCGAGGTTAAAGCGCCGCAAAGAGGGAGTACGTGTTTGATAGATGAACGCACTCCTGAAGATTGCGTGGCTCTCGAAGCGATCTTGCGTGCCACTTGAGTTCCGTTCCGCCAGTCACGTGCGGGTAGCGTACCTGACTGAAGACCGTAATGCGCCCGCTGAAGCAGAACTACGGAGGGTGAGTCACCCTGGGTTACGCAGAAAGCGTGACTCCGGTACTGATTTTATTTCTGATCGACTATACCGGCAAATTTTGTGCAAGGTAAAAATCAGTGAGGTTGCAATTTGGCCAAAGTGTTTGTCGAAAGGGTGTTCACAATCGCTTGAGCCATCATGCACGTTACACTTGATAGCCTGTTTTCATCAGCATACCGATGCGTCCTCCTCACACCGCTTTCATAACTCGCGAATCGTTCTGCCGAAGAGTGAACTATCTTGAAGGGAGTGAAGGAGAATGAGTGGTGCAGACCTAATGATGTTGTAAAGAGATGGTGCGTGAAGCTCGCGCTATGCTCCGCTGAATACGTATGGAATTTCTCATCGAAGCAGTTTGGCGTTAATGCCCTCGTTAATTTGAAGAGATGCACAAAAAATAACGCATAAAAAGGAAAGATCGTGGTAAAATTTAGATTCTTGGCAAGAACAGGCATGAGTTCGTTCGAAATTTACCATTTCCATACATGGAAAAGCTTCGTCATTCAGCTTGGTTGCACAAAATTGAGAGTTTGCTATTAGACCTAGTCGTAGTCCCTGAGCTATGAAGGCAAAAATAATTTTCAAAAATTTCAGATAAAACGTAATGCAGCACTCGGAGGCAATTAACAACCGAGCAACTCGCATATTATCGAGTATGTCTAAACACGCTTTTCACGTAATGTATTGAACAAGAAGGGTCATATTTTCTCGCGACGATCTGGCGCATTGTACACGAATTCCATACTCATGCCAACTGTAGAAGATGAGGAGTAAAGAGAGAGAGCCTCACCGAGTTGGCAATATATGTTCTGTCTAAATATTAGCCTCTGATGATTCCAATAGCACACCAGCCTCCTGAGGGCAGCTCATGATTTGAGCAAAAAATACACCGGACCCTTGTTTTATTGTAACCTCAACGATGGTGTTTTGAGTTGCTCGGCCACGAGCTCTGTGTTGCACCTTAGAGTCACAAACACCTGCAGTGGCCGCTTGGCGTAAGTTTTTCTTTACCTTTGCCTGGGGTCATGACAGCTACAGAGCTGAATCGATATCTTTGAGAGTAAAAATAACCAGGTGCTTCATGCACTAATCAATATTACGTTGTTATATTTCTAAACCAATATTGCCACGAAGAACCACTAAGCGTCCATAACCTAAACAGTAACACATGTCAAAAGCGGGCGTCTCTCTTTTTATGATACTCCACGAAATTTCGCAATGCCCGTAACCTCACAGCGAGCGCGTGCTGTCTGGCCAAGTGAAAAGCCATCTCTATGCAAAGGCTTCCTCTTGAAAATAGGAAATACTTACTCTATTGTATTTCTAATATTTAAAGCTTTCCAGAAAACTCGAAAGCAACCAAACTTTGGTGGTATACAGTATATTCATCGGCACGAAAGAAATGCAGGCTGCAACGTTGATTCTCATTTGAGCTGATACCGGAACTTCATCGAGTACGCAATTATATTCACTCAGGATTTCCCAATACATGTTGTCCATGGGCTAGCCTTTTCTTTTGCCCGAGGGAACCTGTATGCGCGTGAATAAAATGCTGGCAAAAATCAGCTCTACCCAGCAACCATGCGAAACGGCATTTGCACGCGTGCAAACAGCAACCATGCATTTTTTGCTATTGTATTCCCGGAACGTCTATATTGACGAGGAAAAAAAATGCAACAACGGGTTCGCATTTCAGCACGGCTTTATTGCATAACCTTTGTCGCAACATTTGTCCCAATAGCTCCTGCAGGCACTGCTAAAAATTCGCTAACCTAGACTACATGATCTGGCGTTTCCGCTCGTTACGGGGCACGGAGCGATACAATCAAGAAAGATGGCCAACCGCTATCGAGAGCCCTGATGTCGGGGGTCAGCTGTGAGCTGACCAGAGGGCCCACTATGCGATGGTGGTGTTTAACCTGTCTGTCTCAACGTGAGAGCAGCCCCCTGGTTGTTGGGTCTTGTACCACAGGACTTACACTAAAATTTCGTATTCATTCATCCAACATAGCACGATCTTTCTTAAGCACCAGCGTGAACTATCAGTTCGATATTTTGTGTCCATGCGCAACGCCGGTCTGACGTATTGCATTGGAGAGAACCGTGTTTGCTATGTAACCCAAAAAGCCCACCAATAGTTTTCTTTTCCGCTATCTCTCGACTGGCAATTATGATAACAAGTGGATGGAATGTACAATACACATAAAGTTATAACACACCTTCGATAATTTTTACGTCATTTCTCTGCCTAACCATATTATCAGAATTTATTAAAGGGCGCTGTTTAGTCTCCAATTCTTTTCTCCTTTCTTTGTCTCTCTTCTTTCTTAGTAGAGGTTTTTGAAAGCTTTGTAGTATTTCATTTTCTATTAATATCCTGCGAAAATTTTTCCCAGAAGCATGATCTTTTTTTTTCGTGTGCAACTCTACAACTCCGTTTGTCGCGTACTGTTTGCTATTACGTTCAGGCTTATATTCTTCACGACAATACATATTTTCTTGCAAACCATTTTGTATATTCGTAGCTTTAAAATTCTAGCCTTGCATGTGCACCCACTGCAGTTTGGGTAAAATTTTAATTATCAAAAGAAAATCGCAGTGCGCTGGCGTCTTTAGCCAGCCTCTGTCGTTTACCAAAGGAGCGTTCGCAGAAGACGATTAGCTACAGCTAAAGAAATGAATTTTTCAGTACTTCTTTTTTACCGTTGGACGCGCATGAAACTAAAACAAAAAAAGCACCACCTTTTTTTGAGACGTAACATGACCGGCACATAAGCCGTATTTTCAAAATGGCTGTTTTCATGTACGAACAAATTACGAAGCCACACGCGTAATAGTGATAAATTGTTCTCATGAACAAGCAGTAAGCTGATGCCAAGTCACTGTTTCATTTTTTTGTGTGCTAAGGCATCTGCTATTCTTTACGATATTTTAATTATGTCAATTCATCTGCTGGTACAGAATGGCCTTGTGTAGAATGAAACAAAGATTGATGTGAGTGGTTTAAGTGTGCGCTATGTAGACCATCAGGGTTTTATGGCTCATATTTCACAGTGCTACTACGGTGTCGCTTCGAGATTATATGGAGGAGTAAGGCCATGAGGACTAGCGTACGGCAATCTTCCAAGATTGCGACCATCACCGGCAACTCTGGTTTCATGAAGCATAACGCAATTTCCCTTGTTCCACCACTTCCATCAGCTTTAGTGTGTCGAAGTTTTGTTGGTAAGTTGCGTTTATTTCATTCTTTTGCTTTCTATATACGTGCTCTTCAGCCTAAGTGAGGCTTATTACTTGTTGAGAACGGGTGTTGTTTTCTTGGTGACCTTCTATAGAGATTATAAGGAATAACAAAACGATTTCGAGACATGACGTGGTTTAAAAAAAAATGTGAATTCCCGCTTTCATACGCATATGTTTGTTCGTATCATGTAACTCAGTTAACTTTTTTGCCCTGTTCGTAATCGTTATTATATACTGAACAATGAAGTGGTCATATATATATATATATATATATATATATATATATATATATATATATATATATATATATATATATATATATATATATATCAGCACTTCATAATTGGATAGCACAGTTTCAAATAGTGCCTTCCTCAAACTAAACGTGCAGTAATAATAGGTCTTGCCAAGTAATCATGAAACATATTGATTACGAGTCATGGTGTTTGTGGGGCTCCTTGGTATAATTAATACACATTGTCTACAAAAAATAAAATGTATTCTTATGAATTCATGATTTTGTTCGAATGGAAGTTAACCGACAATGAAGACGCAATAATCACGTTCCAGTCACCACTTCCTTCCCTTTCAGATGCGGACAGCGTCTGCATCAGTTCACGTGTGGTGGTTTAGGTTTATTTAGGAGGGAAATGTTTTTATCTAAACAAACCTGAAATCCGAAGTTTGTGTCATGAATCTGCAATAATAGACGTTGCCTAAATTTTAGTCCATGAGGCCTCATCAAGTGTGAAGCTTACGGGACGGCTTTCAGTTCTCCCATAGTAAAGTACGAAGTACTCTAAATTGTTAACTAGTCTTTCTAAGCACATTGCTAGCCCATTTGCTCTATCGAAGACGGCTTTCAGCTCTTAATTGTTCGTACTCTGAATAATTAAACCTTTTTTCTGAACGCGTGCAGAGGTAGTCTGTTGGTAGACTCCAAGCTACGTTATATACTTCAATTATCAGGAGCGTTGTACGTGCCAGCGAAGTCACAGCAATATATTCGCGAACAATAATAATGCTATTGCTTTGTTATAGGGCGAAAGCTGCAGGGTGTAATTGAACTGATGTGTCGACGCGATAATTTCCTACAACATCAGTGTAACATCCAATTCAGTCTTCAGAAGGGCAATATTTCGGACGAATTAGAATTAAAGAACTAAATTTAACACTTCAGTAAATTTCATGATATTTTTGTTGTTTTACACTTTGTTCAGAAAAATAAGCGCATTTTTTTGCTGCAACTATAGTTCGTTTATCTGTGTAAAGGCGTGCTTACTGGCGATACCGCATCCATAGTAATTATGGCTAAGGCAAAGGAACATCAAAACAGAGCGCGAAAAAATAATACAGGACACAAGAGATAAGATGCGACGGGCGCTCGCTACCAACTGGTTTTATTATGAATGAATTGGGTGAAAATATGCAGAGCGTACGTCAGAAGTGCGCCTGCGCACACATCGCCAAGCTATTTATCAATCAATTTAAGTTTACTCTCTCCCACTCGCAATGACATCTGCCTGACGCGATCTGCATCCTTCATTTTCATTTAGAACGCCTCCAACAGCTTGCGAAGAACTAGTTTTCTGCTCCGTCTCAGCATCTTCGAACCAGCAACAAGGATACGCGGACACACTATGCCCAGTGCTGGACGATGCACGCCCCTATCAATTTGGAGCATAGCTTATGCTGATGGGCCCGTTGGTTGAAACACATGTTCGTTTGACTAATGTAAGATTCGCCACAGCTCAATGACAATTTTCGCGCTTCGTTTTTATTTGAAGACGATGCACAAACTCAGCCAGCAACGCATTCAGTCAACCATAGGGAAGATGTACGTGATTGATATGTGGGGTTTAACGTCCCAAAACTTCCATATAATTATGAGAGACGCCGCAGTGGAGGACTCCGGAAATTTTGACCACCTGGGGTTCTTCAACGTGCACCCAAATCTGAGCACACAGGCCTACAGCATTACCGCCTCCTTCGGAAACGCAGCCGCTGCAGCCGGAATACGTTCTCACGACCTGCGGGTCAGCAGCCGGGTACTTTAGCCACTAGGCCTCCACGGCGGGGAGGAAAGATGGACTTCTGCTTTAAACCATGGGGTGAAATTTCTTAACAAGATGCCTACAAATACATTTTTATGGGTTCTTGCCAAATTTGCATAGGACAGCATATTCCACACAGCATAATCTGCACTGCGTAAGTTGGTGCCCTCAACGAAATATACTGCAAGGTTCGAATGTACACTACATGAACAAAAATTATTAATATGGTTCTCATTTTTTCTAACAACGTCATCCAGTGAGAAGAGAGAAGATGCGTTCCAGTAGCAACGCAAAACACCTAATGGCAAAGCTGGACCGCAAAGCACAATTGTATGGTATCAAGAAGAAAGGCGCGGAAGTTTACCTAAGAGCAGCGGAAAGAAACAGAGACTAGTTCCAATGGTCGCCTTGGAGCACCCAAGCAAACAGATTTACCCGAGGCTTTCAGCGGTCCATTATCTCGGCCTCAAAGCTTTCGTGACGTAAAACAAAGAGAAAAGTGTTTTAGCGTATCTGGCCTGCAGAGTCCGACTGCGAGGCATGAGGGGCACCCTAATGCATCTCTCTATGCCTATAGAACTGCCGTATTTTGTTCTTCTGTGCGGTCATGCTGCTTTTTCCTGAACGGCATGTCGTGTTCCCTCTTCAATGGGGGCTTCCATTCATTCATTCTTCACTAAAATGTCGCAGTTGTCCCAATTGTACTGCCACAGGCAATGATCGTTGCTAAGTTCCATGTAAATTTCGTGTTTTCCTAAAATGCACCCGCAGGCATATTTTCGAAAAAAAAACTAGTGTTCGTCAAAAGTTGTAAATATCGTCCAACAAAATCCTGCTGTTAAGTCAATTATTTTTCGCACAGAAGCCTCAATACTATTAGGTTCAAATCAGCGACATTAGTATTTTTTTGTCTGTAGGATCAAAAAGGCCGGCTAAGGCAAATCGAAGCGCTCATTGGAGTGCAAAAACATCTGGCCTTCCTCTCTCTCAATCTTTTTTTACTTACTTTCAAATGTCCTATTGCGCAGTGCAAGTAGCAAACAAAATACTTGCTTTCTGGTTAACCTCCCTGTCTTTCTTCATACTATATCTCTCTTTGTCTCTCTGGCTTTCACAAGCCCAGTGTTTTCTGCTACATATACATGTTCAGGATAATTCTATATCACCTGCACATTGGGAGCAGACGAGTAGTTTTACATCTGGCTAACCGACTGTTTCTAGAATATTCTTTTGCGCTGAAACATCAAGCTTCCGGGTGTGTAGGCGCATCAAACTAGCGAAGACTTCACTAACTCACTTTCTCTCTAACGATGGACTCCTCAAACTCACTCTCCCATTTTCAGTGAATGATAAACTATGACGGTCGGCCAAAACGATCAAACCACGTAGGCGGGGGTAATATCAAATTGGTATGCCCTGTAGTATACTCAAAAACAATAAACCTGACAAACCTTTTCAATGACCACATTAGTGCTGAGCATATAAGCAGAACGTCCTATTGCTAAAAACGTAAAAATGGAAAAGCCAGCGACTCGTTCTTAGGTCATCGAGAAGACATTGAGTGTGAATGAAAGTTCATCGTTCGTGATCGGCTTTTTTCTTTAATGCTTAAGTTTTTTATGCTGGGCTCTACCATGGCTTCACTCACGTATTTTCGTCATGAATATGGCATTGTTAAAATATACATGAACAGCTTACAAATAAATGAACTTCAAGTAGAAATTCTTTAATTTAGGAAACCCGTGGGTCCAAGCACCAGTATCCTCTTCACCCGCAGTGACATATAAAACGTGCGCATAGCAAACTGAGCGATCAGCGTATTTCCGAAGCATTCGTCGGACGTGCCTTATATATCTCACACTCCTTCGCACTGAACTCGCGCTCTTCATATGGAAGCGTAGGGCAGCTTACATATGCACCAATGGCGTATCTTCATTGTCTACTAATACCAGCGGGATAAGCGACTACGACTGACTACGAGAACTGCTGCATTAAGCCCCACCAAAAGATAATGGCGTCAACGGACGAATGTAACGCAAGAGAGTTTGGTACAGTGATGGACGCATCAGGGGGGATTGGGAGGCCTTCGCGCGTTTGCAACTAAAGTTGAGAACTCTGTCCTTCGCGATGGTGGAGCACATCATGGCTCAACTGGCTGCCATGCAAACAGCGATGCAGGACCATATATTCTACGAAGTTAGCTAGAAGACGCTGCTCGCCAACACTGCGCCGCATGCCAAGCAAATATCCACAGGTCGGTAACCGACCGCCCGCAAATCCCGCTCTTTCGGTGCAGCATCCCGTGAGTGGAAAACAATTGAGTAAAAACTGGTTCGGTCTCGCTTGCACGGTTTGAGATTGCCCGTTGTTCAAGTGTAATGGGCGCGATGCTCCATACAGTTTCTCCGGGAAAAGTATACTATAGTCATGGGTCTATGGTTGTCGTGTTAGACAAGGCGTGTCACCAGAGTTCAACATGGGTGTATATAAGAGTGATTTAGCCATGAACCACCAATAGACATTATATATCAATGTGTAATAAGCTTTTAACTACTTCTGTGAAGAAAGATTTTCGTGTGTTATATCGATCCTTATGTCGGAAGGATCAACCACATTTTTTACGCCGATTGTATGTCTGATTTTTTGATTATTTGTTGACTACAAAATATGATAAGAATACTCGAACGAGACATTCTTTCAAATCAAATAGCAAAATGTAGGCTGGTTGATATAGTACTCAATGACATAGTTATTAAGAAGGTTGAAACTTATATCTGATAAGATATTGAAAAATTATCTTGTAATGCCAATCTCAAGTGGGCATTGTTAATTTTTGGTAGACAAAACTTGATTTAGGGGTGACTCTGGTACAATATTCCGTAGTTGTTTTAGCATTATTAGAACTAATGCTTTGTCCTGAGTACAAATACTGCCGTATCTATTGAGCTCATTTTAGTCTTCTTAGCTTGTCCTGAAGTATGTGTTTGTTCAGAACTTCAGAGGGCACACATGCTTGTGCTTTCCGTTGTTTTGGGTTGGCCAAATATATACTGCTTCGACACTGCGTTTCGGTCATGTGTCAACATATGGCTTAATGACAGCCTGGTGGAGTAATTGGATATGAAAAAAATCTTGCTCGAGCCCGCGCAGCTCCCGTTTTTAAACTGAAGAACATTTGCCGGGATGAAGGATATTAGAGTTTCGCTTCCTGAGTCTTCTTAACAAAAAGTAAAAGTGGCACGTTCTCCAACTTAACTCTTCCTTCTAGTCCAGGCACAAAATAAATATCGAAGTGCAGGAAAAAGCGGGCGAACAAGAAATAATTCTTGACAATTCTCTGCACGTACCTCTCTTCTTGTTTTTGGTGCGCCATTCTGTTTCACCGCTGCCACTTCTGCCCGAACAAAAGCGTGGCTCTAATACGAGATGAATTAGGAAAGTTTCTTTGCCTGTATTCTCGTTTTCAAAAAAGTATTAAGGTCGAAAAGATCGGATCAAAATATTCACCTACGTGACCTGAAGGTTAAAATGAAAGAGCCATGGCTGAATTTTGGCTATACGATGCACAACTTCAAAGCACTATTTCCTGCAGTTTGCCCCTGAAACAGTAGCCAGGTTCATTGCGACTTAGCCCCCACATCATACTTGGTGGGAGTGAGGTGAAAGCTTTATTTTATGGGTGAAGCTCCGAAGACCATGGGTCACGTAATCAGACTCTAGTTAGATTACATGACGTAGCCACCTCGAGTTTATGATTTGCTCAATAGATAGCGTTGTGTGTATCGTTGGGCAGTGGCTCCACTGAGAAGACGAGAGTAGGAAATCGCGGGTTCGAATCCCGGCTGCGGCGGCTGCATTTCCGATGGAGGCGGAAATGTTGTAGGCCCGTGTGCTCAGATTTGGGCGCACGTTAAAGAACCCCAGGTGGTCGAAATTTCCGGAGCCCTTCACTACGGCGTCTCTCATAATCATATGGTGGTTTTGGGACGTTAAACCCCACATATCAATCAATCAATCAATCAATCAATCAATCGAGAGTAGGAAATGGCAGAAAATAGGGTTCGTAATAGCACGTCGACAGGCAATTACGGCATCCCAATTGTGCTAATAAAATAACTTGCACCAAACTTCAAGGAAACATTAAGGGAGGCAGCGAGCATATCAGTAAGGAACGGTGAAGTCCGCAATGAGTGGAAACAAAGCAGAATGAGCATGATCTATAAAGGAAAGGGGTACAAAGGTGATATAAAAGACGACCGTCCCATAACATTGACATGAGTAGTTTACTGGCTAGTGATGAAGATAGTAAAGGAAAAAACTATAGGCATGAGAGTACGCATGCGTCATATGGGACACAACTGTGGCCATTGTCATCGAAACCCTCGAAGTCATTCAAAATCGCGCAGCGCGTTTCATCTTATCGAATTATTCACGTCATTCCAGTGTCACATCCATGAAAAACACCTTAAACTTGCCTGACCTTTCGTTGCGCCGCAAATTGTCTCGCCTTAACCTTTTTCACAAAATCTACCAGTTTAACAGCCATTTGAAGGACGCCCTATTTCATCCACCTAGTTTCATATCACCGAGGATCGATCATCGCTATAAGGTGGGTCTACTATCCTGTCGCACCAGATTGTGCAACGACTCATTTGTTCCTAGGACAAGCGCCGCCTGGAACCACCTTCCCGCCTCGGTCGCCTGCATAATGGACGCAAAAGATTTCAAGCTCACCGAACAAGATGCCCTGTAATTTTTTGTTTTTTTGCCGCACTTGTAAATAATTGTTTTCCCCACCCATTTCTGTAGTGCCTTCGGACCTTGAAAGCATCTTTAAGAAATAACATAATAAATAAGTTGCGAATGAGTAGTTACTGGGAGAACTGCAAAATGGGTTACGTAAACGAAGGGGGTTGGAGGACAATCTGTTTTCATTGATGCAGTGTATAGAAATAGTGGAAAAAGAACACAGGCCCCTGTGAATGGCATTTCTACATATCAACGAAACTTACAATAGTGTGATTCAAGAAGACTTTAGGGGAATACTGAACACATTATATGTGGAAGATGGAATAACTAATCTTCAAAGGATATCTATAAAAGTAACAACGTAGGCATAAATTGGGAAGAACAGATATCTGAACCGATAGGATACAACGCGGGCTTCAACAGGGATGTCCCTTGTCACCTTTGTTATTTATTGTCCATCTACAGGCTGGAGAAGCCAAATTAGAGGAGAGTAGACATGGCTTTAGCCTCACTTCTGTCAAGCAAAAAAAAAACGAACGTTCATTACCAGCACTGATTTAAGCTTTTGATATTGTATTGATAGCCGACAACAAGGAAGATCTGCAGGTATTAACAGTCATCTGCAGTAACAAGAAAAATACGTTACATTTGAAGTTCAGTAGGAAAAAAATGGCAATCAAAATTTTCAATGTTAACGAAGGCAGTAAGCACAAGATACAGAAAATAGTGCAAGAAATAGTGGATAAATACAAATACACGGGTGACATAGCACGGACATCGTTCGAGTTCGAGCTAGCACCAACGTAGAATTTGCATAGCGATTGAGAAATATGGGAGAAGCGCATAGCGTTGGGCTAAAAAGTTTTCAGCTACTTAAACATGAAGAGTGTTGCTACTAAATGGAGGAACCAAACTCGAAAATTTACGGGCAAGTATTTAGATAACAGCAGAATACGAAGTCAAAAGGAAACATCGGTTAAGAAGGGGGTCAAGGAAAAAGAGAACATATGTGGAAGACTGGAATGCTAACGAAATCAGCACTGGAGACATACCGAACTTTCAAGCAGGAAATTGCAAAAGAAAAGATCTACGAAAATTTCGCGGGGTAGTTCTCAGCTGTTTGAGGCCAGAACGGGATTAGTGCAGACCGACTCGTATTGCGCCCAAATACGAAGTCACAGAGACGTTATGTATTGCATGTGGAGAGAAGGAGGAAACGGCTGAACATTTTATAATGTTCTGTAAAGGGCTCCATACTATAGTCCAAGATAATGGAGCGGAATTTTTCGAAGCATTGCGGTTTAGGGACAGAGAAGAAAAAATGGACTTTAAAAGGGTATAACTAACCAGGAGGGGGCTAACTAATTGGTGGCTACTATCAAGGCGCGAGTGAAATTCAATCCTTCAGCACATAGTGATAGTACTTAACTTTGGAGCTAGGTGACGTGAGCCGCCGCCCGAACCAAAGAACAAAGCCAGATACAGCCATCCATGCATTCATCCATCCGGAATAATATCACTAGATGGCGTTAGTGATTTTCACAGCATATACACGGAGTGAATGATGATGAGTGGGGCCAAGCGGCCGTCCTTGTGCTTGTGTGTCTAACCGCCCGTGCATCCTTCAGTGCTTACGTCTGTGCCTCCGTGCGTCTGTCCGTCCATCTGTCTGTCCTAGCATGCTTCCATCCGTGTACCCATCCATACGCCCGCCCATGCGCCCGTGCTTCTGCCTGCCTGCCTGCCTGCCTGCCTGCCTGCCTGCCTGCCTGCCCGCCTGCCTACCTGCCTCTGTGTCTGTCTGTCTGTCTGCCTGCCTACCTGCCTCTCTGTCTGTCTGTCTGTCTGTCTGTCTGTCTGTCTGTCTGTCTGTCTGTCTGTCTGTCTGTCTGTCTGTCTGTCTGTCTGTCTGTCCAGCCGTGCTTCTGTCCATCTATCTGTCCGTATGTCTGTCCATCGGTCCTTCGGTTCACCCGCCTATGCGTCCGTCTGTCGGTCCATTCGGGCTTCCGTTTATTCAAACGTCCATCCATCAGTGCTTCCGTCCAATTTCCATTCATCCGTGAGTCCGCCCATCTTTTTTTCCGTCCATCTGTGCGTCCGTGCTTCTTTCCGTCCGTCCGTGCATTCATGCTTCTTTCCGTTCATCCTTGCGTCCGTTCGTCTTTCTATTCATCCGTGTGCCATGCATCCATCCGTTCATCCATGCGTCCGTCTGTCCATGCATGCTTCCGTTCGTTCGTCTTTTCATCCAACCGTCGGTCCGTGCCTCCAATCATTCATGCTTCCGCCCGTCCGTCTGTGTGTCAGTGCTTATGGCCGTCCGTGTGTGCTTCCGTCTTTCCGTGCGTCCGTGATTAATACGCCCATGCTTCCATCCGTTCGTCTGGTCGTCCGTCTCTCTGTCCAACAGTGCTGTCACCCATTCTTGCGACTCTCCATCCGTGCTTCCATCCGTGCTTCCATCCCTCCATCCATCCATCTGTTCGGTCATCCATGCGTCCGTCTGGGCGTCCGGCCGTATGTCTGTCTGTTGGTCCGTCTGTATATCAGTCCGTGCGTCCGCGCTTCCGTCCGTCCGTCCATGCGAGCGTCTGTTCTTCCGGATGCACGGGCGAACTGGCTAACTGACGCTTTCCCCCGCTCACCATCATTCACTTCATGAATAAGCAGTGGTTTTTTTCCTTCTTTAGTATGGTTGTTCAGTGATTCGCTTGGCAGAAAACGCGGTACAACGCATAAAATCATCCTATAGCAAACCCTCGACAATTACTTCTGTTCATTTGAGAAGCCCGTAAATAATTACTGCCAGTGCCAAGTTTACCGCTGTGGTAAAGTTGTTTCGGGGTCTGGGGCACTGACTCAAAACTCACGGGTTCAATCGTGGCCGAGGCGCTTGCATTTCACTGGAGCACATACACTAGATACCCGTGCACTGTGCGATGTTAGCGCCCGTTAAAGAACATCGAATATGACTTGCCTTTTAATCACGCAGCAGCTTTAGCAGCTTTGGCACGTTAAATCATTCGAGATATTATGAGCAGCGCCTAATGACGACCAGTGAGAACGATCACTCATGACGCAGATTTGGTTAGCTCGCCTTCATGGTCTACTTTCTGTAAGAGGTCTTCAGTTTGCTACATATCCTTAATCTTTCATTTCAATCTCACTCTTGCGCAGGATGTCAAAAATTTCTTCACATGCAGAAATAACACATAACAAACTCTTGTCAATACAAAAACTTGTCGAGCGATTTTATCAATAGGAAATCCTAAAGGACAGCCGCACAGTGAGAACAGTGCGTTATTAGTTAAGGTTTGTACTATTTTTAATTCTCAGTTAGAGTGGGTTCTTAAATTGTTATTAGCTGTTAACGATGTTGTTACGTTTGGAACACGCAGTAAGCGGTCCGTAGTTGCTAACTATAGCGAGTGAGTTTGTTACATCCTATTGGCATATCGTGCATCAAAAAAAAATTGGAGCAACAAGACTTGTTTATAGATATTGCTCAATGTGTGTCTAACAAAAGTGCATTTCTGAAAGCGCAAAAAGTTAGGTTAAACTTTTCAGACATTTACCCTATGGGCGTCTTCAAGTGCATCATTGTTCGCTTCGCTTGGAGATCTTCGGCCAATGCTTGTGCATTGCATATAGAGTTTTGGCTGTGGAAGCTATGACGCTGTTTAAGAACGCCGCAGAGAGTCACGCCGCTGTTCAAAGAGGGCTCGCTGGACTGGCGATAACGGCCGTACCCTTTGGCGTTGCGCCGTGCTGGCCACTTGTGCACATATCTTTACCGTCGTGGTTACGGACATCAAACGGCGCGACCAGGTGACGCTATCCTTTTTTTCTCTCTACGAGAGCACGTGCCTCTCGATCATTACCGAATCCCCGTAGGTGCATTTGCCATCCATCAACCTAATTGCGCAAGCTTTTATGCTCGTCCAGGAGCTTGGCTGTTTGTGTACACACGTACTATCTTTGTGTGCTAGTTGGTAACGTCGACGTGTGGAGATCGTAGTTATAGGCCATAAATACAGCCGTAATGAGTCTACCAGATTGCGCTACACGGTGTGAACCAATGACGTGGTCTGGTCAAGCAACATTGTGTCTTGTTGTTTCTTTGGCACATCTGAAAGCGAAGTACGCAATGGCCAGGAGGAACCAGAGTTCTTGTATAAAAAGCACTTGC
Source organism: Rhipicephalus microplus (assembly GCF_043290135.1). NCBI lineage: Eukaryota > Metazoa > Arthropoda > Arachnida > Ixodida > Ixodidae > Rhipicephalus > Rhipicephalus microplus. The sequence continues at coordinate 92,907,814 of NC_134703.1, read as the reverse complement.
AACCGAACGAGAGTACACCAGAGGTTTACATTTGAATGTGAAAATTTTTTGGAACCTATGTGCTACGACTACTACGTTTCAATCGAGAAATGAACTCCTGCGAGAAAAAAAAAGTCCACATATCCCTATTGAAAATCCTCGGTTTGTGGATGCTGGAATTGTTGGTGGATATGGTGGAAAGAAAAGTGGTTATGGTGGAAATATTAGTGGATATGGTGGAAACTGTAGTGGGCATAATGGCTAATGACGGCAAAAGTGGAAATAATGATGGCAGTTGGTGGTGGTGGTGGCGAGCCAATGGTGGTGACGGTGGAGAATGCCGGCTGATGACGGCTGAAGTGGAAAAAATGGTGGCAGATGGTGGTGGTGGTGGCGAGCCAATAGTGGTGACAGTGGAAAATGCCGGCTCATGTTGGTGAAGCAAAACGTGTTTGGTGGAAGGCTTGGTGAGCAAGGTGGACGACGGGAGCATAGTGGAAGCTTGGTGGATGATGGTGCAATGATGAAAAGCACAGAACAGTATGCGAAATCACTTATTTGTAGTGTTTCATTCTTGAATGCGCAGTGATATATGTTTACGGTCAAAAGAAACCAACGCTGCTCATTACGCTTTCTAGTACGATTGTTTTTTTTTTACTCCTGTGGTGTCAACAGCGCTTCAATTTTTGTGGAGCATAGAATATGCGGCTGGAAATATGTTTACATTTCGTGCACGTACTTACATCAGTTCGACATCCACGATGTGTTTCTTTGTTGTGATGTTTAGAAGACTAGAATTGTCATTGTGAGCTTGACAGTAAATGTTTACATCGCGCAGTTGTTGACCAAAAAATGGGCTCCAGTTCGCAATTGCCCCTGTCAATGTTAGAGCAGAACACAATGGTTCCTCGATGTCGCCACGCTAGAAACGCAACTCTGGTAATTCTTGCACACTCCGTTCTTTGAGCCGTACCTTTGTGTAAACAAAGTGCGTGCGATTATGCATAGACTTTCATTTTCGACATGCGTCGAGATAAGCTCCAGTGAATTTGATTTTTACCCCTCTGTTCTACCACCATGATTTCCACCAAAGGTTAGTTTTACCAACTGAGCCCGGCGCTTCTGGGTTTCAGAATACACAATTTTGACGAGTAAAATGACAATACAATACAGCTGCGGCTTCATTTAACCTAAATGAAGCCTTTCTTATCGTGGACGGTGTCCGCGCAAGAAGCAACAAACATCGATGCGACGCGCTTGCAGCACTTCCACCAAAGCTACTCCTCGCCTCACCGACAGCCGCTAGTCGCACTCGCCGGCGCTTCACTGGCTCTTATGCGAAAACATAGACACGTCAATTTGTATGCTTACTGAACTAATATGATAGAATAATATTTCTGGCGCACTGCATTCATTTTCGCCAAGCCGTTATGTAGTTGTTCCTAACGACAGAGCAACAGCGGTGCGCTGGCACGACTGCACTCTGCTTTGCGCGAAAAACATCAGAATCGTGTGAGCGTATCTATCGAGTAAGCATAGAAGCGCCATAAAGCCTGAACTGATATCGCTGTTTAAAAGGAGCGAGAAACGGATAATAAACGTGGCAGTAACCGCCGATAAACTCTACCTGCTTCTTAGTCCACTGAGTTGTTTTTTTTTCTTGCCGTTGTAAATTGTAACAAAAACAGCGCTGTTGCCATTATCGTAGTGTAAATTGTTACAGGCAGTAGTTCGTGTTTATCAAATGTGCAAATTTTAGCAGATGCAGATGCCGTCCCTCCCGAGTAAACAACAAACAGAACTGAAGTTAAACAGTGACTTCCTTAGTTGACTACCGCTTTAACACCCACATCGCCATTTGTCGGCGTGGCGCAATGGTTAGTGTGCTCAGTTTAGAATTCGGAGGTGGCAAGTTCGATTCCCCGCGGTCGCAAGGTGTTTTTTGCAGGTGTTTTTTACATCGTTTTTTAATACAATTGTTTTATTATCTTTAGTGGCAGCTTGTCACGGTGGTTCTGACGCTGCTTCGCGCTCCAGCATTGCCAGCTGGAGCACGCCATCCACCATCCGCTTCACCATAGCCCCAATACACAATTTGCCACCGACATTTCCACCGCCATAATCTACCAAAATGGCGGATGGTGGAATCCACCATTCCTATGGTGGACGTTTTTTCAATAGGAATGTCAGGTTGAACAGAAAATTGGGTGATCGGGCTCATCAAGGCGATTCTTTCGTTTTCATTCCGGCGAAAAAAAGAAAACCTATAAGGCGGACTAAACATAAAAACAAACGTCAATTTACAACACAGAACTTTTTTTTATTTAAGCTGTTGTCCGCCTTATATAGGAGAACAACGGATCGATAATTTCAGCTGAAGCTTTGTTGCGTTGGTAGTTCCTTATTTGATCATATAATAGCACGGCTAGTCTTTGAGTTAATAAAAAAACATTATGCCAGCAACATTTATCTGAAGTCCAGAAAGATTTCCTAATAATTCGTTGTACATTGAGGCTTGCTAATAACCTACCGGGAAGCTTCTAACTCATACAGCGCAAAGCCCTAATTGTAGACCTGTCGCCACTCAGGTTTCATCAGGATAATAGTACCCGAAGTATTTCGTGACCAAAATTAGGCCTAATCACTAAAAATATTAATTAGGTAACATCACCTCACAAACGAATTTAAATTCTTTCCGCTTAATATATTGATAAACAGCACCCCATAGGCTAATCTGAGGCCCAACTCCGTACTCTCTAGACCCTTAATTAAGGGGGTAATCAGCAGAAATCTGATTTCATTAAAACATTTTTATAAAAATAACCACAAACTCGACTGATACACCGCTGAAACCTACATTTAGAACATAACAATCCGGGTGCGGAGATGGCGTAGTGGTTAGAGCATCCGCCTCGCATGCAAGAGGTCCGGGGTTCAAATCCCGGTGCCGCGCAGTTCCTAACCGGAAAAAAAAAATCTGCGTGTTGATGGAACTGCATTAAGAGGCCTGGGGTGCAGCCTCACCGGTAACCACCACCGGGAACGCACTCCCTCACAAGAGAAGGATTGGCCACCCTGGTGCAGTATCTGGCCACAACCTCCCACATGCATACGTCAAATAACTCATATCCCTCAGTCCCCAGCAGCTGCGAAGCAACTGACCACGGCAGCGGTCAGATCTGCAACGCAGCAGAGGGTGCTAATAATCTCTGGACTACAGGCCGCCATTGGAACGTGAACTTGGCAACGTTTAACGCTAGAACCTTATCTAGTGAGGGAAGTCTAGCTGTACTATTCGAGGAGCTAGAGGGTGTTAAATGGGATATGGTAGGGCTCAGTGAGGTTAGGAGGACAAATGAGGCCTATACTGTGCTACAGAATGGGCACGTCCTTTACTATCGGGGCTTGGCAGACAGAAGAGAACTAGGAGTGGGGTTCCTAATTCACAAAAACATAGCTGGCAACATAGAGGAATACTGTAGCATTAATGAAAGGTTGGTATGTATTGAAATTAAACTGAATAAAAGATACAAGATGAAGGTAGTACAGGCTTACGCGCCTACATCCAGCCATGATGACGCTTGAGTTGAAAGCTTCTATGAAGACGTGGAATCGGCAATGAGTAAGGTAAAAACACAGTATACTATAGTGATGGGCGATTTAATGCAAAGGTAGGGAAGAAGCAGGCTGGAGACCAGGCAGTAGGAGATTATGGCATCGGCACTAGAAACGCCAGAGGAGAGCTACTAGTAGAATTCGCAGAACGCAATAATTTGCGGATTTTGAATACCTTCTACCGAAAACGAGAAAACCGCAAGTGAACATGGAGGAGCCCTAATGGCGAAAATAAGAACGAAATAGACTTTATAATGACTGCACACCCAGGAATCGTGCAGGATGTGGAAGTGGTTGGCAAGGTACGATGCAGTGACCATAGAATGGTACGGTCTCGAACTCGCCTTGACTTGAAGAAGGAACGACAGAAACTGATACGCAAGAAGCCAATCATTGAGCTAGCACTGAGAGAGAAAGTACAGGAATTCAGAGTGCGCTGCAGAACAGGTACTCGGCTCTTAGTGAGGAAACCAACCTTAGCGTAGATACAATGAATGATAATCTGACGAGTATCATTACGGAGTGTGCAGTGGAAGTTGGAGGCAGAGTAGTTAGACAGGACACTGGCAAGCTTTCCAAGGAAACGAAGAACCTAATTAAGAAGTGTCAAATCATGAAAGTGTCAAGTACAACTGACAAAATAGAAGTGACAGAGCTTTCGAAGTTGATTATTAGACGTAAAGTCTGCGATGTAAGAAGGTATAACATGGAGAGAATTGAACACGCTCTGAAAAACGGAGGAAACGTCAAAGCAGTGAAGAGGAAACTTGGGATAGGCAAAAGTCGGATGTATGCACTAAGGGACAAAGAAGGCAAAATAACTACCAATATGGATAGGATAGTTAAAATAGCGGAGGATTTTTACAGAGATCTGTACAGTAGGCGAGACAACCACGACCTTAATACTATAAGAACTAGCAGTAACCCAGATGACACCCCACCAGTAAGGATAGAAGAAGTCAGAAAAGCTTTGGAGAGCATGCAAAGAGGCAAAACTGCTGGTGAGGATCAGGTAACATCAGATCTGCTGAAAGATGGAGGACAGATTGTGTTAGAAAACCAGCCACCCTGTTTACGAGGTGTCTCCTGACGGGAGGGTACCAGAGTCTTGGAAGAACGCTAACATCATCTTAATACATAAGAAAGGAGATGACAAGGACTTGAAGAATTACAGGCCGATCAGCTTGCTCTCTGTAGTATACAAGCTATTTACAAAGGTAATTGCTAACAGAGTAAAGAAAACATTCGAATTCAATCAACCAAAGGAACAAGCAGGATTTCGAACAGTCTACTCAACAATTGACCACATTCATACTATCAATCAGGTAATAGAGAAATGCTCAGAGTATAACCAACCACTATACATACCCTTCATAGATTACGAGAAGGCGTTTGATTCAGTAGAAATATCAGCCGTCATGCAGACACTGCGGAATCAGGGCGTGGATGAACTATATAAAAACATTCTGGAAGAAATTTACAGGGGATCAACTGCTACCATAGTGCTTCATAAAGAAAGCAACAGAATACCAGTCAAGAAGGGTGTAAGGCAGGGGGACACAATCTCCCGAATTCTATTTACCGCGTGTTTACAGGAGGTTTTCAGAAGCCTAGAATGGGAACAGTTAGGGATAAGAGTTAATGGAGAATACCTTAGTAACCTGCGCTTCGCCGATGAAATTGCATTGCTGAGTAACTCAGGGGACGAATCGCAACTCATGATTACGGAGTTAGACAAGGAGAGCAGAAAGGTGGGTCTTAAAATTATTCTGCAGAAAACGAAAGTAATGCACAACAACCTCGAAAAGGAGCAGCGCTTCGAGATAGGTAACAGTGCACTTGAAGTTGTAAAAGACTATGTCTACTTAGGGCAGGTAATAACCGCAGAGCCGAACCACGAGATTGAAGTAACTAGAAGAATAAGAATGGGGTGGAGCACATTCGGCAAGCACTGTCAAGTTATGACAGGTAGATTGCCACTATCCCTCAAGAGGAAGGTATATAACAGCTGTATCTTGCCGGTACTTAGCTACGGAGCAGAAACCTGGAGATTTACAAAGAGGGTTCAGCTTAAATTGAGGACGACGCAGCAAGCAATAGAAAGAAAAATGGTAGGTGTAACCTTAAGAGACAAGAAGAGAGCAGAGTGGATTAGGGGACAAACGGGGGTTAAGGATATCATAGTTGAAATAAAGAAGAGGAAATGGACATGAGCCGGGCATGTAGCGCGTAGACAGGATAACCGCTGGTCGTTAAAGGTAACCAACTGGATTCCCAGATAAGGGAAGCGGGTTAGGGGGAGACAGAAGGTTAGGTGGGCAGATGAGATTAAGAAGTTTGCGGGTATAAATTAGGAGCAGCAAGCACATGACCGGGTTAACTGGCGGAACATGGGAGAGGCCTTTGTCCTGCAGTGGACGTAATCAGGCTGATGATGATGATGATGATGATGATGACATTAAGGCACGGTCAAGGTCGGCAATGGTGAGCGTGAGCAGCGCTGCCCTTGGGAGTTAGCGGACAATTGCAACAGATAAGCTCCCCATTCTCGCCCCGCCACGGTGGTTTAGTGGCTAAGAAACTCGGCTGCTGACCAGCAGGCCGTGGGCTCGAATCTCGGCTGTGGCGGCTGCATTTCTGATGGAGGCGGAAATGTTGTAGGCCCGTGTGCTCAGATTTGGGTGCACGTTAAATAACCCCAGGTGGTCGAAATTTCCTGAGCCCTCCACTACGCCGTCTCTCATAATCATATGGTGGTTTCGGGACGTTAAACCCCACATATCAATCAGACTCCCTATTCCCCTTCTGCCTTTGGCAACACTTGCACCCTGTCAAATGTGCTGTGTATAGACCTCATTTCGTATACGTAACAATTGACGACGAGGACATTAACCGACGTGGTGAACCACGGTTTGCCTTCTCCAACGATGATTGATGATAAATCCAGCTCATTGTGAACTCACCTAGAACGTTCAGGCATCCCCGGATTTTGATGATATTCAAACGACTGCCATGCTTTTAAGCCCTTCATTTTGCGGACGGTCCTTGGCAAAAAATTTGTATACGTTTCAGGAATATGTTGGACAATTGGCGTGGGTGTTCTAAAAATGAACGGAGAGGTATAAATTAGGCAAAAAAGATGCAATGCGCAGTTGTGGCTTAGCAAATAAAAAAATGCGAGCAAAATATAAAAAAATGATGTATGGCGTTTCGTACATATAAAGCGAGCACCAACAAAAATGAAGTAGAAATGAATCTTTTAAATACCGACAACTGAATTATCTTGAAACAAGCACGGTTTAAAGTAAGTACGAGCTAAACTTCATACACACCGGCTGGCAAAATATATAAACCTATTTTTCACGATGCAGGATGCGAATTGGCGATATGCATATGCCAGACCTTTCGAAAAAGTCATATTTTGCTGGTATGCCGAAGTAGGACACCGCAAATGACCCGCATTAAAAAAAGTTGTGTTCTGGTCCACGCTTACGTGCACGCATAGACAAGAGAAGAATTCCAGGGTCATCAGAAAGCCGTAGCCATCACGAGATAAACCCAAATGGGTGACGGACTAAAACAGTGAGGTGGGCAAAATCTTTCTTGCAGTGCCAACAACAAAGTGAAAGACACCCGTTCTTTTTATACAATATTTATGACCACCAGAACAGATTACCACAGTTCTCTTTGCCTCCTTGAGTGTTCAAAGATGAACCTTGGTATAAGCTAAAAACAATACAATTCTATTTTTTCTGCCAGCGGAGTCTTCAACTGTCTCTTCTTGGTTGGGTTGTTTAGAGAAACACTTTTTTTTATTATCTAACCATCGACTACACCGCACCACACCACTCCCTTCTGGTAGAGTAATCTTGATCGTGAAAGATAAGTCTTTTGGTTTTTGGTGCTTTAACACTAGTTAATTATGCTTCGCGAATGTTCATTTATCAAGGTTCTAATGCGCTTGTCATTCCACATGCTGAAACACCACAGTGCTACACCTGACCACCCTATCTGTTCTCTATCGATTTGCCAATGACGCACCTTAAATCACAATCTTGAGAATAACTACACGGTTTCTCTAATATTAGCGCAGAATCTACTTAAAGCGCCTAGCATAATTTCTCATATCGCATCATGCTTGATAAATTATTTTGTTGGAATCACAGCCTTCAAGTCAGTAGAGGGTTTACCCACCAGAAAAAAGAATTGGCCCCGAATCTGCATGTTCCACTGCATATCTGGCTGAAATACAATAGTCTTGCGTCTGGAGAGAGTAAACAAAACGTTTATTTGATGTTCTGCGCAAGAAAATTGGTGAATGGTATTCTGGAGGCGCTGCGTTAGTTCCTCGAGCGTGTAGCGGAGACGAACGAGCACATCGAGGCACGTTAGACACGAGTGCTACCTGGCAGTTAGAAAACGAAGGAAGGCGTGCGCGTCCGCGGAGAAAGATGCGCGCTTGTCTCGGAGGTAATAAGGTGTAGAACACAAAGCGACGGCAAGTGCCACCACCGTGTCGTCTTATGAAAGCGTTGGAAGCACTTACCTTTTTGAGCATCACGTTGCACTGTCAGCGCAGCGTGATAAACACTACAGCCCTTAGAATTGCTTGTGTGTGCCTTCTCTAGTACAAAGGTGCACATATAAAACATCGATGTGCTGTTATGGTGCCTCAGATATGTGCAATAAATGATTTTTGATTGACAATCGCACAAGTATGAACGCTGAAGCTTGAGCAATATTGGTGGGCACTGCGGATGGGGTTGGCCGTTTGGTGCCGTTTGAAGTTTCGGTAAGAGCGGACAAACAGACAAATGTAGAGACAGACAGACAGACCAAAATTTTTCTGTTGAAGGTCCCCAAGAAAGACTATCGTCTTTAATAACCTTCCATATTTTCTTTCTCAAAGCGACCGAGGAAGTCTGGGGTGGCGTTCGATTAGAGGTTCCGAAAGGTAACGCTGATATGCGCGAGTCTGTGCACAATCTATTACTATATATTTCCTCCTTCTTGACGTTGAAGCCATCGATGTCAATTACTGTCTCTCTTCTACATTTGTTGTTCTAATTTTGATTTGAGTGTTGTGATAGTGATTCCTTGTTTGGCATCAACGCTGATCCTAGCCTGCAGAGTGTATAGCTTAAAATTTCCGGAGCCCTCCTGTAAGGTCTGGCGTCGCAGGCCATGGGAGCGAGTCTTCTCGGTCTCAAAAGGGCGCGTTTCCCAAAAAGCCTATTCTCGGGAGACGATAATCTCGGCGTAAGCGCGCCTCTTCTGGCAAGAATACCACGGTCAGTCGCCGCTTCTAGCAACCCGCTAAATGGTCCCCGGACTGCGGATTGCCGGCGGGTGACGGGAGGACAGTGCATAGCCACCCATCCGTCAGGAGTAGAGTCCGCGGGACGGCTATAATGCTGGACAGCGTAGTCATCTCGAGGTAATGAAGGAGGCCCGCAGCCGAACGGCGCCAACATTGTGTGCGTTCGCACAGTTCGCGGAACGTTGTGTGCAGGCCGGTCCTTTCGTCTCTCTCTTTCCGACCGAGCAGTCGAGTGCGGGAAGAAGAGAGCGAGAGGAGGGGACGGCAACAAGTGTGTTGCCTGTCCAATAAACGGACTAAGTTGCTTTGGTTGGCCATGAGGAGAATCGGGAGGGGCAACCGAGGTATTAAAACCTGGCTTCCGAGTCCTCGCAGGAGAGTCTGATCGCAACAAAGAGTGCTCCGCACTATCGGCTCTGCCGAGGCAGCATGCGACGGTTCCGACGGTCAAGTCTTGTAAATATGTACATAGGTTTCTGTATATAAAGTCGACTTGTTGTAACGTTTGAAATGTGCTGGCCTCCATCCCCGAACAAGCAGCAGCAGCCACGACAAAACAGGACGGACACCGAGAAGCAACCAACCTTCCACTCCCTTCTGTAGCAACAGCCGCTACGCAGCTGGGAGAGCTCTGCTCAAGGGAACAGGGGGAGTGGGTAGAAGGTTGAGCTTTACTCCTCCACTACAGCGTCTCTCATAATCTTATGGTGGTTTCGGGACGTTAAATCCCCCGTCACCTTGCTCCCATCAACTCGCTCAAGCCGGCCTTCACTACAGCGACACAGCAAGTTACAACCGCTGGATTCATGAAAACAGATTCCACAAGACACTACTTCACTTCATACACAACACCGGCCTAACAGCACACATTTAACGTAACAATTGTGTGCTTTAAATGCAAGTCTTTGTCGCAATAAAAACAACAACGTATCAATCAGAGTGCATAGCTTATTACGTGGCTGACTAAACAATGTCAGGAAACATCCTGTGATCAAGACGTGAAGGAGTTCGTTGTTTATCTGATAACAGCACCGTGCCTCGGATGCTAGTTTAGTTTAGTTGTAAATTTCAAATTAGCTGATGAGCTATAATGATGGCCTTAATGCTAAACAAACATTGTTTTTTTGTTTTAGTAAAGAAAGTAAATATTTTTGCCGCTGTTTCAAGTACTGCTCCAGTAGATGTATGCTGTGCTTCTGCCAGAAAAATGCTGAAAACGTCTCGGTTTGCTCAACGTGGCCTCATGAACGTATCTGATAGCAACTAAGCATAATGCTTGCTTTTCTTAAGAAACGGTATTGCGTACTGATATTTTTTGGTGTCTTCGTACGCCTTTTAGCATGCAAGGACCAATAGGTATTAATAAACTGTTGTATTGAAAACGTTGGAAGTGATCTCCATGATAGGTATTACACAATATTCTTTCCTTCAAATTTTTTTGAATCTTCAGTCTATATACGCAGTGTTATTGTGCATTTGCTCATGAGGTCCCAGAGAGCACATAAAATTCTCCATGAATACCGTAGTTTATGAGTGTAAATATTTTCTTAATTAGGTTGTTTATATCAGTGCTAAGAAGTTGAGAAGCTACTCGAGAGTGTTCATCTATGAAAGGCAACCCACTAACATTATGCGAAGAAATGTTAACATAGCCTTTTGAAAAATGAAACTGCTACAAACGAAACGTTCCACACAGAGCCTCACAATTCCCAAGTTCTTTCAAAAGATAACCAGTGAACTGGTAGTCGGTCAGCAAACATTTTTCACGGCACCCTCACACCTATGTCAACTTCATCCCACTAATGAAAAGAACAATGGCGTGGAGCTTACATGGCAGAAAAGGTTGACACAAAAGGTATTGCGCAGTCTTATGGCCTCTGCCACAAAGCTACACAGTCACATTTCACCTGGAACTATCGAGGGCGCAATCTGATGCAGCGATCAGCAGATTGCTGCAAGCGTAGTTAACTTCCCACTGAAAGCAAAATTAGATGACAAAATATTGAACGATAAACCTAAAGCAAAGCAAAGCATTAAGTGAAGCTTAGAGCCTAATGCGGGGTATTTCTTGGGCTCGGTGTCAAGACGACTATCGGCACTGAAAAACCTGTTGCAGGCCAGGCGAACTCCGGGATTGTTCAATACGAAGTGAAGCGGAATTATGGTTTTACCCTATTTCTTGCAGCACTTTAATGTACCCATCAGTAGTTACAATAGCGTATGACGAAACAGATTTCCGCTCTCCAAAGATGGGCTCTTACGTAAGGGTGCTTTTCTTCAGGGCCCTTGAAAGTGGAGTGAAAGGTTAGCGATGGAGGGGTTGTGCTGCTAAACTTACCAATCCTGTCCAGTTTGAGGCTACTGCAGCCCATTTTGATAAAGCAGAAATCAGAACACAAACAATCGCCTTCTATAAGGTTCTGTACATTAAAAAAACGCAATTGACGAACGGTAGTCTTGATTTCCTCATCACAGCGGACTTCTTAATAATATATTTGTACTGTGACGTAATACGATAGAATTTAATTCTTTTTGTGGCCTCCTGGATGGATATGATATAATGCGCAAATATAAAGAAGGATTTACAACATGTTTTTCGATAATAAGAAGGACGGTACAGACGCTAGGCTTAGCCGGAAATATATCTAGGAAGAGGGGGGAGTAAATAAAATTCAATTGATACTTTTCTTCAAACAGACATTTCCCTGCTTATTGTCTGTTTTGAACGTAACCTCCCACCCAATTGCGCTCAATAAAGTGAAACTGAAGCTGAAGCGCGTCAGTACTGTATAAAAGGAGCCGCAAGTGTTCGCAGCCCCCTCGGAGCGTCATGTACGGTATTAAGGGCATCGTGGGAGGTCAGTTTGGCGTAACGCTTGGAAATTAATAAAGAAATATATCGCACAGGAAGAGTGTCCTTTCTCTGCAATCATGATTGTTCGCACAAATGCGTACAGCTGAAATTTCGATTTGGTCTGGCAAGTGCTTGGCAAGCCCCAGCAATGCGGCTTTCTTACGCATCGAGTATGCATTCACGTGACTGTTGATGTGGGGAGCAATGTTTGAAGCGGCTGGCGTAATTTACGAGGGTGGTTCCGAACGAAAACTCTACAAGAAGAAGTCAATGTACTCCCTTATACAATAGTTTCAGTAGTAGTAGTACCGTTTCGTGATACGTCCGAAGTCCCTCAGCGATCCGTTCTAAAATTCAACTCATCATTGTCTACACGGCTTCACTTTGCGAGTCTGGCTCTTTCGTCGGCTTTTTTCAAATAATGAAACCTTCAGGGACCTTACCCCATCAGGTACTGCCAGATAAACATATTTGTCTCCATGTTTTGGCACAAAAGGGCATCTTTAGCAAGTTCCGGTGTTTATTTTCCAAGTCCAAACATCAATGTCTGCAGTGTAGGGTAGCATACCAGTTGTTCTTGACTGGTTAACAACCCTGCGTTCCCTTCCTTTCTGTTCCCTGTTGTACAGGCAAAAGCTTCAGATGTTTCATCCAAAGGAAAATTTGACCATCGGTGTAAGCAAGTCTTGTCATAGTAAAGAACACAAGAGATAATAAAAAATGAACCCACGGTGACGTCATCATACGACGTCATCATGATGTCAAGTTACTTGACGTAACACAATGATGCCATCCAAAACGTCACAGCTTAGTCAAATTTGGCTCATCACGGATTGATTGATTGATTGACATGTGGGGTTTAGCGTCCCAAAACCATCATATGATTATGAGAGACGCCGTAGTGGAGGGCTTCGGAAATTTCGACCACAAGGGGTTCTTTAACGTGCACCCAAATCTGAGCACTCGGGCCTACAACATTTCTGCTTCCATCGGAAAGGCAGCCGCCGCAGTCGGGATTCGAACCCGCGACCTGCAGGTCAGCAGCCGAGTACCTTAGCCACTAGATCACCACAGGGGGGCGGACTCATCACGGAGGCGCTGAAGAACCAGGTGAAGCGGCTCCATCCTCGGAGGCAGTGCAAAGCCATGTTAGCTGCAGATAGCTTTTGCAGGTTGGCTGGCCAGGATCGATACATGGACATGGAAAAAAAATAAGATTGCTCCCGTTTTCTTGTCGTCTTTTATGAATGCATATAAAATTCTGTCATTTTTTTCATCAACAGGAGAAATGTACTCTTTGTGGGAAAAACATAATACAGCTAAATTAGAGAAAACCTCTGAGATAAGAACCTGACTGTACCATTTTATTCATCAGATATTTTTGTGTGGCTGACTAGTATGACTTATTCACGAGGGCCGACAGCATTCTTGATAGAGCAAAGCTAATCGCTGCAATTATTATTTTTCAAGGCTCGACATAAAGAAACAATGTGCCGTCACCTAATGTTTCAACTGCCATAAGCAGCAGCGAAGTTTATGCATGTCAGCGCCACACAATAGAACGAAGTTCTGGAAAAAACATGTTTTGCGAGAATGTAGACCTGATCATGCACTTGCACTGGTCTATTCTGGAACTTCTGTTTTCATTCATACAGTAAAGATACCGTTAGATGGGGATAGCATACTCTTGCCTAACCCTCCACGTCTTTCTTAAGGCAACTGAAACGTCGGAAGATTGCAGGATTAAATCACGGCCGCAGCGTATGCAATTTGATGGAGATAACATGCTCCTTGAGCTCATTGGGGTGCATGATAGGAACCCCTGAAGAGCCAGAGCCTGGAGTGTTCAATATTTTCGGCGCCCTATAAAACGCGGTCTCTGAATAATATGGTGCTTTTGAGACGTAAAACGTCAGCAGTACTTAATAATTACTGACACGCTGCACTGTGCACACATAGAGGCACTCCCTATAAAACGAAAGAATGGAAACGAAGGACGAGATAGGTTTTCCTTACTTCCTTTTTTTTCGTGTATGATCGTTCGTGTGTACTTACAAAAATGATGCACTTTAATTTATAAAAAGAGATTCCGTCTATGTGAATTTTTCCGAACCATTACTTTGACACCTGCTCAGTAAGAACGTTCGCCGCTCAATATAGTGTCCGCACTTCATTAAACTTTTATTCGTTACCCTGGCGACGATAACAGAAGCCTGAGACTCGCACATTTCTTCTACAGTATGCGCATATTTTGGTAACGCGGGAAGTCACGCCATCCCTGCAAACGCTTTCAGTTCCCTCGTTGTCAAAGCAAAACCACGACGTGCGTATGACTGTGTCAGCAGAAGACACATAAATGCGTTTATACATAAGAAAGTACTTACATCGCATTCACTGTTATTGCCTATTACGTAGCCTTTTCAGAAATCTACAATAACGTTATTAAAAAAAATTTGCAAGTATATGTACATTGCTATAGGTAGTTCGTTGCATTACCCATAATGCGCTGTGTATGATAGCAGGGGAATGAATTGATGAGCTATTTTTTATACACAACCTAATTAGGTTGTAACAAAATGAAGGAAAATCGTGCATAGTTGCCTTTGTTTGAAGTTTCTATACCTATGCATGCCGTTTTAGTGAAGAGATTGACCTCCCGTGACCATAAAAACAGTATTGAAGTGTAGCTCGTGAATGAGTAAAAGAGAGACAGAGAAAAAACATGAAAACGTAGTAGTTATACTAGTTTGCGTTTTTGTGAGGTAGAGTACAATCAAAATTTCTTGGAGTGAATAAATAGCTCAGTTACTGTATGAATAATTTGTCCAAACCTACTTACACACACAAAGCAGAGAAAAGTAGCGAGGTATCGATTACCTACCGGTTTGTCGTATGTAAGCATGAAAAGGGGACATTTAGTGGGCAGTTGTCAAGTTTTAGGCTAGAAGACATTATCTTACCACTTGCTAAGCTTATTTATGAGCAGCTATACATTAGAATGCAAACTATTTTTGGAAATCCATATAGATCTAGAAACACCGCACTTGCACTATTTCTACAGTCGGCGTCAAAGTTTACAGACGAGTACACAGGAACAAGGTTTACTTATAGTAATTTAGTTCACTGAAACTTAACAGTAGATGCTGTTGAAGTTGAAATTATAAAGTGAAGTTAAAATTAAAAGTCAAGCGGATAATCTGATTGCGTAAACTTTAAGAAAATAAGTGAAGATCAATTTATTTGAAAAACGCCACACAGCTTGTGGTAAAAACTCGTGTTATATAAAATAAAAATTCCACATTTAAGGCTGCCTGGCCAAGCAGTGGCATTATTTAAAACAAATATCCCACTAAGTGTGTTTCGATTACCGGCTAAAGAAAAGAAACGCCGCATAATCAGTGTACTTCAGTGAACGATTTCTCGAAGTCATGTGGTTTATCCTGTCGTTTGTCAAAGGTGCTGACTCCCAAATCTCGCCAAATCCTTGCTGTTTCCGAGGGCTTCTCGTGCTTTGGGATTTGTTGGAGCACGTCATTTTTCTTTTGATTTTTTTTTCTTTTCCATCAGTAGCCTGTTTTTTGCTGACTCGTTTCTTCTTTTGCTTTTTATGCGTGCTGTTGATTTTTTCTTTCCTCTAAAGTGCATCTTAACGCGGTTTTTTTTTGCGTACTTCCAATGTTCCTTATTGTTCTAAATTTTTGCAAGTTTTTATTTGACTTTCTGTACCACCGTTGAAAAGAAGGGACTGCCTTGAAGTGCACACTTGTATGTTCACGTGCCCAAATCACGAATTGGTCTACGATTTTCTGTCTGTTTTGGTGTGAATTATAACTCTATCTTATAATTCGTCTTCGTCGAAGTGATTTGCACTGACCGATTAGCCCATCGAGTATCTAAACTGTAGTGGCTGAACGCAAAAACCAGACTTCAAAAAACGAGAAAAAATATGCAGTAATAATATATGCAGCGAACCACGTGCATTTTGTGTGACACCGCAATTTAGTACAGTGCCGTTAAAATAAACAATCAGGAATACACATGCTCTCAGACGGCACGCAGGCATGACGCATTTTGCAAATGTATGCGGCAGAGAATATATTGTAAAAGTTTTGCTGTTAATTGTGATGAATAATTTCTTTTGTGTCGAAACTACGTGAGGAATTCACTGCGTACACAAACGCGTTTGTTGGTTATAAGGTGCTGTAGTTATTAATTCCTGCTTTTGCTTAGGAGTAGGGCCGCATATCGCCAGATACGGCCGTATAACGTCATTTCCAATTGTGTGGGATGCGCAACGCTTACAACTCTCTCAACGTGCTCACACAGTCGTAAATCTACCGAAAGCGGTCTCAAACTACACTGGGATGCAAAAATTTTAACATGAAAAAGAGAGGTTCTAAAATTTTCTCTCCTTTATTTGTCACCTGCAAATTTCTCCTTGATTGATTTTCGTCGCAGTAATCTGATGTCCTAAAGAAAGCGTACAAAAATAAGGAAGCGGCTCCAAGGTTTTCGTGTCACACAAGATATGGTTCCTTATTATAGACTCCTATGAACCGCATATTTACGAGTGAAAGTAAAACTGCTCACGTCCAAAAATTCAATGGCAATCATTCAAATCTGCTCGGGATGGCGCTGGCTATCTAAAATGATAAACACTACCTATGTACTATATTATAGGCGTAACGTCCAGTTAATTCTCCCTTTTCTCATTTTCACCTTTGGGATGTCTGCGTGTTTGTGTATCCTTCTTTTCACTAAAGCATTGTTCCCGACCAGATGGCGCCTCCTGGCTCTGGCGGTTCGGTGTGGGGGAAAAGAGCTTCTTTAGTAAGTTTAAGCCTTTAACTACTCAGCGCCTCGTCGACATTTCGTCGATGAAAGAGAGGCGCCGCGTATTGCCGCTGGTGCAAAGTCAAATCTTGCCCGCTTCTGGATTACGCGTG
The DNA here is from genome assembly GCF_043290135.1 of Rhipicephalus microplus. Taxonomy (NCBI): domain Eukaryota; kingdom Metazoa; phylum Arthropoda; class Arachnida; order Ixodida; family Ixodidae; genus Rhipicephalus; species Rhipicephalus microplus. Next base: position 92,891,100 of record NC_134703.1, on the reverse strand, counting down.
CACTAGGGGCCTCCCGATTCTGAACAGAGTTGCTGTTGGGTGTGTCATGCTTGGCACAATTGATTGGATAGCAAGGTAAAACAGAAACAGACGACAGCTGTACTTAGGAAGAGTAGTTACACTTGTAAATATTTTGAGTTGTCCAGTGCCCTTCGCAGCTGCAGTGCCATGAACTCAGTTATTATTTTCATTAGAGCCGATATTGTTTTCTAATGCTTTAATTGCTGCGAGTGTACCCGGATTCTCATTTATTCCTCTTTCTAGAGTTTTAAATCAGTGTATAAAGTGTGACTCCCAATGTTAACGTTCTCAGTTTGGTTTAAAACCCGTCTCTAACAGTGTTTCTGATATTTTGTCGTATGCATGGTCGGGAAGATTGAGATGCTTTGATTGAGGTAGAATCGCAGCTAATTTCGCATGGGCTTTGTGATTATTGAAGCGAATACTAAATGGTGTTTCTGTTTGTCCGATGTACTGCATACTGCACACGTTGCATTCGAGTAGGTATACTACATTAGAAGAATATATAGCGTTATTTTGCACCGTCTCGCTTCAATAAACAAACTACACCACGGCCACCTTCCCTCCGCAAGCTTCACATGACATCAATTACCTTGGTACGTAAGATCTGCCTAATATTTTTTTGAAGAAAAAAGGCGCAGCTTTCAAGTAGTGTACAGAACTACACATCAGTTTACCGCTTTTGATATCCCTGTTCTTTATCGTCTACAAAGTTCTTCTAATAGTCCAAATACAGTGTGAAGTTAACGTACATCACAATAATTCCAACCCGAGCAGTGCTTACATTAACAGCGAAACATGTGCATATTTTCAGCAGCAGCTTTCTTAACAAAATGTGATATACAGTCAATTTTAGTATAAAGTGCTATGTACACATTGGTTTCTTGGCCTCTGTAAGTAAGAACTTAAAATTGTAGTCCTCATCTTTTCATCTAACTTGCACTCAAACTTCGAGACAGCTTCAAAGGAAGCGGTGCCCGAACTTCTAGGCGAACCAGCACATACACTACTCGTCAGTTGTGGTGGGGAGCAACAATGTGTTCTTCAAAGTTTGAATAAGTAAATCAGTCTACAAGAGCTTATTCCATCAGATCACATAGTCAGCAGGGAAGTTTTAACGGTACAGACAAGCGTAGGTTTTGCCACGCTGTCAAGCATAATTGCAACTGACACACCCAAGTCGCGAGGGAACGCAGCCTTGCTGGTCTTCGAAGCTTCTAACGAACGTGGGTCCGTTGAACCAGTTTAAAGTGCTTCGCCACCCTGTCATAAAGACCCATAACTGTGGGTCGCTCCACCTTGTTAGGATCATATCATTACGTAAAAATGACACAATGCATGGCCTTTCACGAATTGTATTAACATTATTGTTTATATCATTATTCAAGATGAAGGATAGCACGCACAGCTACCGGTCCATCCCAAATATTTGTCGTGTTCTGTGCGCAGAATGTCTCATCTCTGATTTCACCTCCGTAGCATTACCTCAGGCGGTAAAAGTGTCGTCTAGGTGCACAGTAAACATGATTTTGAAAATGTGGGAGGTATGGTTTTAGCCTACTGACCTGCACTACGTCACTCGGCGTGTTTCCACGCAGCTTAGACTTAGAGATGGGAACAATGCGATAGGTGACGTTCGTTACTCTGTGAACGACATCGCCAAACCCACGAACCCTGGTCACAACAGCTCATTAGATGACACAATGAAATATAAGTACTGCAGGAGAACTATAGAACCGAGATAGAAGCAAATATCCACATGCCGGCTGTCGTAGAGGGTCGTCTATAGGTTGGTTGTGAAGCCGACAGCCTAGAGCGCGAGATCCGACGGATGTTATTGCCACGAGGAATGTGTCGCGTACACATTCGCTAGGCATAGATGAAGTAAACAAAGTGTGGTGTCGAGTGGTAAAATAGGCTCAGGGCCATATTAGAAAATGTCAATAACTGGCGGTTTCACGACCTAATGTATATACAGGAGACACGAAGGTACGATGACAAGAAATGACAGGACTGATGCAAACGTTATGAATTGGAATATGACACGATAACTTGTAAGCGAGCGTAATGTGAGGTAGCGCTAGGTCCCAGTTGTGGTAGTTGAAGGAGACGTACATTTCGAACATATCGTGAGGGTGAGATTTAGGTGCTTGATGGGGTCATTTGTTTTGGTATGGCAGAAAAAATTCAACTTTTGCATCGTCGAAGAAGAGCGCAAAAGATTGTCAATTACTCTTGAAAAGATACACTGCCGCGATCCGTGAGAAATTTGTCTGGAATGCCATGGTGTAGAATGACAGTGTGGAGCAAAAACTGGGCAACATAAGTGGCGATGCTGGCGGGGAGCGCTCGAGTCACGGTAAACCTGGTGGCGGGGTTTATAAAAACGGTGACTCACTCGTCACCAGATTTTGACTCAGGAAACTCACCCTTATTTTCTACACCAACTGTAAAGAAAAGTTCGTTAGAGACGGAAATCGGTTAAAGAGGCGCAGCGGGGGGCGGAGCAGATTTTCAGATAAAGAAGTCTTCATGTGAAAGGAAGCAGCTTTATCCTAACGAGCTCTGACTATCCTATCAATATATTAAAAAGTAGTCAAGCTGAAAAGAAAGGTGCAGTATACAAGTGTAATCCTCTCCATCAGTTTGAGGCGTTAAACCCCATTCATTATATTAAGTGCGAAAGTCTTTTCAGTTTTTACTATGTCTTCTTGTGTGGTTGACGTTCTACAGCAAGGCGGTTAGGCACTCTATTCTCTTGTGCTTTATTCTCAAAGTGCATTGGGGAGAATTAGCCGTCTAGTTTATGCCAAGGCGAAGTGCTTCTCATGATCACTTATCTTATTTTTGCCACTTTTTGCTCGACTTCATCGGCAGAATGACCGTAAAATGCTTCATTGTTTTTGTGCCTCGTTCCGCTTTGCATAATTTCGTGCTGCTGACCGTCTTGGTTTTTTAAACCAATTCCTCACGAAGGTCTATGACATCAGCAAAGTTTAATACAGCGGCACTTTATAAAACCACCACAGAGCTGCGTTATTCTTGTAAGCGCGAAAGCGCGAGCCCACTGTACCTCTCTGTCTCCCTCTCTCTCTCCATATATATATATATATATATATATATATATATATATATATATTTATATGAATATATATATATATATATATATATGTGTGTGTGTGTGTGTGTGTGTGTGTGTGTGTGTGTGTGTGAAGAATGTGGAGCTTCCGTATTTCTTTCCTAAATGTAGGCAAGGAACGTTTACTGGATATATAAAAGTCGCTGAAATGATGCTGAGAACCAGAAGTAGCTGCGAAAGACGCTGCGAGATCAACGATTTTCACAAAACGAGGCATGACAAACTGATCCCCGCAAAGCCCTTGTGGGAGCAAAATATACTTGCATAGAAAAGAAAGGAAAGCCACGCATGCGCAATTGGTGACGCCCCCGATCTTTCTCGTCTTCCACCTTTTTAACATTGCAGCGCCAAGTGGCGTAGCCAAGGATGGAGAGTGTTTAAAGCCTTCCAGCAATTTTTTTTAAATTTTGATGCCTCACACACAAACACTTAGCACTTATAAGGCACGCACGCGCGAACACAGATAACGTGTGGTTGAACACCCGTCTCCATCAAAAAAAAAAAGAAAAGTTGTGGGTACGCCCCTGCAGCGTTGCCTTCATCATTCGTTGTGCAGCCATGGCTTTTCGTTGGGTTTATGAGCTCCATCGCCTGTTCTCTGAAATTGTGCTGCAGTGCAGAAGTAATAGTCTGAATTACAAGATTTTTTCACGTTAGCATCACTCCTAAAGGTATGTGCGAACATCTTGAAGTTGCAATCGGATATTTCTGCTGTGTGCGAGAGTGTTGTGAGGGAAGTAGTGCCTGTGAGAGCAAAGTCCCGAGTGTCCTCTGTTTCCTATGTTTGTTTCGTTTTTACTTAGATGAGAGTAAATGAAACGCGAGCGCAACAAAAACACAACATGACGACCCCTTAGAGAAAGCGTGGAATAATTCGCTAGTTCTAGAGCGTAGCTGCTGATACAAATTTCGTCTTTTTGGAAGCTCTGTTTCGGAAGTCTGCATCATTTCTGCACATGTTCCTAAGATTCTTCTTGGACCTCGTTTGATTTTAGGTGGCGAAAAACATTAAAATATGTAATATTACTTTTTTGCAATAAGCCATGTCGCGTTGGAATGTGAATGAGAAAAAAAATATCATAGCCTTCATACCTTGCTTTCTCATTGATAGATATGTGGAAATTAACGTCACGAAACCACCATATTATTATGAGAGACGCCTTTGGGGAGGGCTCCTGAAATTTTGACCATGCCCCGCCGCGGTGGTCTAGTGGCTAAGGTACTCGGCTGCTGACCCGCAGGTCGCGGGTTCAAATCCCGGCTGCGGCGGCTGCATTTCTGATGGAGGCGGAAATGTCGTAGGTCCGTGTGCTCAGATTTGGGTGCACGTTAGAGAAACCCAGGTGGTCGAAATTTCCGGAGTCCTCCACTACGGCGTCTCTCATAATCATATGGTGGTTTTGGAACGTTAAAGCCCACAAATCAATCAAGACCACCTCGGCGGGGCTACCTTGGTTTCTGTTACCCATATGCGAGAGTACAGGTTATAATTCCAACTTCATGCTTTGTCGAAAAACACGTGATGTTACCTCACCCTGCCCCCTTATGTTACCAAATATTTCACAGCGCACGATGTTGTTCCACTTTACCATTCTTTTTTCTCATTCATTTCACTACAGGCTCGGCGCTTAACGCCAAGTTCGCACAGTGCCCTCGCACCTGCCTGATGAGTCATAGCCTACGTGCTCTAGCTGCCACGAGGTCTCATGCACGTTCGCTGGTGCTCTAGAGCTCTGTTTATTGTACGGCGTGAGCATATATACCCTACTTTTGCCCACTATCGGTTACCTTGTGCAGTATTTATAACCGTAGTCACAAAATACTGCTTACTCACATTGTCATTTTCTGTAGTTACAGTAAAGTTACTGCATATACTATCTTTAGGTAGCAGAGTTTCGCCAAAATATGCCATCTTAAATTCAAAAGTCTTGCGGAAAAGCCTTTCACCAACCATGTAGGAGGATACCTCGCGCTTTAGAGTACTAGCATTGCTTTATTTATTTCTTCGCTTGCTTTTTATTTTATTATAAAGGTACGAACAAAACTCGGTTGACCAGATCATGCCTAAAAGCCTCGGTTGCTTGAGCAGCAACGCCACCAAGACGCGTTCAGCTCTGTGGGACGCACGCAGTGTTCGTGACGGACGCATTCGGTGTCTATGTGAAGGGCGCCAGCACGCTAGTAACACTGCGAAGCATTGCCGTCGTCTGCGTAGCGTTGGTTTCTCCGCAATACATTTGAACCACCTATGACCACGTGATGGAGCGCGATCAATAGCGTTGCTGGAATGGTCAAAAGCCGGGTAAGAGGCGCCCGGAAAACATCGCCAACACTCTGCTACCTAAAGGTAGCAAATACAGTAACTCTATGACGAGGCTGCTAACAGCATTATCAACCGACAAATGCAGAAAGCGCGCCCATTTTTCACGTCATCTGTTAGCATACGACACAACCAGTCGTGGCCACTGAACAAGCGCTGCTGGACGTTGCGCCCATTCCAGTCACGCAACGGGCTATACCACCAAAAGCACAAGCGCGTTCTTTATTGGTCAACTAGTAGTGATATGAGTGGCTGCACCAGAGTCCAAGCCATGCGCTCGCACATACTCTTTCATAAAAGAAAAATTGCGGATCTCTCATACCTTGGACATGAGAAGCGTGTGCGGGCAAAGCGGCCGTCTTTTATTTTTAATAGAGTGACACATCATGAAATGACGCAAAATATATGTGTAAATGTTTGACGCACTGACTGATGTTGAAGAGACGCACGCAGATGTTCATATAACCAGCTCTCTGCACTAGCACAATGATGCCAACGGGAACATGAGTAATAACAACACCAGAACTTAAGCGATAAGCTGATCTGCAGGGCTGGTGCTCCCACGAATGGTAGCTCTGGACGCTGCTGCTTAGATCCACTTCATCGCATGGAACCTAACTGCAATTAATACTGATCCGCGGTGGAAGCTGTATTAGAGGAGTAAATATGTAATCTTCATAAATTGTGATAACCAGCACTGCAAACGCAATTGACGTTCATGAACATTAGGCTCAATTTGAAGGGTAGTTGCGAGACCTAGTGTGTCTGTGAGGTAGAATGCTCCACTGACACGCAGAATGCTTGAATTCGTTTAATGATTGGACCCTACATTAATTTTTTGTATTCGGTAGGTCAACACTGCGATGTCAAGTTCTAAGGGCGAAGCTTCTTATGCCGTGGGTAGTTCCCTCCTCTGTAGTCACAGTAGTAGTATGTAGCTACCTCTAGTTTATGAGTTACTCAATAGATGGCGATGTGTGTATATGTCCTTACACAGGGGGATAGAAAGGCAGCTGCGAAATTTTGAAACCATCTAAACTACCTAAGAAATGAGACGAGCCTAGAGCAGAGGTTTATAACTGCAGCTCAAGGTGCTAGGCTAGAAGGGGACGAATCTATTGAATATGTAAGAACAATGGTGACAGAAAAACTTCAACAAGAAGTGCTTTATGCACCACAATAGACAAGGATGAATCAAGCGGCACAATGGCTCCATTTTCACAACGAGAGTGAGAAAGGGCAGAGAAAAGGGTTCCTAGTAGTACATCAACAGGCCCAGATGGCATTCCAATTATGCTGATAAGGACATTGTGTCCTAAGTCTAAGCAGACTCAAGAGAGACAGTGAGCAAAATATTAATCGATGGTGAAGTCCCCGATGGATGAAAACTTAGCAGGACGAGCATGATCTATAAAGGAAAGGGGGACAAAGCTGACGTAAACAACCACCATAATATAACAGTGACATCAGTGGTCTACAGGCTGGCGATGCAGGTCATAACTGAAAGAATGCAGGCATGAATAGAGGATGAGGGGGTGCTGGGGGAACTACAGAATGGGTTTCGGAAGCACAGGAGGTTGGAAGACAACCTGTTCTCATTGATGCAGTGCATTGAAATAGCAGAAAAGGAACACAGGCCCCTGTGGCTAGCATTTTTGGATATCAAGGGAACGTACGATAGCGTGGTTCAAGAGGAATTGTGTGGAATACTGGACACACTAGGTGTGGAAGATAGAGTCACTAATCTTTTAAAGGATATCTACAAAGGTAACAAGGTAGTTATAAAGTGGGAAAAACTGGTATCCAAGCCCGAAGAGGCAAAATGGTGGCTTAGGCAGGGGTGTCCTCTCTCACACTTGTTATTCATAATGTACTTAGAAGAATTAGAGGCCAAATTAGAGAGAAGTGAACCCAGCTTCTATGTCTCTTTCGTCAAACAAAGAAAACTCAGTAAACAAGCACAATCAGTATTGATGTACACAGATGATATAGTGCTAATGGTGGACAAAAAAGAAGATTTGTAGAGATTGATGGACATCTGCGGTAATGAGGGCGATAGGTAAGATTTCAGATTCAGTAAGAAAAAATCAAAATTCATTGATTTTTAATGATAATGAAGGTAGTGACCTTAGAATACAGGAGGTCATGCTAGAGATAGCAGATAAATACAAATATCTAGGCGTATGGATAAGCAATGGAACCGAGCACCGAAGGGAACACGAAATATACGGGACGACTAAGGTAACAGGAATGCAGGGGGATAAAAAACAGAGCACTGTGGAATTACAATAGATATAATTTTGTGAGATGAATATGAAAAAGAGACATGGTTCCTGGTCTGACGTTCTGCAAGGCGGTTTTGTGCATGAGATCAGAAGTTCAAGCAAGATTAGAAATTAAGCAACGTGGATTAGGTAGGCTTGCCTTACGAGTTCACGAGAATACACCAAATCAGTGAGTACAAGGTGATATGGTATGGAAATCATTTGAGGGCAGAGAAGCTAGCAGCAATAATAATTTTTAGAACCAATTGAGAGAAATGGGGGAGAAGCGTTGTGCTTGGAAGGTATTCAAGGAGGTCATATCTGCTATCTCTAGCAGGTCATGCTAGAGATAGCAGATAAATACAAATATCTAGGCGTATGGATAAGCAATGGAACCGAGCACCGAAGGGAACACGAAATATACGGGACGACTAAGGTAACAGGAATGCAGGGGGATAAAAAACAGGGCACTGTGGAATTACAATAGATATGATTTTGTGAGATGAATATGAAAAAGAGACATGGTTCCTGGTCTGACGTTCTGCAAGGCGGTTTTGTGCATGAGATCAGAAGTTCAAGCAAGATTAGAAATTAAGCAACGTGGATTAGGTAGGCTTGCCTTAGGAGTTCACGAGAATACACCAAATCAGTGAGTACAAGGTGATATGGTATGGAAATCATTTGAGGGCAGAGAAGCTAGCAGCAATAATAATTTTTAGAACCAATTGAGAGAAATGGGGGAGAAGCGTTGGGCTTGGAAGGTATTCAGCTACTTGTACATGAAGAATGTCGATACAAAATGGAGGAAGCGAACAAGAAAATTGACTAGTAAATACTTAGAAAACAGCAGGGGGCAATCCAAAAAGAATTATCGGTTAGGAAGAAGATGAAGGAAGCTGAGACCGATATGTAGAGAATCGGCATGATCAAGAAGGCCACACTAGAGATCTAATGAAGTTTTAAGCAGGAAATTGCCAAGAAAGGATCTATGGTTATACTCGGGGTAGTTCCCTACTGTTTGAGGCTCAAGTCGAGAGTGTTGCGGATCAAGACATCTCGGGCCAAAAACGAAGGGGTGGACACAGTATGCAGTGCATGTGGAGAGGGGGAGGATACTTCCGAACACGTGACAATGTTTTGTTAAGGGCTTCTCCCTATAGTTCAGGATGATGGCGCAGTTTTTCAAAGCTCTGGTGTTTAGGGACAGGGAGGGCAAAAGAGACTTTGGGTAGAATTAACTGGAAGAAGGTTATCTCATTGGTGGCTAAAGTCAAGGCACGAGTGAAAATTAAACTATTCACTGCAAAGTACGTGTCCTCAACCTCACTATTGAAATTAAAAAAAAACAAATCTACTTTTTGGTTCACTAAGAATTACGGCTTGGTGGCGTTAGCCACTGCCCGATCTAAAGGGTACAGTCATGTCAATTCATTCATACATCCATCCTTCGGAATGATTTATTAACATGACATTGATGTTTTTCACAGGACAACCACAGAGTGAATGATCATGAATGGGGCAAACTGTCGGCCCGTGCGTCCATATTTCTTTCCGTGCGTCGGTCCGTCCTACCGTCTGTTCGTGAGTCCATCCGTTTGTGCATCCACCCGTCCATCGGTATGGTCTTCTGTCTGTTCGTACGTGCGTTGGTTCATCTGTCAGTCCATATTGCCATTCTTGTGACCGTCCGTGCGTCCAGATGGACCAACGGACGCTTCGCCCCAGTCATTACTCCCTCCGTGGGTATGCATTGCTTTTCCTTAACGGTAACGTGTTAAAATTGCCCATTGTGTTCTCGTAGTTTTTGAGAAGATTGTAAAAATCACATGTGACAAATACCTGAATACCAGTAGCCTATACCCACCAACGGTTATGTACCACTGTTTGGTGCGAAGTGCTTAACAACGTACTCGACCGGATCGTGACAATATTTGTCTTGACCAGGGTGTCATATTAGTCAAACCAGTTTACCCTTCCAACTAACTTTACTTGGTTTACGCCAAGTAAAGGTGGTGATCATGGGAGCACGCAGACGTAAGTATATAGATAGATAGATAGATAGATAGATAGATAGATAGATAGATAGATAGATAGATAGATAGATAGATAGATAGATAGATAGATAGATAGATAGATAGATAGATAGATAAAGCACACTCTGCTACTTGTGTAGCATGTACCATACAGCCGTAACAGCATGCATGCGATTTCCTAGCGACAGTGGCAAGCGGCAGCGACAACCCTGCTGCTCCGCGCCGTTGCGTCGCAATTGCGACAACCGCATGTCGGTGACAAACCGTCGTTGTTGCTTGAATGAAAACTATTACATGCATACCTTTAAAATTGAATAGAAGTATTAAATATGGTCGACGACATGATGCTAAATTTATCACTGTCTTGTGTGACATGAGGAAGCCACCAAAGCATTTCACGACCTCTTTTTCGCAATGTTTTATTTATTTATTTATTTTAAGATACTGCTAGCCTCACATCTGAGCCTGTTGCAGGAAAGGGGGTGTCTACAAATAGGCGTGTCCATAGGTAAGGTTGAATACGACAATGTATATGTTCTCTACATTAACTATACAAGGGCTACTAATTGATGGCAGTAATAAACAGCGCATTAGATGGAGATGCATATTCAAAAGAACACAGTTTTAGTAGGCATAAATGTAAGTTAGGTTCGACTAGACAGTACATATGCACTAGGCAACAAATTATAAAATCGCTACAAAAATGATAATATGACATCCAACACACTCTGTGTAAGGCCCGACAAGTACAGCATAATTCATGAGTAGCGCAATTTCCCGGCAGTAAAAAAGATACTGAGAAGTGAAACATATTATTATTGTGTAACGCAGAAATCTTGCTTGGAGACGATAACTGTAAAACATCGCGTGATATCTTGGAGAAAAAAAAGCTTCGAGTGATGTACGCTTGATAGCATCGTTTTTAGGCCATTTCAATCTCGAATTGCCTGAGGGAAAAAAGAATACCTGAAGATGTCGTTGTGAAACCTGTATTCAGCTAAGTGCTTGATATGTTTAGTTCGGGAACTAGTTGTATCCGAGTGTAGTAAATAGTTGTTCGCATTGATCTTCATGCTGCCATTAAGAAGACGGAAAAGAAACTTAAGGCGAAGCAGTCTGGCTCGATCTCGTATAGTGGGTAAAGCGGCTTGCTATAATAGTTCAGTCGGAGATTCGTGACGACGATACTTATTAAAGATAAACCTAAGTGCCTTTTTGTACACCCTCGAACTTTGCTATGTAATGTTTACGGAAGGGAAACCAACATATTATTGCATATTCCACTGTTGATCGAACGAGTGACAAGTATGCTTGGCGTTTAGTTTCTACGGAGGCGCATCTAAGCGAACGTTTCTAAGAGTACTAAACGGTCAGTGCTTTGTTAACAACGTATGTTACTTGCTTGTCCCACTTGAGATCTGACGAAATTATGACACCTAAGTATTTATATTCTTCTATTTTCCTTAACATCTGTCCTTCTAAATAATAGTAGAAGTTCATTCGCGTTCTTTCATTTGTCACTGTCGTACAAACTGTTTTATCTTCGTTAGGCATCATCTGCCGAGTCTGACGCCACTGTGATATATGTTCAAGGGCTCTGTTTAGAATCATCTGATCTTCGTGGCAAGTGATTTGCTTTTAGATTATGCGGTCATCTGCAAACATTCCCACTGTCGCGTTACAATTAATCTGCAAATCGTTAATAAAAAGAAGAAAAAGCATAGGAGCTAGAACGGCACCTTGTGGAACACCAGACAGCACATAGCCGTAATTCGAAGAGTGGTCTTTGTAATGAACATACTGGCGTCTTCCTGTAAGATAACTTTTTATCCACTTGGTGATGTTGTTATCTCCGAGGTAATGCGTAAGTTTCTGAAGCAACTTAGAATGGAAAACGCGGTCAAATGCTTTGGATAGATCTAAAAAAAATATATCCGTTTGGCTACCTTTGTCTATTGTAAGTGCTAGGTCGTGGAGTGTTTCAACTAGTTGAGTAGTTGTAGACAGTCCTTTCCAAAAGCCATGCTGATTCGCGACAATTAAGTTGTTTTTTTTTCTACGAATCATACAATGTGTTTCAGGATTAGATGCTCACGAATTTTTCCGGCCGTACAAGTAAGCGAGATTGGTCGGTAGTTTGATGTGTTCGTAAGGTCACCGAATTCGTGGATAGGAATAACCTTGGCTATTTTCCATTTCTCCGGGATTACACAAGTTTTTTATGTTTTGTTATATATGATGAGTAAGAACTTTGACATCAATTCTGCGTAGCATTTCAGAAATGCATTTGGTATGTTGTCGTGGACGTAGGATTTTTTAGGGTATATTTCGAGTAATTGGCAAAAAATGCCCGATTCAGTTAGGAGTAAGTCGTCTAGTTTGGAAGTGTTACATGGAAGATAACAGAGGTCGGGGTTCTTACCATTGTCACGTGTATATACTGAAACAAAGTAATTATTAAACTGTGTAGCTCTTCAGTAGCTTCAGTAGGGGTTGGGTTACTGATCTGATGTGGTTTCGAATTAAGGTATCGCCAAAACTTAGAAGAGTATTCTTTGATAAATTTACTTTAGGTTACATTCATATATTCATCCTTTGCCATCTTTACAGCAGATTTTAGTGCACGAGAGCGCTCACTTATTTTAGCCGTACTGCCTGGTAACAATAGTTTATTTCTCATTTTTCTTAATCCAGCAAGCTTTCGTTTTAGTTGTATAATTTTTCTTGTTATCCAGTGGTTTGTCTTGCGGACTGGTTTGATAGTTGTGGGAACATACTTTGATAAGCAGTGCTGAACGATTCTTTCAAAGGTTGTCCATAATTCATCTACTGAATCTGTATCATCCTGCGAGAACGAGCTAAAGGTGGAATAGGATTCATCTAGGTAGTCAAGAAGTCTCAGGTCATCGGCATTCACCCAGTCGAAAATTTGTGTACTTCCTTTATGCTTAGGCAGCGGAGTGCCCAACAACAAGGAGCATTTAGTTGCTTTGTGGTTCCATATGCCACTCACAACTTCCCATGAAATCCTGTTTTCTGAGGTCTGAGGCTATGCTATCGCTCACAAACATCAAGTCAAGTACATTACTACTTTTTGTTGTAACATGTGTTGGTTTTCGAATAAGCTGCCTAAAGCTAAAGTTGAAGCAAAGATCAAGCAGCTCACCTGGATTATCAGTGTCGTGATTTAACCAAGTCAGGCTGCCCAGAATCGTATGGTACGACGTACTCGACGTACTTCGTACGACGGTTTCACAGTGTAGCAAGCGGCCACATTGTCACAACCTATCGTCGGGACATAAAAGGAAACCTTTTATGAAAACATTTACGACAAAAATGGCCGCTTTCTCACTCTTCACATGAGATGATAATGCAAAAAAAGTATGTTATACCTTGCATTCCTCGAAGTACGCGCGGATAACAAGCATCGGTAGTAAAGTGCAACTGAAGCGAGGACCAGGGGCACAGTCATGTCCATAAACCACCACGTTGGCTTCCGCGCGACAAACGATCTTTTCTAGCTTTCTGAAAATGCGTGACGCGACAAGCGGCGGCCAGAGATGGGCCTCCACGACAGCAAATTGTCCCGCTCATTGCTGTCGTTTGTCGTGGTCGCGAGGAAATCACGTGCATGCGTTTAGGGCTTACATGGGCAAAGAATAGAGAGACATGTCCATGACAGCGCAGTAAGCTGACAGTGACAAATGGTGTAAGTGCATATCATAATGTTTCTTGTGAATGCGTGAGCTCATGCGTCACATATTTCTGATTATCAAGCAATAGGTAACAAAAAAACTTTTCCCAACTCCAAATGGCACACCAGTTTACCGATTATATTGCCAATACATGGTTGGTGCAGCATGTATGCATTCGTGGCTTTTGTCTCAGAATATCGATTTTTATGTACTTGTGCTTCGGCGGCTTTCTTGAATTCTCCTGCTCTGATGTTCTGGCAAGCCAATATGCGATCGTTGGTGCGTGGAACTATAATCTTGACCGGAGAGATCCCAGAACACGACGTAGGTGTAGCGCCATTCGTTCTGCACCGACATCGACCAGAGCTGATATGTCACCTATTTGCCCAACGTGATCTGTCATCTGAGGCAATTGACACGTACGCCTCCTAACGTATTCTGGTCTTTGAAGGTTGACAACACTTCTTAGCGTTTTTGCCGACGCTGCCGCACTTGGTCAGTCAGCATTGAAGCAGAGATGACAGTGAGTGTTCTGCCTTGGTTCGGCCATCTTTTGAATGTATACCTGCGATGGCGCTTCAGCTCATGAGGAGAATAAATGGCAGCATGAGTAGAGACAATACACCCATCAATGACGTATCATAGCTGAAGAGATCCATGAAATACCACATTTGCCTAGAAACCTTAGCTTGTCGTATACGTATTGTCAGAAGTCTTCAGAAAAATTAGCAACGTGAACGCGTGGGAATGAAGTGGCCGTCGTATCGGAGAGATGTGGGCAGAACGCAGTGATGAAGGCTGTAGTCCAATCACTCCAGTAGTTGTACTTGCAGCCATCGTATGGATGCCACACCTTGGCAGAATCGCGCAATCAGCTCGCGGATAGCTATTGCTTTACGTCGTCCATGGAAGCATGTCGGCGGGCCAGAAAATTGATCTCGCGCAGCGAGATGGTTTTCTTTTGATGAACGCTGTTATCTTCGGGAATATCGGCGAAGGGTGCATTGTGTGCACAGGCTGCTCAGAAGGAGATAGAGGCGTCTTCAAAACACTTGGTCCGAGCACTAGTAACTTGCATGAACAGAGAGAAGTTGCAGGCTGCCAGAGGCGTAGAAGTACGTCTGGCTTCTGGTGACATTACTCATATTGCTTCAGTTGTTATACTAGAAGTGGAGTCCAAAGAGAACGTGGACAACATCCTTTGTGGAAAGTGCCTTGGCCGTGGTATCTGTGGTGGTCAGGTCGAATGCCATGGTCACAGTATTCGAAAAGCCGGTACGCTGTAGATTGCGTCCGATTTTTGTCACCGTTTCTGCCTGCAGGTCGTCGCGCAAAGGTTCGTTGAGCGGATGCGCCCTTGAAGTGAGTGATAACATAGTAGCTGATTGCCGGGCAACCTATTCTGTTCTGCCTTTTCTATGCTGTCCAGCCCGTGCACCCAGTTGCCAGACCGCCCTTCATTGCAATGCATGTGTAACGTATGTGTGTGTGTTACCGATCTGCTAGGCCCCATCTTCCAATGAAGAGAAACCGATCTATGCTCAAGATTAACCAATCGCCAAATAACAAGACCCTGCTTGTTCTTTCTTCGAATTCAGAATGAGTAAAGTACGTATGTCTGGTACCGGTAGTATAAATCTTTATTGTCATTTTTTATTTTAAGGCACAATTGCCTAAATGAGACTATTCCAGATTTTGAAAAGTACAATTGTCATTTGTCGCTCCAAGATATAGTTACCCACCTTTTGACGTCAATCTAATAAGGTGAATGAGCCCAAGTGTAGTATTTTCGATAGTCAGAGAAGTCATTCTGGACGAACAGAAAGCTTGTAGGTATTATCGGAGCCTCCCCTATCTACCGTGTTTCGACAATACAGAGGTAACAACGTTTCAAAAACTTCACTGTGCCTTCGGAAAAGTACACTTGATGGATCTCCCGAAACAACGAGTACGCCATGAATGGATTATATAAGAAGGCCCGGATTAGTGTAGCCACTTGTACGCGTGTTTGGAAAGTCTTCATAATTTTCTAGTCGGTGATAACTATTTATGATATAATATGATCGCAGTCTATTTTGCATACAACAAAGTAGATGTAAGATATCCCTCTGTAGGGCATGTGGTAACTCTAGCATAGCCTATACTGTAACTCTATTCCAAAAGCAGATACAGTAACACAAGTTTTCTGTCTTGTTGTTTTATGTGTCATAGAGACAGAGGCCCACTGTTACGTGATTTCAGAAGCCTTACCTGCCTGCATTGTGCTACGTTGGGGCACAGTCGAGTCAGTTTTTCCTCAATCAGTTTTTCAGACATAAACGTTGCACTGATCTCGATAATAGGTGGGCATGCACCGTGAAGATTTCTCTGAAACGCACCACAAGAGCGCAGACAATTCAGCGCAAGTCCTACTAGTTCGCAAGTGAGCACCACGTGTGGAAGAAGAACTGAGTTGTAGGCAAGCGTTAATAAAAAAAAACAAGCGTAGTCTTAGTTAAGACAGCACACATAGCTCACAACGTGCACACTCAAGAAGTATGAACCGGAATACAGCTTGCAACATAACCCATGTAAAGTTTAACAAAACAGGTGGTGTTAAAAATAATTTGATATATTTACAAGCGCAACTCGAAGATAGAGTAGCTTGGGTATGTTTAATGCTGTAGCTGAGGAAACAATCTGGTTCACAAAAAGTTATCCCCACATGCACCGAGTGAAGCTTGAAAATTACGACTCTGATCAAACGTACTACTTCATTAATTTAATACCCTGGTATTTTGTACTGTAGTTCATTTTGAAAAAGTTCACTTTTGAAAAAAACTACATTTAAAGCATCCAACATTAAGGAGCGCATTTAAATTGCCAGACAGCGCTGTGCAGCAATGTCGTTGCTATTTCTAAAAAAGGAGTAACAAAGACTCAGCCACATAATAAATCAGACATCAAAGAGGAGATTGCTAAAAGCACCTGACAAAGATTACAACAATCGTTAATAATTTATAAAACTTGAAATATTGTATTGAGTGCCAAGTGATAGAAAGATGACGGGTAGATGATAAAGTAAGTCATATTTACGAGAATGAGGTTACAGCGATTGCAATTCAATCCTGCGCATTTCGCAAGTCCATGCGAATGAGCGAGATACTTACAGTACAGAACAAGAAATGGTCTTTTAGATGCGGAAGCATCTTATACTCGCGCCTTGTAGTGCGCCGTCCGCGCCGTCCGCACCGCTTCTCGAACATTCGACAGCTGACGCGCGCGCATGCGCCGTCGCGCCGTCGCCCACTATCTGTGCCGCGCGCGCTTCTCCTTCGAGAACATTCGACAGCTGACAGCGCATGCGCCGTCGCGCCGTCGCCATCTGTGCCGCGCGCGCGCTTCTCCTTCGAGAACATTCAACAGCTGACAGTGCATGCGCCGTCGCGCTGTATATATACTCAAGGTCGGCGCTCGCTCGCTCAGTTGCCGCTCGTCGGTTGGTTTGTACGGCGCGTCGACGTCCAAGGTCGCGGTGAAATGAATTCCAGCGAATCCACAAACACAATGATCGACGTCCCTTCGACCAGCGCCGCCCTTTTGCATACGTGTGTACGTGTTCACTCATTTAACACCCCCTCTTACAACCACGTTAACCAATTTAGCCATCGACTCAAGTAAGTCGCAATTTAACACCCTATTTCACAACCACGGTAACCAATTTAGCCATCGACCCAAGTAAGTCGCACTTTAACACCCCGTTAACCAATTATATGCTCCGCATCCTTCTCAGTGTTCCCCCGAGGGAAGCTGAGGGCAATTTTTTTTTCATTGTCGTCAAGCCGCATTGCAGATTGCGAGCGTTGCGTGCACTCGCATTCTTTTATCTCTCGCGTTTTTTTTTTACTTTTCAACTGCGTCATATTCTTTCTTCCCGATGAGCTTTCGCGGATGGCTTCATTGCCTCTAAGCCTGCTGAAAACCCTCCAATCGTAGTGGGAGCAAAACGTGCGTTTTTTTCTGAAAAGAAGCTGCACGTTAAAAAGACCCATGAAACGACGACGGTGATTCTTAAAATTCAGCAAATTTTTGTGGTTCGCTCAGTATATATTCCCACAGAAGGCACGCTGTTGCGGTCTCCGTAGTGGAATAACGACCGCCTTTTTTTGGTCAATAAAGAAAGTGGCGGTACATGGTTGCGCGAGATACTCGAATGAATGGACCGAGTTTAAACGTGCTCTCCTTCACTGCCTCTCTCAAACAATAAACAGGCGTTATAGGCTGCAATCGCATAACGACACAGCGCAAAGCTGACATTACGGGTGCCTGAAACGATCTTTGCCAGGCATGGCTTTTCTTCACAGGGCGGCTTGTTTTTGAAACAAAATAACGATGATAAATAAGGAAATGATAAAGTACGTTTTCTAAGTGTGCGTGTCTGTTACGTTCAGTTTGAAAATATACGGTGTCGAGAACGTATCCTTAGATATAATCATTAGCAGCGCGTCTTGATCGATTTTGGGTTTACGGGATATTACGCTGCAAGGTGACCCAGACTTATAGATGCCAGACTTGAAGGCTAACGATAATATACACTACCTGGAGCTGGCAAACGCCCTCTTACTGCTGAGAGTGTACGTGAGCCTCTAGAAATTCGCCTCCATTCAATTGAAAACACACCTAGAATTGTACCAGTGTCTTTCGGGTTGTTAGCTGAGCAACGTAACTACTCTGCAAACGAGGCTACTTGCCCAGATGGCTCTCGAAGATATTTCACGAAGCCCGATATCATTGTTACCCCCAGATGCAACCAGAAAACATATATTTTCTTGAGACGTTATGTTTTTGCTTGCCACAACGTTTTCAAAACTAGTCAGTGCACTTTCTTGACCATGCACCGCAGCTATGCATTGTACTAAAATCCTGTCGAGGCAATGTCAACCTGCTCCTTTGTTCAGCGTTAGCAGTAGCCTTCACACAATCGCTGGCTTTCGGTTTCCGAATTTTTAAGCATCAACGCTGCTTGAAATCATCATCATTACCACTTTGGTGTAAACTAGACGTGGGAGTATGTTTTGGGTGACCACCACACAACAGTGTGAAGATACAAAGTCTCGCCACTGCACTAAACCATATTCACAAAAAGACAATTATTTCTATATTGTATTTTATAATACCAACATCAAAAGCGATCACATGGCAAGTTCACAAACGCCTGAATCCTGCTTTTAAAAACAACCAACCTACGTGAGTTACTATTGTACTCACAAGTCTCATTTAGAACCGTGAACAGGAGCAGTATTCTTATATGTCCTGGTGTTGTTACACTGCATCCTTATCACTTTGCTTCTTCATTCGGGTGCGTAAAAGCATCATATTTGTTCTAATTCCCTGGCTACTGCTTTATATCATTATGCCAACACATAAAAAAGTTTATCGGCAGGCTCTCACTATAATCCACAATTTCTCATTTTATCTTCATATTTCTGGTGGCATCACACGCAATCTTTATCCTCAATTTTTCTTTTGCTAAATTGAAACCATCATACAATAAGTGAAGTGAAAGTGAAAACCAGGATAAAATATTTACGTTTTGGGATTAGAATATAAAGCAGAGCCAAGACCTTCTTTTATTTGTTTATTATGTACCGTAACGCTTCCTCCGTCTTCCTGATATCACTGATTTTTCAAATGAATTCATAGAAAGACCCCCATGTCCAGGCTTGCGTTTGAAGAAAACGGCAAAAATCACACATCACATGACTAAATCCCTGAGGCAAAAACAAAAGTGGGCGAAGGAAAAAATCCTTCTTCTAACTATTCTGGCTTGCCTACATATTTAATTGAATTTGGATGTCTGAGTTTCTCTCGCATTAGCTTCGCCCACGATGTGTATTCGGGGCTATAGTTGTTCTATTTCTATAGTTTCGTAGGACTTACGTAGAACTTACTCTAGCATGAGTTTCAGCGTAAATTAGGAAAAAATGAAAAATAAATTTCTCTTAGTGCCATTGATTTTTTCTTCCTGCGTACTTGTAGCATTCGACTTGCTTGAATTCTCCCGAGTCTTTCTTTTTCAAATATTTCTCATGGGAGAGGCAAGTCTTTCACAACGCTTCGTTGAAGCTTGTTCGAAGACGTAAACTGTTACTTGCTTCTTTTACGAATGTATGGTTTTGGAAAATTGCTGTACACTTCGTTTTGAAATACATGACGAAGACTCAATTTGCGTGGCCTGTCACGCGTTTGCAGTGGGGCCTGAAACTGGAGAGTGGGAAGAGTGAGGTGCGGTTGCCGAGCGTAGAGAAGATAATGAACTTGTCTTCGTGTTAGTGCGTGTAAGAACTCACCCGAGCAAAAAAAGTTATTTGATACTTTTACTTTCGTGAGCGATTCCATGAAGGCTCTGAAGAGAACGTTCGTTAACATTGGTGTGAGCTTATCTGTAAAGACATTGAACAGACCTCAGAGGAACACGGACAGGCAAATGAAAGAAAAAAAAAACATAGTTTAGGAGCGTATCAATTGTCTCTCAAGCTTTTATTGTGTCGACGTGCTGGATATTGTTTACTTGCCTTTCAGGCTTAGGTTTTAATGTTGAGTGCGCATTTTTTCGCTAACCACTCTAGCTAACAAACGAGAACGTTTCATTGATGAAAGTTTGATCACTATTATCACTCTCCAAGGGCGACTTTTAAGTTTAGGTACTTCATTGACTTGTGTATTTGTTTGAGTATGAGGATATTCCGTTCGGAAGTCACCTTCCATACTCACACGCCTAAAAGCATTCCACCGGAACGCCTCACGTCAAAGACTTGAGTGTTCATATTTCCAGTAACTTTTCAATGAATCTCTAATTGATGGCATAGTCATCAACATCACTAGCATAGCCACCATAGCCACTGGCACATTAGAATACACTCAACAAATTTTTTCTCAAATACCCTGTTTGTTTTTTTGTTTCTTCGTTTCTTTTTTGTTCATTTTTCATTTCTTCGTTATCATGGCAACTTCATTGCGAGGTTCCTTCATTAGTGCGGCTTTGTTATCCGTGAAATTAAGCGACCGATGTTCGCGTACTGGCTGCAGTGGAAAGTTTGCAAACACTAAACCTATGCACGTCCTTCAGGTCGTGGTAGGTTACATATGAATACATCTGAGTGCGCATTTTGGAAAGCATGGGCTGTACGATGCAGTCATTGGCAATGAGGTCCAATCGTCCTACCGTGCTTCTGTCTGTCACTTACTCTAGAACCACCTGATGAGTAAGTCCTAGAAATAGGTGGTTACGAACCGGTCACAAAATACCTGCGTGGGCAGATCCACTGCTTTGAGAGCTTAATCCCTAAAAGTTAAATCTGTATGTGTCGGACTGAGAATTCAGAACAGGCAGATATAATTCAGCTACCCAATCCTGTGCACCAGTGCGAGAATAGGCTCGCTTTTGAGTGAGATTGAATTTTTTGTAATAAAGAAGTTCTTGCCTACTACTTCGACAACCAAAACCAACCGCTGCTGTGCTTGTCGTTGTCGATGTAGTCGGAGGAAGCAAATTGATCTTCATAATAATATTTTTTGCAGCAGCAAAATAGTGATAAAAAAACACAGCTGAAAGCTGTCAGGCCCCTTTGCAAATAATTGGTTTCTGACTTGACCTAATATTTCTTTTAGATGCGGAAGCATCTTATACTCGCGCCTTGTAGTGCGCCGTCCGCGCCGTCCGCGCCGTCCGCACCGCTTCTCGAACATTCGACAGCTGACGCGCGCGCATGCGCCGTCGCGCCGTCGCCCACTATCTGTGCCGCGCGCGCTTCTCCTTCGAGAACATTCGACAGCTGACAGCGCATGCGCCGTCGCGCCGTCGCCATCTGTGCCGCGCGCGCGCTTCTCCTTCGAGAACATTCAACAGCTGACAGTGCATGCGCCGTCGCGCTGTATGTATACTCAAGGTCGGCGCTCGCTCGCTCAGTTGCCGCTCGTCGGTTGGTTTGTACGGCGCGTCGACGTCCAACGTCGCGGTGAAATGAATTCCAACGAATCCACAAACACAATGATCGACGTCCCTTCGACCAGCGCCGTCCTTTCGCATACGTGTGTACGTGTTCACTCATTTAACACCCCCTCCTACAACCACGTTAACCAATTTAGCCATCGACCCAAGTAAGTCGCAATTTAACCACCCATTTCACAACCACGTTAACCAATTTAGCCATCGACCTAAGTAAGTCGCACTTTAACACCCCGTTAACCAATTATATGCTCCGCATCCTCCTCAGTGTTCCCCCGAGGGAAGCTGCGGGCAATTTTTTTGCAAAAAGCATCGTTCGTTACTAAATACTCATTAGGACTAAGGTATTAACAGCAGTCTGTTGCAGAGACTTTAATATGTATACAAACATGAGGGTTAGATATAAAGTATATTTTCACTAAATAATATTTAAAACTACGCCAGTAAAATATACTTGAATATCACGCTTCGCCATAGATACCATATTTTGCAAATTATACAAGTGATTTGCAATGAATGTAACATGTTTTTACTCAAGTTCATGCCGCTTGTCAAACGTGATCTCATGTAATGACCGAAAGTTTTGAAGACTTCCCATGATTATAGTCTTAATGGTATGTTTGCCTTCATAATAATGAGAGAACCATTTAGGTCAACTGCATGTATATTTTAGTAGGATTCTGATATCTAACTTATTTTCGAGAAAACTAGGACGACAATGAAGAAAGATAGCGCTTCAAGTTCGCCCGTTATGCTAGCGTAATATCAGTATGTTTCAAATAAAAAAAACATTAACCTCTAAAGAACGTGGAATTTCCAATGAGCTAGACGAGGACAAAACCACAATCTTGCCAATAAATCACGTCGTTCAGAAAAACAAAGCTTAAACACTGCCTCTGATGCAGTACCGTTGAGAATCTTGCGGTATACATCAAAAGCCGAGCTCTCAATGTCTGCTGAAGAGGCGATATTTACCAATTTGTGCTTTTGGGTGTGGTCGATGCGCGCTCATTGCCTTTGTTGAATGCTTATATTACCTTAGGTACACAGAGTGATTGTACAGTGTTCGCGCGCGATGCCAGAGTTCCATCTTGAAAAACATAAAGATCTCTTGTGAAGATAACTGACCAAAATATCATTCAGTTTCAAAGCGCAGTTGCACTTTAAATTAAGTAGGACACAGGAAATGAGTGTGCATTAAATGAAATACCTTTAAAACATGTGCTGTTTTATAGCTTGCAGTATGAGTTATTAGCTCCCGGCCAGTATTCGAAGAACATCTACGTTAAAGCAAGCTCATATAAGAACGTATACCCTTCTTCATTTGAGGTATCAACACGCAAATCAAATTTCTCTTGAAAAATTCACCAGACAGCCACTGTTCAGGCAAAATTTAAAAAAAAAACCTGTACTGAATGCTTACTTCTGGCCTTCTTTATGCTAATGGCCTTCTAAAGTTAGTCCAGGCAAGCAGTTAGGGCTCCAATAGGGTATTCAGTATAGGCACTGGGTTCATCATATTATTACAGTCTATAATGGAAACGACGTGACTGCAGGCATGCTCCGTACTGTAATTTGATTTAGTTTCACGTTTTTTGATCTCATGATGAAATAAGATAAAGCTACGTCATGCATTTACTACGACAAATATTGTAGGGCTGGTCGCGTTCTTTTGAGTTCATGCTGCCATATCATCTAGTGAAATTATGACGTGATACAAGGTGGTTCTATACGAGCCAATCTCTGGAGATGTCATGGAACTTCATGCATATTACCTAGTGATCTTTATATTTATCTTCTCTTCATACATTTAAAAAAGTAACTTCACCACTTTATGAGAGCGTTAACTTGCAAAGCTTAGCGCGAAGCAGAAAAGGCCACTAACTGCAAATCTGCACACATGGGCGGGAAGTATGGACGTAAGTTTTGAACATAGGGCATTCAAAGTTATAACCCAAACACGGTTTCACGTTACTTGAATGTTACTTGAATTCCTCACTTGAATGTCATTAGCTCCGATGCTTTAAGAGTATAAGACACCAGAGTGGGGAATGGAAATAAACGTTACTGCGAGTGCCTTGTAATGGCAAAGCACCGTGATAAGAAAATTCGCGCCATGGCAAATGTAATACGCGAAACAAAAAAATTCTGGGCAACAAAGCTATAAGCGAACTGTATAATATATTTTGGGCATCATGCCTTCGCGCGGTCTACGTACACATGTCGTGGCTAATCGTAACGCGTTATTGACACAGGCCCACACCACTCCTCTCACGCCAGTTGCGATGTCCGCTTTGTGCCCACTCAGCCAAGAACGCTCTGACATTGACTCAAAGTATTTTGCTGGGCCATTCTGTCGCCTCATTACTCACGCTGATTGATAAATCCCATGTGTCAAAACACAACTACGCCCAAGAACACACTGTGTAACATAGAAATAGCTACCGATTACCCAAAAAAGGCTGCTCTCATACCTTCTGGAGCGGCGTTACTACCATTGCGCGACTGCGGACGCCACATAAACAGCATATTTTGATATCAAGTAACCGGGTAATATAGCTGATATTTCTGTACTGCAGTCTTTGTGAGCGATATTATCAATTATCTAGAAAAAGAGTAGGTGTCAATTCCTCGCACACTTTCCTTACCGCACCTGTTCTTGCATGTATTGAATAACCAAGTCACTGCTACACTTTGTCAATTATTAAACTGAGTGGAAGGGTGAGGCAAGTAAAAAGAAAAACGGGATTGTTAAGAGTGCATGTCTTCTATTACATTCTTCGAAACGCGTTCGGAATACGTAATGCTTTAGCATCGCATTATATTATGTATTATTTATGTCTGCCTCATCGAAAAATGTTGCGCGATGAGGATGAGTGTCCTTGAGCGTGAAATCAACTAGCAACCAGGATTGTTAAAGGAAGACTAATAGTACCACTGTGCTATTCCTCGAATGATTTGTCTTGAATCGCGTGCTACTAAAAATGAATAGATTTATGAGCAAATAACCGGCAATGTCTTCGTGCCTTTCTTTCAACACAGCTGCACAAAGAGCTTTGATGCTACACGTTATTATGCAGAGCTAGCAAAGTCACCCGGATGGTAGCATGAGTGACTTTACTGGGAAAGCGATTGTTCAGAGCAGGAAGGAAACATTTTTAATAACAAAGAACAATGAGGACTGATGTTATCCATCTAGCAGCACCTGTGCTAAATTATTCTACCCTTAGGCTCTTCCTTACTGTGCAGCCTTTCACAATGTTTGCCAACGCACCTAACAAAACACGAGGATCTGAATAGTGCCTTTAAGGTTAATTTTTGAGAAAACTATGCATCCTCTAGAAAAGCTTTCCTTCCACTTCATATCTTGTTCTCACTATAAAATTCTCAGCGCAAAAAAAAAGACAATAAACCCGATGGGTGCTGACTGGCGATGACTTTCAACTGATTTATTACTACTAAGAGACACATATATATGGGTTACAGAAAAAAGATAACATCAAATGCTTGTTCAAGAACACAGGCTAAAAACAGAGACTGCGAGAAACGACATGATTATCCTGGAACACCAATACTTTTTCAATAAAGCTTTTCATAATAGTTTCTTGTGTTGCCTTTTTTTCACTGAGCAGTTTAACAATGGAATGTAAACTAGCTCAACTCCACTTTACTTGTTTTCACTTTGGCGTAAGATATGAATTCTCTACTTTCAGCGTGATGGCTACATTTTGACCTTGAAGAGGCTCCAGATCTCGGTGGTGTTCAGTGTCCTGGAATGCCTAACCGAGATTTTGAGGCACCTCGCTATCGCACTTTCCGAAAGAGAATACATGTGGCAAAGTACGCTTCCGAAAAGGTATATATCACCCGACTTTACGAATTGTACTTTTATCAACAACTCTGGGTCGCTTGTGCCCTATGATTGTTCTTCACGATGCGAAGAGAGATAGAGAGAGAGAGAGACAACCCGGTGGTCTGGCTCTGACCTGTTTCTGAGAGTATTACTTTCCTTAACCTCCGAACAGAACCTCATAACTTTTCCTCCGAGAGAACCCTACCGCCTTAAGTCTGTTCGTTTTCCCAAAGTGCAGTGCTTAGCCCTGTCCCAGAGGCATGTTCTCTGAACCATGGTACGGGAACATTAATAAACCTCATGGTAGGCAAGGAGTTTGCTACGAAGTGTCCATGGTCAGTTTTGGAAGGCGTTTTGGTTAACGTTGATTACTACAGTTATTCTTTTATAACCTGTATTTTTGCATGGAAAGCAGAAAACTTGTCATAAGGTGCTTTTTTTAATTTATCTTTCTGGCTGTTCACATTTCATTCTCTGGCTCCGACAGTCTATCTGAGACGCTGCACTTTCAATCAGTGGTCCACGGAAGCGAAGAACCGGCGCTCGACCAACCATGGCTTTGAGGCGCCACGTATATACGTACTATGAGTACGTATATAGGATGTCCCTGGGGCCACTTACATTACGGACACGGTTGTCTAGTCACAAGGTTACCTTACTTCTTCCTTCACTTGGGTTATTTTGGGCTTGTTACTTTGCATTGCTTGTGGTCATAAAGTAATATATAGTTGCTTTCTTCCTTTTTTTTGGCCAGGCAACCGCTGACTGCTTGGCGTGATAAATCTTACCATATTTCTTGCACAAGGCTGAGTTACACTCTTGCTTCTCCTCCAAGCACTTCTGGCCAACTATTTTGGTTTTCCAAATATTCAGAAAAAGAACTCAAAAAATAAATTTTATGAAATTGGTGGTTATGGTTCAAGCTACAATTTATATTGGACGCCTAATATACAACAGGTTAAAGCTTACGCGACGTAAGAGCCAATTAAAGGTGTAAATACTAAAAAAATATTTTCATAGGTTTATTGAAAAAAAAAGCCAAGCCTGCGCGGAAGGCACAGCGCATACACAGTAAAAGCTGGAAGAGCAGCCTTTTAGGGCCTTTTCAAATCATTCATTGGGTAACCATTGCAAGCACACTTGCCTGATGCCCACTAGGACATTAATAATAAACTTTTGGTAGTAAGCCAGGATTCGCTATGCTATTTTTCGTCATTCTTCTGAGAAGCGTGGTATCCACTAAAGACTTGAAACGAATTTCGTGCCAATTGTTTATACAGTGGCTGACGACGACAAGGAATTATGGCTGACGTGGTTATGCGGCACAGTTTATAGGGGAACAAGAACAATTGTTTGTAATGTGTTGGAGCATGAACGGCCCACTCGTTATGCTATTCACATTGTGTGACGACTGGTTGTTTTTTCGATGTTTTAAAACGCTTTATAGGCCGTATTTCCGCGATTGTTTTCCCGACATCAAGCCTGCCTGAGGTAAGTTTGCCAACAAGTTGCAAGCACCAGCATAGCTCAGTAATAGAATACCAGGCTTCCACCCGGTGGACCCGGGTTGAAGCCCCACTGTGTTTTTTATGCTAGGTTATCCAACAAGTAACAAGCTCCAGCATAGCTCAGTGGTTGAATACTGGGCCTGCACCCAGTTGACCCAGGTTTCGAGCTGCACGGTGTTTTTGGTGCTAGGTTTGGTGCAGACAACTGCGCGTGACCCGAGTTGTGACCTTATAATAGCTTTTTCTGCAAAAGTGGACAGTTTTTTTGAAAGCCTGAATTTTTTGTGACACTTTGTGATGAATAACACATCCCCGTGCTTGTTTCTACGTGGCCTCTGGGACTTATCATGTCTTTTGTTGGTAGTGAAGGCGACACATAGGCGCGCGCGCACGCATACGTGCATGCCCACAAACGCACAGACTAGCCCCAAACGCGGAAAAATAATTTGCTTTCAACTATTGATCGTAACTATCGATCACAACTATATATCTTTTGAATATATACAAAGTGAGCGACTTTCGGACAATAACATCAGAGACGCCAGCTGCGTATACTATCTACACATACTTTTTAACAGCGAGAACTGTTATGAGATCACAAAAAGGGTCCCGTTCTCCGTAGTTGTCCGTCACTACCTCGGGTGTTCGTAACCACTATGGCGCAAAATAATAAGCCAAACTTCATGAAAAAATCGGCCATGGGTGTACGCGTGGCATGTGAGAGAAAGGTGACAAGTGTGGTAGTTTTTTTATTCAGTGAACTGACGCGAAAGCACTTAAAATATGTACAAATATTGAACGCACACACATATGTTGATCAGTCGCATAAGTACTGTTGCGCAATGATGCCGACATCAGAAGCGGTCAGCCAATATTCAGCGCTTGTGTCAGCGAGGATGTCAGTC
Source organism: Rhipicephalus microplus (assembly GCF_043290135.1). Taxonomy (NCBI): domain Eukaryota; kingdom Metazoa; phylum Arthropoda; class Arachnida; order Ixodida; family Ixodidae; genus Rhipicephalus; species Rhipicephalus microplus. The sequence goes on along the minus strand of NC_134703.1, from coordinate 92,863,375 downwards.
CTGGAGACTAGTAAATTATTGAGCTTCCATCGTTGGCACTTCATTACAATCGTCGTTAACCCGACGGGAGGACTGTATGATACGAGCACAAATTTACTGTTCATAGGGTTGGATAACCAGCAATGCAATGACAATTCGCAATTAGTTACATTACGGTCTACTTGAAAAAGAGTTCAGTAACTTGACGTGGTTCGGTGCTAGATTACTTGTTGCTCCGCAGTATGCTGGAGCTCGATTCCTGCTGAGACTGTGATATTTATTCTGAGCATTCGTTGGGTAAACGCTGTGGGTACCACCGTTTAGGGGCGATACTCTTAGGGCTGACCTAGTTAGCGTTCATCACGCCCCACGGAAGGTAATCCAAAACTCAACAACTGCGCAACAAAAACTAAAGCATATGTTTAAATACTCGTCGACTTTTGGTCTAAATAATCCACTATACGACACTTCATTCTCTTATCACCTCTGCCATCCACTTATTTGTCCATCCGTCTGTCTGTTCGTTCATGCGTGCATCCGTGCATCCTTTGACAAGTCGGCGACTTCAAGGTAGACATAATAAACCATTGGGCCTATAGCTTCACCCACTCGTCATCATACACTTCCTGAAGATATACTGATTTCTCTTCACGCTCTCTTATTGAATCTACCAATGTCTATTCGCACCGTCCTTTGGTTGATATAAACTGTTAGTCCCCTTCTGTGTACTGCGCCTAACTACATTTGATTTGACCCCGACGAGACGGTTTTATCATAAGAGTGCATAGGTAATGTTTTTAAACAGGATATCCAACCCTGCATCCACAAAAGGCGCTTCACGAACATTACAGTGTACTTGAAAAGCAGTAGTGAGACCTAGTTCTCCATTATAGAAGATGCTTTCATACAATGAACAAAAAATAACTAGCGAGGCTCTGGGCTAGAATACGTGGTCGCCACGCAGAATGCTGGGGTTCAAATCCCACTGCCACAATGAGTTTTCTTTGCATTCGTGAAGTCAACGTCAGCAATGTCAATTTTTTTTCAAAGATCGGGTTAAGATTGCACATGACTGTACTTGCCGTTTTGAATTGGATATAAACTGTCACTCTCTGTGCCACATATCCGCCTAAGGGTATGTGCCACAGCCTGGGGGAAAGTGACGACGTACGCAACGGGATTGTGATATGATTCACGTCATCACCAGCCAAACCAACTTACCTTTCTACACTGATTTTTTTTCAAACAAACGGGTGATTACGAGGGCACTCAGAGGTGGGAGAATGGATAGATAAATAAATAGATAGATAGATAGATAGATAGATAGATAGATAGATATATATATAGATAGATAGATAGATAGATAGATAGATAGATAGATAGATAGATAGATAGATATATAGATAGACAGGCAGACAGACAGATAGATAGATAGATATACATATAGATAGATAGATAGATAAATAGATAGATAGATAGATAGATAGATAGATAGATAGATAGATAGATAGATAGATAGATAGATAGATGGTGCAAATTTTTAGCATTTAAAAACAAACAAGTCAGAAAGTAGCCAAACACTACCCTCATCCTTTTAATCGTAGAATGCTGTCGGCCCATGTGCTCAGATTTGGCGGCACGTTAAAGAAAAAGGACCCCTGGTGGTAAAAATTCCGGAGCTCTTTACTACTGCGTCTGTCATAATCATATAGTGGTTTCGGGACGTTGAACCCCCCATATCAATCATAGAAATCTATGTAATCACATGATCCAAGTCCTGATCTACTTGAGTCAAAATGATAGGGCAAAAAGCCAGCGCGACACAAAAAGCAATGCATATTCCCACCGCTTATGAAGGGCTTTTCATCAAACAATTTAAAAGTATTATTTCGATAAAATTCTACAAGTATAAAGAATGCTTACCAGTAAAACCTGCACTGTTAATATACGAAATATTACCATTTTTATTTTTTGCAGAATTTTACAGACGAGCCAAAACGTTGTCGTGCTGCACAAAATAATGCAGATCTTTTACATTCATCGTGAAACGTTTGTCACTACTAATAATAGACCACATACACTCACGCAGATAAATTATTTTCTCCGTTTAGAAGGATCATGTAACGCATGGCAGGTAGACTTGCTTCGAAGGAGCCTAGCATTACCTTGCTAGGGCACAATACATCATCAACAGTAGTTTTAAATGATGCCTCAGGCTCTTGTGTTGATTGATATGTGGGGTTTAACGTCCCAAAACCACCATATGATTATGAGAGACGCCGTAGTGGAGGGCTCCGGAAATTTTGACCACCTAGGGTTCTTTAACGTGCACCCAAATCTGAGTACACGGGCCTACAACATTTCCGCCTCCATCGGAAATGCAGCCGCCGCAGCCGGGATTCGAACCCGCGACGTGCGGGTCAGCAGCCGAGTGCCTTAGCCACTAGCCCACCGCGGCGGGGCTCAGGCTCTTGTGTCTTAGCTGATAAAAAAATAACGTAAGGTTCCTCGTTTAGTTATTCTCTAGATCCCTGGCCAGCACCACGCACATTGCTCGTAAACGAATAAACACCAGGCCTTCACGGTAGGTGCAGCACAGTCACAGCGAAAGCTCGAAGAGTGGCCTTTCAGAGCCTTTACAAAACGCTCACTTTGTAACTACTGCAAGCCCACTGGCTTGGTACCCACAAGAGCATTAATAATAAACTTTTGGGTAGTAAGCCGGCATTCGCTATGCTATTTTTGGTCATTCTTCTGAGAATCGTGGTATATGCTTAGCACTTGCAAGGAATTTTTCGCCAATTTCCATGCAGTGACTGACGACAATGAGGAATTGTGGCTGAAGTGGGTATGCGCCACAGTTAAAAGGGGAACGAGAACAAGCTTTTGTGATAGTTTGGAGCATTAGACAGCCCACTCGTTACGCTATTCGCATTGTGCAATGACTGTTTGGTCTCACTGTGCCAATGATGCCAACTCATGTCTGCCTAAGGCATCTTTGACAACAAGTTAATAAGCACCAGCGTAACTAAGTGGTAGAATATTTGGCTGGTACACACAGGACCCGGGTTCAGGCCCCACTGTGTCTTTAAAGCAAAGTTTTTTTTTCTAAAAATTAACGCGCGTTGTCGTTACGGATACAGGTGGTGGTGGCGGCGGCGGACAACAGCTTCGCGTGACCCGAAAAGTGATCTGATAAGGCTTTCGCTGTAAAACTTACTTTTAACAAGTATGCCTTTTTGAAACCAGCTACAGCTTTGTCGTTTAATCCTCCTGCAGGTATGCCCACAAAGAAATCTTTTTCGTTTGATAGCACATTTAAATTAGCTAATTGTAAAATCCTACACAAGGTTCTTTATTTTTTTATTTTTAGGTCTTTCAGCTACCTGCAGACTGCATTTAGATAAACAGTCTATAGCGCCTCGTAGGCATCTGTCACAATCTTTATTGGCCTATTCAGGCTTATTATTGGCCGAAACGACTTATCATTGGCCGTTCATTTCAAGCAGTTAATTAGCAGGCACTTAGAATGGAACGGTAACCTTGGGTCCCTTCTCTCACAGTTCTGGACGTTTTCTGCAGTGGAGGTGGGGGGTAAGAGGGAGGAATGAACACAAGTTCATGCGAATTTATATCCAGAAGGCAGACTCGCTGCAACCATTACCTTTCCCTTTCCGGATTCACCGACATTTTCCCTGACAGCAAACCGCAGTTGCTCACCCGTCTTTCTTTATTATGGTCTTGTTGAAAGACAAGCACAAAAGCATGTGCAAACTTGGAAGTCTCTCAACCGAGGCGGGAAGTCTGGTTTGAATAAGCTCACCATGCGGAGTGGAGCCTGTGCACTGACTTCCTCTGAACCGCAACTAAGCGGCGCCGACAGCAACGTGTAGGCCATGAAGGCACTGCTGCCGAGGTGACGCAAAACACAACCGATGCAGTTCGCCTTGTCACGGGGGCTTCGTTTTCGCAGACACCCAAAGAATGAAGGATTTCAGAGCATCGTAAGCTGTAAATGGTTGAACTATTGTTATGTTACTGTAACAGTGGTCAGAAAACATTCATTGTCACCGTACTTTCCGGACGCAAAGTTGCCAATGCCTCCAATTGAAAATGGCATTGATTGAACTGGTGACCCATAAACGTTGGCGGGTTCGCGCACCTTTGAAAGGTGCCAGGGCGCTGTGTATAGCCAATGATGATTCTGCATTAAAGGCAGATGTCGCTTCACTATAAACCGAATGCTGCTCTCATGCCTAGCAAATAATTAGACCCAGACATATATATATATATATATATATATATATATATATATATATATATATATATATATATATATACTTTCCCCTATACTTTTCTTGGCATTATTGTCTGTTAGATCTCATTATATTGTGTAAAAACACAGAAAAACGAGCCCTTAAGTATACACTTTTTTCCTATATATATATGTATATATATATATATATATATATATATGCAGGACAAAGGCCTCTCCCATGTTCCGCCAGTTAACCCGGTTCTGTGCTTGCTGCTGCCAATTTATACCCGCAAACTTCTTAATCTCATCTGCCCACCTAACCTTCTGTCTCCCCCTTACCCGCTTCCCTTCTCTGGGAATCCAGTTAGTTACCCTTAATGACCGAAATAAACCACGTTGTGACCGCTCACGGAGGATCTACTTGACTATATGCAACGCTACGGCCACTCAACCACCATGCCTGTCTATATATATATATATATATATATATATATATATATATATATATATATATATATTTATATATATATATATATATATAGTGAGAGAGAGAGAAAGATAACCACATAAAAATCTCAAGAGAATTCAAATTATAGAGGAGGTGGATGAAGACGACAAAAGAGCCAGGAGACTCAACCAGATGCTTCAAATGAGATTAGTGCTGTAATTACTAGTGAATTGCAGTACAAAATTTTGTTCTTTATTTATAGCATGCTAACACGTTCTTTATTCGAGTCAGCCAAGAGGTAGCAAGATCAGCCGATAAAATGCACTTTCTTCTCCATGGTCACTTAACTTTCTTTCAAAATATTTACCTTTTCAAAAAAACACAAAATCCAATTTCTGGTAACTGATGTTTAGTCTTTCTAATGTGACACAAAAAATAAAGCACAAAAATCATTGGCACTGGCTATTTAGTTTAGTCCTTCAAACACATCTCTATTTTCCATGGTGCCTGCTTTCTCATTTGAATATTTTTTTTATTATTAGAATCACTGATCAACGAAGTATAAATATGTTTAAATGATTGAAGAGCTGCTGCAGTGTTTTAAGTTTACTATCTCTTGCACTAAAGAAACGTTCGCTTGAGAAATGAGCTCTTGTTGTTAAGCAAATGAAGAATAATTATCCTTTGCACTGGGAATAAAAAGAATGAACAACTAATTTGTTCCTCCACATGTATAAGTTTACATGTATCAATTACATGGAGGATCCATCATATCAGAGGACAGCAAAAATGATGAAAAAACATCTCGATTGAAGTGTACCTTTACTATTGTGAAGATATTTTTGTTATTACGGTGTATGTTGTGCTTCGATCACAGTAAAGCTAAACGCTTGTCATCAACGCTATAAGCAAGTAAAGGAAGCACTTCCAGTAACTTGAAGTTGATCTAGACAAAATATATGAAGATGTTCGGAGGCTGCCACGTTAGCATAATACTGCTTAATACTGCTTACTGTAACATGTACCTTACGCATTTACAATGCTCATTTGCGTGAAGACCGTTTCGCATCTGCTTATCTGACGGTATTCTTAAAGAAGAGAAAATTATTTTGGTATTATTCTGCTTAAAACTTCGTGATTTTTAAATATTGCTGGTTGGCTGCAATACGCAATATTTGTGTTTATGTTGTTATTTGCCAGAATTTCACATGTTTCTTGAAGCAAATATATATAACATTTAATTTGAAGAAGATACTCCCAATGGTTTGCTATCATCAATTTATAGCAGTTAAAAAATGGCCGGTCAACTAACTGTCTTGAGAAACAAATTGAACTTCACTGGAGCGCTATAACGACCCTACTGTCACGGAGATTGCATAATATATTCATTTTTTTCTTCAGAACAGTCAGTTATCTAGTTGGCTCAATCATTTCTAAACCAGCTTTCCGGCCCGAATACCAAGGTGCCACAGTGTTCATCGCTGCATATGTCGAGTGTAACGATGGCGAGGAAAACGCTTCCATCTGGTTCCTATAGAGAATGTGTATTTTTCCAGAAACATTGTGGCTTTATTTTTTTTCTAAGTTTCAATGGCCTTTGAGAAGGCAATGTTCTCACGCGCAAATGAACACGCGTCATACATGTCTAAGAGCTAGACAGTTTGTAATAAGAAAGCCGCGGCTGTCGTTTGAGAGGGATTTCGTCTTTTTTTTTCTTCATTCTAAAAACCGAGAACTTAAGACTTGTCACACGGACAAAAAAGAGACGTGCTAGTGCGTGTTGTTACGGCCACGAGAGAGCGAAAAGGAGAGTGCTCGTGGGCAGCGCTGAACACAAAGATGAAGATTGCAGCAAAGTTTAACTTTAGCGGACCTTCCTAACTATCGCTTAGGAGTAAGATGGACTATTAAAGCGAGTATGGCTGTGAAGAAAGAGAGACCTATGCGTTCCGTCTGTAATATACTTTTAAATAAAGGCAAGTTCTAACCATTATTTTCTTTGGTGATGCGAGCTTAACTGTGGCACTTCTTTGTGTTACCTGTACTCTCACCAAGAAGGAAGCTTCATGCTTTCGACTGGTTCATGCTTCATGCTTCGGTGGTTCATGCACCGCTTAGTGAAACATCAAGAAAATTTTTAAGACAACCAAACAAGGTTTTTTGTTAATATTTGCTCTCTTATTCAGGGTCATAAAATGAACAAGAGTGCAAGTAAATATACTCAAAATTATTTGACAAAAAACTTTCCAAGCAAGCTAGGGTGAATCAAATATAGTGTGCTTCAAACGGCATCTTTGTGCGTCACTTTGCTTTTTCGCAATAAAGTGAATCTTAGAAGCGTCGCTTCATAACCCTCATTGAAAATTCTTTCTATTAGACTTTTGTGTGCAGTTTAGGTTTACATACTTGCTTTTTTTCTGTGAAACGCAATTCACTACAATAAATTCTTCAAGTGAGCCTGATACAAAGATTTTCCTTGGCAACGTTGTGAGCAGCAAGAAAAAAAATTGTTTTGTCGCTTTCGAGCATGGAACTCGTTTGTCCTGCCACTTCTTGTCGTTTTCATGGGTCCTCTTGAGCTTATTCTGCAAAGTGTCCATTCTTTTATTTATCACTTTTACGAAAAAAGGCTCTCCCAGTCCGTTGGTCTTTTAATGATTGTTCTGTCCTCCATTTTTTTCACCGGTCAGTTTATACTCATCGCACCCGACCCAAACGAGGCCTCTGCATAAGGATTCATCGTTTTATTTCGCCTTTTTTTTCATCAGTGTGTGCTTTTTTAGCAGTCATCCTTCTGGTCCCATACTTTTTTTTCACGCTCCATCATGGAAAGATTCTTCTCACTTCTCGCTCCCAATTTTCGTCATTTATAGCGACTTCAGAATTTAGTGATGTTTGCGAACTTCGTGTTTTATGTATTCTCATATCTACTGTATTTTTCTTTTTTTTACAATTTAACAATGCCATTTATAGGCTGGTACGATGCGGGAACTGTCAATTACAGTGTGTAGCCTAGTTTAAACCACGAATTAAAGTATAGGGCCAAGTCTCCACGCTTGAACTTCTTTTTTTGCAGGGATTTTTGTTTTAGAAGTGTCTGAGTAATTTAAAGTCGGGCTTGGTGAAACGGCGGAACCGTTTTCACTAACTGAAAGACAGTTGACAACATTAGACTCAATGGCTTTGTTTCGCATCACGGAAGCCATGCCTTAAAAACCATCTCAAGTCGACCATCTCAAGTTCGGAGGACAACATACAGCTTATAACAAAGGCTAAACCAAAGCCACTTGGTCACATGGCATCAGGTTGTCGCGTGTTCGAGTGTGTGCTTTGTATGTCCTTAAGAGAAAGACTGTGTGCGCGCATTGTTACACTACATTTGTGCTCTCTATGTATATTAAGTTATTGAAACATATTGTTGTAAGGCTATTTGACACTGAAGATGCAAAAGAGAGAGCAAGGACGACGACGTGGTTTTGGAATGTGGGGCGTACTCTTTTGTCATCTTGGCTTATGCTTGGGCGTCATGTGAATATATCGGAACAATTAATTTGTTTGTATAAGTGTATTCAAATAACATTGTGATGGAGTGTGCTGGGTAGCAACGCACGACAGAGCTTCGCAGCGAACGCCAAGTTGCCGCTCACTACATGTCTACTAACCGGGATGCTGTGCCAACAGCCACGCCCAACGCACCAATGGCGCCCACCTCACCTGTTTTTCGCGAACTCACGGCTAGCATGTAGACGAGTGCATTTAATTGTACGAGCTCGTGAGTGAAATTCGCTGGAAGGATCCAATCTTGATGCTGGTAAACGTTATCTTTTAGCTGAAAAGAACGGCTGTGGCGTGGTTCAGAAACAACGTTCCGGAACCACGCCACGTGGAATGCCATTAAAATGTTCTGTTTTAATGTCATCACTAATGAATGCAAACTGCTCATTGTATTGCTTTCCCACCTATTTTCGAGTGTTATAAGCCCGCTCCATGACACCCCCCCTCCACCCCTACCGGTCACCCAAGTATATCTCATACGTACGACCGTGTTCCGCGTGGATTTTACCTGCCCAGTCTTTATCGCTCTGCCCACCGCTACGTCGCCCCGTGCGACCAGTGTCAACGCCCGAAAAATGCCCTACGAGTCGTGCCAGACTTTTCCAGCGACATGATATTCATAATTAACCCTTTTTCCGAGTTTGTCTTGACCTCCCAGCCTCTTTCCCTGTGTCCACCTCCGGGAACAAATCAATAGTCGTCGCTACCGATGTGTATATTATGCCTGAGCATGGCAGTTAGTCATGCGTGTGCGTTCAATATAGGAATGGCTGACACCACCACCATTGAACACTGCGGCGACAAGAAACAATGTGGTATGCCATGATTGTCTGAAACATAACTGAATGTAGGAACAGCTTCCACGCTTCATAACTTCATGTCTGAAACATACCACGCAATGACAACCTCTTTCAGGCTTTTAAGGAGTTAGTCGACCGCTCCCTCTCAAACGAAAGACTGCTACGCCATCGTCTAGCGCTAACATTGCACAAGATGGCTTTGCAAGCACTACTAATTATACAACGATATATTGGCCTTTGAAAACGCCTATTACGCTCTTAATTCGTTCCTACTTATTTGATCGCTATATCCAGCAAACCTGGCGACAAATATTCGGTTTCGAGGTATTAACCCGCACATTAGGTGGGACCTGATTAAGAGTGTAGTACAACGTCCTTGCGTGTGTGCATGATTTATTATTATTTCTTTTAACCCCCTGTTCTGCTACCCCAGTGTAGGTTGCAATACCAGATACTACCTACTGGTTAACATATCTGCGTCCCTATTCTCTTCAACTCTCCCTGTCTCTGATGGTACGCTTACAATAATTTTAGGTTGGTTATTTCCTAAGGAATTCTAATTTATTTTGGAATCCTTACGAAAACAAGTTATCAGTTGAAATGTTGAAAACTGCGACAGTGTGCTACAAAATCTTTTATGGAGTAGTAATAAAACACAGCCTTGCTCTAAATGTGTTTTTATAGTTTAAAATAAGTGATTAGAGATTTTTTTTCAATGCAAGAACACGTGAGAAATCAATACCTTCACCGCGAGCTCAATTTACGAACGCTTTGAGTTACGAAGTGGCTTATGTCACCAATAATAGGACTCCATCAAGAAACGCGACGCATAGCTCTGAGTCAGAACAAGAGTAACAAATAAATGAAAGAGGTACACTGACGCTCTTTCTACTCACATAAAGAGCAACAAAGTAATGTAAATGAACAAAAAAAACTGAAAAGCTCTCTGCACAAGCTCTTACAGATCACGGTGCTTCATTGAATATGTACGTAGCTGCATCAGCGGAAATGGCTGTCTAGACTCTCTAAGTACTCCATTACCTTTCCACACGATAACGGAATACGAGACCAAAGTTACATCTTCGGATCACTGCATGAAAATAAGCAGGCGCTCGTTCTGGCGGGCAAACTAAGCGGATTGGGTGGCTATTCCGGTTCCAATAGACGAAAACGGTGTTGAGATAGTGGCGTGTGCACCGATACTTTCGCCATGTGAGCCCACGGGTAACATCGGAGCGGTGAAAAACCAACCACGCATGGGACTGTCAATTGGATCGTTGGGGCGCATTTTGAACGACAAACGGAAACATGTTTGAGGCCCGAGGCAGTGCCGTTCGATAGAAGACAGAAAACTAGCCATTTTGAAATGATTCGAGAGCCCTTTCTACCTTCCGCCATCGCTGGAAATGTGAGCAGCACGCAATGCGGAAACCGGAAATGAACGAAAGCTCCTAACGCCCCTGCTGCTGCCGGAAATGAACACCGGGGGGAAAAGAGCAGCGTATGGTCCGCCGTGTGGAATACACCAAACTTCTTCCGCGCATTTTTAAGGCACTGCTACTAAAAATAAAAATGGTTATTTCAAGCGCTCATTCGTAAGTGCACCGGCTAGAAGTTATCTCGCACTTTGCAAACGCATATATGCGTTCGTAGTTAGTGTATTCTATGGGCGTGGCAGCTGCTTTTCTTATTTTTACCAGCGCTTGGTGTTCTCGCATTGACGCTGAATTATTAGCGACCTCATGACGTACTTTAAAGCCAATAGTCTTTCTTGAGGACCTTCGACGCAAAAATTTTGGTCTGTCTGCCTGTCTGTAGATTTGTCTGTTTGTCCGTCCTTAACAGTACTTGGGGCACCATAACAACACGTCAATATTCTGCATGTGTGTAATTTACTAGAAAAGGCGTACATAAGTGATTGTAACGACCATAGCGTTCATCAAGTTGCGCTAACCATGCAACGCTTACACGAAAAGGCAAGTGTTTTCAACGCTTCGCTAAGACGATACAGTGGTGGCACCTACCCATCGCCTTGCGTTCTGCACCTTATCACCTTTGAGACAAGCGCGCAGTGCGCGCGCTCATGTTTTTCAAGATAACTTCAAAATAGCGCTCATGTCTCACATGTGACGTGATTTCATGCGCTTCTTTGCCTTCGCTGCACGCTCGAGTCACTCTAACGCAGCGCCTACAAAATACAATTCACCGATTTTCTTGCGCAGAACATCAAATAAACGTTTTGTTCACTTTCTCCAGATGCAAGGCTATCGTTTTTCGACGACATTTGCCAGTATAACATGAAGATATGGAGCCAAATTTTTTTTGCTTCGCAGTGCGGCTTCGTTGGCCAACATAACTGCGACTCCCAACACGCCAGCACATTCACGCTCAAAATGTTGTGCCGCATGTTTGTATTTTATTTCACTCAGTCTTGTTTTTGAGTCAACTTAAAATAAGCCTAACCACAATTGCGTGAACGCCAGAGTACTGGATTTCCGATGCACTAGTGCAGTAGGTTATGTCTTAATAATTGACCTAGAACTCGTGTTTCATTTCATACAAACTGTGACTCCTTTATTTTATATTTGCGAGCCAGATATGCGCCTAATTCACACGTTCACCACATTCTCCTCTAGCCCTCTCCTTGTTTCACCCACCGCTTAGCCTTCGCGTGTGCTTTACGGTCATGGAGAAGCAAACCCACCATGTTGTGTCTCACTGATGGAATCGTATTAAGTAATTTTTCTTCAGTTGTGTACAGATCAGTGATGTGTCATCTTGCATTCCTCGTGTTCACAATTTTGGGGACCGTGCTTGCTCTGCAAGAGACATGGTGTTCTGGAATAGCGCATCTCCGTTAGTGGTGCTATGTGGCCAACCAGTGGGGACACGTCACAGGAACGCTGCTGAATCACGAGCGTTGCTAGTTGGCGACGGTATTGCTTTGAGGGACAAAGAAGGAGCGCAAAGAAATAAATCTGGCAGGCTTGCGATTTCGGAGATGGAAGCTGGTCTGTCATATTTCCGTGAAAAAGCCCTTGGACGCACGTATGACACAAGTAGCCTCACCCAACATGTGGCATCACGTCACGACAATTTTATGAATTAAGGTGGACTGACGGGTCCCGTTGAGAAGCAACCGTTCGAACTGACATTCAGTGAAATAAAGTTGGCGTTGATACAACCAACTGACTTGCTCACCCGATATAACCTTTACCTCCAAAAAACAACAATCAGTTTTGCAGCCTATTTTACGACGTAAGACCAACTCTATTAGGTCATAATTAGACAGACCCCTAAGTACAGGATCTTTGCATGTACAATACCTTCTTGCCACTATGTAAACTGCACTGTAACCTTCCTTATTAATTCTAAACCCGGGAGCATTGGTGAGTTAGCATTTGTTGTTTATTTTTTGATCATGCATTTTTTTACGTATAGCGTCAAGGGCGGTCGTAATGAGACTCGCTGTGGTACAGAGAACATTTATTCACTTGATAGCCGACAAATCAGGCCTTAGGAAGTATTGTAAAACCTTCCAAAGCCATTTAGAAGTTGGAAGTATTTTATTTCATTTAGTTTGTATATGAAATGTTCCAAATCTCTTATCTTGTTCAAGGCTGCATATGCAATAGAAAGAAGTCAGTTATATTGAAGAAAATAGAGAGTTAGATTAGCAGACGTTTGTGTAAACCGAACTTTTTTAGTTAGGTTTTACACAATTTTCCTTTTTTTTTGAATTCATGAATGACTAATTTCTTGGCTTCTTCAGCAAAAACACCAGGCCTGCTTGGAAGGCGCTGCACAGTCACAGCGAAAGCCAGAAGAGCGGCCTTTCAGAGCCTCTTTTAAACACTCATTGGGCAGCTGCAAGCAGACTTGCTTGGTACCCAATACGATGATAATAATAATAGTTTTTGGGTTGTACGCTGGGATTCGTTGTGCTATTTTTCGTCATTCTTCTAAGAAGCGTGGTATCCGCTAAGTGCTTGCAAAGAATTTCGTGTCAATTGTTCATGCAGTGGCTGACGATGAGATGAGAAATTATGCCTGAAGTGGGTATGCGCCACAGTTATTAGAAGAACAAGAACAAGCTTTTATAATAGGTTGGAACATCGGACGACCCCCTCATTACGCTATTCACATTGTACAACGACTGGTTGTTATTTCGCTCTTTTAAAACGCTTTACAGGTTGTGGTAACGCGATTCCTTTCCCGACATCAAGCCTGCCTAAGGCAAGTTTGTCTATAAGTCCAAAGCTCTTGATTGATAGACACGCCGAGTCATTACGGTCAACTAGATCTGTCTTCGGAGAAGCAGCTGCTCAAGTGCGCAGTGTTGTTGAGACTTTTGACCCCGTTCTGGAGTGGCTTCCCGTTCTTGACGCTTGTGTGTGTTTGCCTGACGTCTGATGACGTATGTTGTGCATACTTTACTGATGATAATTTCATTCAATAAAGAAAAAAATCAACGGCATGGCTCTGTAGTGGAATACTGGGCTTCACCCTGGGCATCCGGGCTCGAGGCCCAAAGTGTCATTGAAACTGAAGTTATTTTTTTCTTACTTTGCGCGACAGAGGTTACAGACATCGGCGGTGGTGGCAGCGGACAACTACGGCGCTGCGCGAGACCAAGTTGTGATCCCATAACAGCTTTCACTGTAAAATAAGACCCCTTCTATTCTTTGGTTAAAACCATTTATTCTACAAATCCAATATTTTGTCTCGCTCGATGATACGGTGGGCTATTTAAATCATGTGGGAAATTTCACTCTAAATAAAGTTTTCGATGCAGTAGAGACGCTTCGCATCTGAAAGTAGAAATGTTTTGGATCGCAGTAAGTGTTGCCCTGGTTCATGCTTTGTGGGCAGTACCGTTCAGCTACACAATGTTTAGCAAAGCATTTAAATAGTAGCTCCACCACATTCATGTAGTACTGTGGTGGTGCACGCTTTACAGGTGAAATTGTATGGTGATGAAATTTGTGTATCATTACGTAGTGGTATATACCGCGTAAGGGGATCAATCGGGGTAGTTCGCTGTTTACAGGCGGCACTTATTAAGCGGTTATAGTCATATAGTGCACTTTTTACTTCATGAAGGGACCTGCTGTTGTGCACCCTTCACAGGCAACATCAGCGCTGTGACATCATAGGGTTCAGCGTCGTGATACTGGGCACTGTACTGCGCATCCGTTTTCTAATTTTGTTTATGTGCTTTACAGGCAGCACTTGTGCTGCCATGTAGCAGTAGGACTGGCTCTCTGTTCTACGCAAAGAGTTCCAATGGGAGGAAAGGTGGCCCTTTCAGGACACCACGCAACAGATGTCTGACGCATTTTTAAGGATCAGTATTACCTCCTTGGCGAAAAAAAAATGCTGATAGGACACAATATTGCTTAGACAGATTTATATCCATACCAATTGCGAAAATTATGTTTTACATTGACGCATCTGTCTAACCCTATATCATTTCGGTGTCCACATTAGGCACATCTGTGAATGCCCTTCAATCAGAAAAAAATGCGCAGTCGGGTTACTATATAATAAAGTGGTGAGTTGGGCTTGTTGGTACATTATTCTGGCACACTATAGCAAAGAACACACAAAATTTGAAAGAAGACACATGACGATGACGAGCATTTGAAAATACGCATGTATTTGTACTCTCCGACACTCACTTTATCGGAGTTTTGTGAACCATTCCTTCAGCGCAATCAATGAAGGGCTGCCTGTGCTTTAAGCCATGAACATTAAGTTTTTTGCCTCTACGTCGGTAATTTTGCTAAAAGCATAGGCTGCCGTTGTTGTGTAGAAGGGTTGGTTTACGAGATTATCTTGAAGTTCAAAAAAGTGTACGTTAGTCAAACTGGGAGATGTCTTAGCGAAAAGCTGAGAGAGCATGCAAACAATGTAATAAACGCGTGTGATCGAGAGTATTTATAAAATGAATTAGCTAGTCATGGTATAACCTGTGAAGTTTCTCTTGTCGTTCTAAACACTTTCGTTAGTAAAGAGAGGAAAACTTAGATTGCAAGTGAAATAATTGAAGCAAAATGCACAACCTATCAGGAGAATTTTGTGGAAGCCTGGCAACCCTTCAACATAACGCTAATGAGATGTCGTATCTACGCAAGTGGAGCGAAACAAGTCTGTGTCAAATAATAATAACCTACGTACAATTTCACATTAAAGATTTTGTAAAGTTCAATGTTTATCATCGTACATTCTTTCTGTCTGTCCCTTGTGTGGGTTTTGCGATGTAGTGTGCGAGTACTCTACAAGAAAGCAAAAGCGTGGAGTTTCCAAAAAAAAAGGCAGCTAATTGATTTTCGCATAGTTTCATCAGTGACAAAATCTCCATCGTCATATTCTCTTTGTTGTTCTATTCGTGCTTACTTCCAGCAATCGATCACCATGTAACTAACTTTAGTAACGTCTCGGTCAAGCAGGCTAACTAAAACTTGAAACGAAAACCTTCTGACCTACAAAATCACGTAAAATATAACTGAAACATGTAATTTCCGTTCAGAAAATCAGTCATTCCCCATAAAGACGCACCAATAGCTCACGTTGTGCAGCGCTACACCATTTGTGGAACTAAAAAAAATGCCGAAGCTTGCATTAAGCCGCTCAAGGCCTGAAGCAGCAGCCAATTTTGCTTTGTTGACCTGTTTTTTTTTTTGTTGATATGATATAAGGAGATGTTGGTGCACGAATTGGGCACCAGCTACTTCTTATAACTGTCCTATAATTTTCTTATCCCATTTTATCCTTATCGTAGCCCACTACTGGTGAGTAGTCGAACTTACCCAATTTCTGTACGAAGAACCAATATAGAATGATGAACATTTTGTATTTGGCCACTTCTGCACAAACGCATTTTTTTGACAGGCTCCGTACACTACGGTAGTTCAGACTGCTTTGCTATTAAAAATGGAGAAACTGTGCGTAACGCGCAATACAGTCACATGGAAATCAGGAGGAGCAGCCTGTCGGCAGCATTTTGTAAGCATTCTCGCGGCAACTGCTACGAGGAAATTCGCATGACAATCTTAGCAGCACAAAACACGCACTAGGTATAGGTTATTCTTAAACATCTGTAGGTCATTATATGCACTTGGTCAATTCGGTGTTGGATGGTGTCAAATATGGGTATCGCTAAGCCCTTCTTAACGACCTTGTAACATTAATGCTTTTAACAACGCGCTAGTTGAAGAATTCACATTGTTTGATGGCCGGTCATCAATTTACTTTCCTACTACACTTGTTTACATATCTATACGCCATGGTTTGGAAGTCACTAAAAATACACTTGTGAGGTAGGTACACACTATGCTATAGATTTTTATTATTTTTGTTAGTCCAGGAAACATTATTATTCCCTCATTCTGTCAGACATTATGTGCACTTTGTTGGTTCAGTTGCTGAAGATTGTGAAGAATGATAGGCTGGCGGTTAATTCTTTCATAATTGTTTGGAAGAATTCAACGAACCACACGTTTCGAGAGTAAAATCGTGTGACGACTAGTTATTTCCCTGTTGCGAAGTGTTATACTATACGTCTTAACATTATTCCTACCCCATCATGAAGCCTGCATACGGTTTGTTTCCGAAGGAGTTCATTTAGTTTCTGTTGTCCACGTTTTCGTAACGAATAACAGAGAAAAAAAGACGACGGGGCTCGGTGACATAAAACTCTGCCAGTACCTGGGTTCGAATGTCAATTTGTCAGAGTTTTTTCTTACATGCTTGCTTTATTTCGCGCGATCGCATATACAAACACCGGTGACGGCATAGGACATCTAAAGCGTCAGCAACTCCTGTTTTAATATCAGAACAGCTTTTGCTGTAATGAGTTGAGTAGTCTTTTCATGATGTTATAAAACTGTCAGACAACAGGTAGTCGTCAAAACTTGGATGCTGTTTGCAACGAGCAGCGATTTTGTCATTGTTAAACAGTGTGAGCGGTGAACTTTAGTTTTATTTTCGTTTGGTGTAGGAGAAGCATCGCTGTTCCTTTATTTAGTTAAAAAAACAATGCCAGTTGCGGAAATTAACCCTCTGATATCATTACCATGTTAACTACCGCTAAAATTGATGCGTGTATTGCTCTTCCAGACTGTTCGAGTAACAAAGAAATCTACACAGTGGGTGTTCTGATTCCTCTGGTAAACGTAAGCGTAAGTGGTTATCGAGAGTAAAATTCATAGAGAAATGTGAACAGGTGCGTTCCAAAATCAAAACGAAGCAGTTGTCTGGTAAAAAAGTTTTTGAGGGCCGATGGGCGCCTTTATAATAGAGACTTCACAAAACAGCTAGTGAATCTTATATAGGCTGCATTTGAGCCCGTAAACTATATATTGCGCACCTTTATTTCTTGCATTGAAATGTATAGAAAATTGCTTTAAACTTAACAGCGCATATTCTATTGCTCGGAAACATTAGGTTTTAGGAAAACAAGTGAAGCATGTCCGCTTGAGACAGCTCAGGCTTGACCTACATAAGCAGACGTGATGCTTCCCGTGCAGGGGTACCGTATCTGATAACATTTAGATGTAATGCATACTTGCTTGCGTCATGCATATATCCTGCTCTTGTACGGTGCCGCGTACGGTAAAGATAGCCGACAGAAGTTGGAATGTGGCAGCACGTTAGGCGTTAAAACAAGAACGCTAAAAAAAGGACGAAGCTGTAGTTCCTATAGTTGTGCTTACAAATTTTAAAACAGAGCCCAAGCCTTCAGTCGCCTTGCCCCGAAGCTTCAGCAAGTACCACGTGCATGAGGTCGTGTTCTATCTTTATTGTTTGTATTGGGATTGATTGATTGATTGATATGTGGGGTTTAACGTCCCAAAACCACTACATGATTATGAGAGACGCCGTAGTGGAGGGCTCCGGAAATTTAGACCACCTGTGGTTCTTTAACGTGCACCCAAATCTGAGCACACAAGCCTACAACATTTCCGCCTCCATCGGAAATGCAGCCGCCGCAGCCGGAATGTTGTTTGTATTGGGAACAGCTGCAATACAGCGCTTGAAATTTCACCTTCCACTACACTAGCACGTACCAGCATCTCTGTTGGTGGTTGAATGAGAGGACAAGAAGTTTTTTTTTTAATACTTTCGCATTGAACGAACGTTTTTCTATTGCAAGTTCTATTTGTAGGCAATGTTTCACTTACTTTGGGAACTGTTATAGTTCTATGTCCCGCTGGCGTTGCCTTCTTTCTTTATCCCCATCTTTCAATGGTCTTCTGGCAATGTTTTCTTCCTTGCTCAAACTTGGTAAAGCACTGGCAGCTTTCCTTTTCAGGAGTTCATGGAGCAAAGTTTTCAAGTAGATTAGGAAGCAGCTAGACAGCACAGCGAAAAAAAAAAGATTTTAACACTGCATTTCCTGGCAGCAAAAGTGCTTCTCATAGTGTTTAGTGGGTGAAATATATTCCAACCGAAACGCGAAATTGGCGTTTGATTTTATTATGGTATGAATTCAAAGGAACTAAGCAGATCCGTGATGCCCCATTGGCTGCCTTTATTTTTACTTCAAGATGAAAGTTGTAAAGAACTTCAGTTTAGCGGAAGGCTTTATCACATTCTTCAACCTCTTGTCCGAATACCTCTTTACGACGCATTAGCTGGTATAGCTCCCTCTCTACCTCGTCTTTTTATATACTTCACTACTATATTCTTCTATATGTGGTCTCTTGGTGCTGATTTTATTTAATATACCGTCCGCAGTTGTTTCCCACGCACTGCTGCTATTCCCACTTCGTATCGTCTTCAGTTCAAACGTTCCCACTGCAGAGGATCATACATGAGAGTGCCCTAAAATGGTATTCCTCAATAAAACTACTAAATCTTCACTCTAGACACTACAGAACCACTTTTTAGTATAGCCACTGCTTTAGAGTAAAAAAAAATGTTGTTCTCTACTGAACTTCACTCGTCGCCCACGGAACAAGGAACCTCAAACCTGTTGCCTTCCTCCTTCATTTCGTCCTCTAATTCTTCTCTACCTCACTCTTCATATTCTTCATATCGTGCTTTTCTGTTTTGTTTTGTGCAATTACAATGTGAAAATACTGTGCCGGGGGCATTTTTAATACTTTTTTACTTACAAATGTACGCAGAATATTCAAAAAATGCACAAAACAGGGACGTGTTTAAGAATGTTTGTGAATGGTTGATGGAATTCGCTACATGACATTGCGTACAAGCTTACGGTAGAATTTAGAATAGCATGTACAATCTTGTACATTGCATCACGTAACTGGTTCCTCGTGCACATATCTAACAATTATCTGGGTTTAACATAAAAAAACAGCACA